>NC_048438.1:5793796-6147334 GCF_004353265.1 Vitis riparia | reverse complement strand
CACTCTTATCATGTGTCATATTCACCACCATATGTTCACAGCTCTTTGGTAGAGATTTGATGACCGCCTCAACTTGTTGCTCATCAGTGAAGACATGTCCAGATGTCTTAAGCTTTCTTATCATTCTTTTCATCTCCTTGAGATGTTGTTTCATTGTATGGTTTGATCACATCTTGTAATTTTCAAATTTCAATACAAGTTCTCTCAACTTAGTAGCTGAAAGTTCACCATACTTTTCCTTTAGAGTTGCCACATTTCATGAGCAGTTTGGTAAACCTCTTACTCAATCAAGAGATCATCTTATATACAGTTTAACAATACAATGTGAGTTAAAGAACTCTTTTTCTTCCAGACCATATAAGCCTCTTGATCTCTTTTATGCTAAGCAGAGTTTCCTTGTTAAGGTTCTTACATGACATGATTCAATGTATTAAGAGTCTCTCGCTCTTCAAGGAAATACTGAACTTTGCGATACCAAATCTTGTAATTATCATCATTTAGTTTCTCACCTTTGTTTAATTATACTATGATGTTCCTAATTGTAGTCAATACATTCAACTACTTAGAGATATTACACAATCTTATTAATCGGTACTTTTATGGATATTGATACTTTTACTTGTTCTAATCATCTTCTAATGTGTAATAACTTAAATTTCAATAGAAACGAAAGTTCACTATGTTCCCAATCAGCTCCTGTATACAATTTTAATTATTACAAATTAGAAATAATAATCTATGCAAGTATTTCTAATTTTAGGCAAGAAATTACTTAAATTTCTTTTTAGCCTAAAACCTCCCACTCCATAAAAAATATATATATTCTACAACTAGCATGTATCAATAACATATACAAAAGAATTGAAGACATGCATGTACATAAAAGACATACTCATCTATCAAACGATAAATATTCATGTCATATCTTGCATATAAGATATTTACATTTCATGTACAAAGCATAAAAAAGTAACATGTAGAAAAAGAACTAATCTTCTCTTTTAATGTTAAAAGGAACAACAATATTAGGATTATTCACAATAGTCTTCCATAACTCTAGATGTTGTTTTAAATAACCAATCTTTTATGAAAAAAAAAAAAAAAATCTAGCCTAGTTGGTAGAGTACAAGACCCTTATACCTATGGTCAAGTGATCAAGCCTCTTTATGGGCAATCCCTTCTCCCTTTTTATTCTTTTACTGAGTAACGAATACTCATATTTAAGACCCTCCTTTTTTTTATAGTCTAATTATATTTGAACAAATCAATACAATTTGACTTCAACTCAAAATTTTTATCTCTCAAAAAAAATTGACATAGGAATGAGGGCACCAAAGCTCAAACTTGGGCCTCAAACTTGGTCTCAAGGGAGCATGAGAAAGGTTCTAACCAACAACACTAATTCAACTTTAATGTTAATAAGTAGATTAAAACATATTTAACTTTTTGTATTATTATTACTTTTTTTTTTAAAAATCCCAGAAGAAATATTCCACTTTATTTGTCTTGGAGAAGGGTTTTCTAGAACCATAACCAGAAATTGATGCTCTTGTCTTTTCCCTTTTTTTTTTTTATTGTCCATTTGAATTTTGTCCAAGACTCCTGGAGTGGGTGCACTTTGCACGTATTTTTCTCCAAGTGGCTCTTATCTTTTTCCTTTTTTAGTTTATTTATTTATTTTTTTTGTAGAATAGAATCAAACAAAAAAAAAATTCAGGAATTGTGTTTTTCTGGAACCATAACCAAAAAAACATTTTTTTTTCTGCTTATTTCTTTTTCAAAGAAAACAAAAACACTCTTCTTCTTTTGAAACGGAGAAAAAACAAATAAATAAATAAATAAAATCTAGAAAACAACCTATTAGGGCTCTAATACCAATGATGAATAATAAGATTTCTGATTACCATCTGAAATGCTCAAGATCCAGATTGGTTGTTTCACTAGCCAAATTTTCGCCTCAAGTCATGAATGGAACTATGAATATGAGAACCATTTGTTTCTCACAGCACAAGAACCTTAACATTCGTTTCATGGAGAAAACTAGGAATAACTTCAAGAAATGACCTTTTTGTTTTTTTAGAAGAATTATATTCTTAGTCTTTTGTTTCTCGAAAAGAGGAGAAAACATATTTCTTTTATTTGTCATTTTCAGGGAGAAATGAGCCAAAATATCTCTCTCTGGTTTTTCAGGAGAGGATTATCACCGAGAGAGTTTTCACTCAGAGAGATGATTAAAAAAAACTTTTTTATTTATATTTATTTTTAATAGTGGCAGTTTCTGGGTAGTTTTAAAACTCTCAAAAACCGCTTCCCCATTTTCTCATTTATTTGGGTCGGGTTGGGTCAACCCACTTAGGCACCCAAACCCAACTCCAACAATTTTCTATTTTTAAAAATTAATATATATATATATTTTTTAAGTTGTCCACCAAACAGGCTCTTTTTCTCTTAGGTTTGATGTTTGTATTTATTAAGTACTACAAATTTGAAAGTCCTTGCACTTGAGCAACTTGATACAAAATATATAATTTGCAATGCTCGTTGAGCACTAGCAGTGTGGTGGAACAAATATGCTATGTAAATAGGGTGGCAATTTCATTTAGTAATCATAGTCTCGTGAGTGGCTTTTCGTCACTTTGACATGAAATGAGAACATTATTTCAAATTAAATTGCTAGCATTTTTATGCATTTCTTCCATTTGTTTGCTATTCAAAGTGGAAGAGCCGTTAAGTGGTTTGTAGATCCACAGAATGGCCCTTCCGGATAACTTCTTGTTTTTGAAACAAAGTAATAATTTTTAAAGGGTGACATATATTTTATTATTAAAAATGAAATAGATTTCTAAAATCCTAAAAATAGAATATGAGAATCACCATTTTCCAATTTTCATATTAAATTCTTAAAGTCATAAACTATATAATAAAATTAGCCACATAAATACATATTTTCTTATTAAAAATAGTTTTTGACTCCTTAAAATCAAATTCATACTAGGCTTAATAAGACATAATCACTCAACTTAAGTCGTTAATATGTCTATTATGACAACTACTTAATTTTGATTTTAGTTGACAAGTTTGTCAAAAGAAGTCAAAATTACAGTTAATAGTATTACAAAAGTCTTATTTTATATGTGAAATAACTTTTTCCATAAGTTAGAACAAGGTTTATACAATTAATTTTGATATGCATTCTCCAAGCAGATGTAAAATCTATTATATAAAATACCAACTTAATAATTCAATTTAAATCCACAATTAATTTAAAAGATAACAAGTAAAAATAAATTATTTTTTTCTAAATCAAAAATAGTTTCTTCTTGTTGATACCCAAAACCCTCGGACTTCTCATCTACTAATTTGCAAAGTCATTACTTAGTACTAATGAAAGTAAATCAGTTAAATAATAATTAAAAAAAAATTCAAAATTAGTTTTGCTAAGGGATGATGCTAAATAAATTTTTAAGCATAAAAATTTCCCATTTTACCCAAACCCTCCTAAATTAAATTAGTTTCAGAGCTGTGGCACTGGAAATTGCATGTGGGAGGACTTACAGGGATGGTGATCTTCTTCTGCCACTGGTTAGATGGGTCTGCAAGCCCTACCAAACAGGAAATATTCTTGGTGGAGCGGAGGTTGGATATTATGGGAGACAAATGGAATGCTCGACGATGGGGGGTGCACTCCACCCCATTTTGACAAGGAAAGGCGAAGGCAGAAGAGGTAATTCAGGTTCTTAGGCTTGGAGCACCATCACCAGAGCTCCCTCAAAGGATGCCTGCTCCTCTTTTTCATCCACCCCAACCTCCTGTTAATATAAAAAAAACATGGTCCTCCCTGCACAAGGGAATTTATTAAATGCATACACTTTCATTAAAAGCACTTCAAATAAAAAGTGTTTTCTCATAACATGTTTTTAGAATAATCACTATTAAGTGTTTCCTCATAAATATTATAATTGATTTTTCAATATTATAAATGATTTTTCATATTTTTAAAATAATTTTGTAAATTTTTTAAAACATATATTTTAGGCTAAAACTTCCTATAATTACTACTAAATGAACTCTTAGAATCCGTTTGATAGTGATTCTTAAAAGTATTTATAACATTTCTAACACTTTAAATTTTTATCAAAAAAATTGATTTTTATTACTAAAAAGCTAAAAACGCTTTTTATAATCACAATGGTTAGCTTTTCTGCGCATGGTTAGAAGCAGAATTTCTGAAATCAGCACCAAAACAACCATATAATCGAGATTGAGGGGACGCATAACATGGCCAGAAAGGATTTAGAGCAAGTAACTACATTTAATATGTTCCAGTACTTACTCAAATGTGTTCCGAGAAATAAATCTAAAGCAAGTCCCATCTGCTATTAGAATGAGATCAAAAGGGGAGATTTCCCCCCTCCAATCGGAGTCATGAGGGAGGAAATTTGGGGGGTGGAAGCATGAAAGGAAAGAAGAGTTCTTTCAAAGGACACGTGCTCATCTGCTAGTTCTTTATCTTCACACACATACAAAGGAGGAAGGTTCAAAAGAGAGGCTGCAAATCAAAGCACCGTACAATTCAGTGGAAAGATTTCTGAAAATAGCAGCCAGAACCCAACAGATATGGCAAGCTGACATCCACATCGCAACCAAGTGGTGCGAAAAATCCCAAGGGACTAGATCACAGATCTCATAATGGAGTGCAATAATGATATCATTGGATGACAAAGGCCATTCATATAAGGTAGTAATAGTGAATAGAGCCATCAAACATAACATGCAAAATAATATGATTAGTATATTGCCCAGCAACAGTATTTAACGTTTGATGAAAATTTCCCATCTTCCACATATCGCATCCCAACCCTGAGATCACTGAAACATTCTTGTTCAACTACATATTAATATTTGTGTGATTATCACCCATTACAACTACTCACCTGATTTACTTAGTATCCTAATGGATACAAATATTGATGAGAATCTTCAAAAATTTCAGGCTGATACATTATTTAAGAAAAAAAAAAAAATTGTAGGGTTACTGAGTATAAGTGTGTCAGTTGCAGGAAACCAAAGAAAAAGAAAAAGGAGCAAAAAGGAGAACGCAAAATTTAGTATCATACATTTTGACTATGCAGTAACTCAACCACAGCAGTAACCACTCCCTTTCCCTCTGCTGAAATGTCCAGCCCTGGCTCCTCAATCTTCCTCTTTAGAAGCTTGTCAAGCTCACTGCGCAATTTCTGCAAAGCACCATCACCCAAAATCAAGCCCTGGTTCAATACATTCATATATCTATATATATGCCAAAAACGAATTAAACCAAGAGAGAGAGAGAGAGAGAGAAAACAAGCACAAATTATTTGACTCATAGAAAGCTATGAAAAGAGAAACTCTCAAGGAGCATTACCCGTATCAACTCTAATACACTCTTTGAAGCAGAGAAATGAAGGTAACCCCCAAGCATTTCAATTCCCTCACCGGTTTCGCTTGGAATGAGATTGCCGCCAAAAAGAAGTAGAGAATAATCAGATATGTTTGTTGAATCCCGTACAAAGATGCTGGCAGTTTTGACCTTCTCACTATAAACCATGTAAGGCAAAGGGAAAAGATGAACACCAGCATTAACAGATCCTGGATGGATGTCAACTTTCCCAACTTCTTTAGTGTAAAATGCTGTTCGCTTTCCTCTTCTTTTGCACTGCAAAACATTTGGGTAGAGCCCAGCACAAAGGATTGCACATACCATCTCCAGATCATTGCTATATTGATTATAGGCCTGCAAGCACATATATTAGTCTACTAATCCTGGAAAAAAACCACCTTTTTTAGATATAAATCAGTTTAGAGGCAATAACTCAGGGAGTATTAGTACAGAAATTTCATCTAGCATGCAATCTAGGGAATTTTTTGCATTGACCACTTGTGATGTAATTAACAGTGCTAAAGATAAATAACTCAGAGGAAACAGGAAGCAATCAGAGCTTAGAGCTTACAATAGCACCCTTGGATTTGTCCACAAAGCCAATATCTGACAGTAGATCTAGAAATTGATTTCTCATATCATCCATCATCTGCAAGGTTATTGGTGATAAGAAATTTTCCCAACAGAAGTCCCTTTCCTTCCCACTGCATTTTGCATCTTTCCATCCTTCAAATGCATTGAGAAGTGCTATGTGATCACTGCATTAAAAGGTGTGGAAAATTTCACCTTATCAACAAAATCAATGTAAATTTTGAAAAGATTCTACAATTCTCAAAGCAGAGAACAGCATGACTTTGTTAAATAACTGAACCTGCAAGAATCGCCAGCAAAGGATCTTTTTGCAGCATTAGCTTCTTCTTTCCAATTTATTGGAAGGACAAATGGGTCACGATGTGCAAGAGCAGCTGCAATTGTTAATGCAGGGTTAAGGCACTGAAAGATGGACCCCATGAGGAGCATCTTTCCAATATTTGGATCCAAAGGTAATTTGCAGAGATGGCGGCCTGTATCCACCCAAAAAAAGGGTAAGATTATAAAGGCATAAAGCTAGAAATCACAAAAATCCAATCTTGCATACCAAGTGGAGTAAGCTCCTCCATATCATCCAGAGCGCCAATTGTTTTAAGAAGTTCAACTGCATTTTGAACAGATAGAGGATCTGGGGGCTGAAGCGCCTTTGACAGAAAAGAACCAATTTTTCCAAGCTGCAAACTTTTGATATTCAGGCATAGCTCTTGCAAAGGTGTCCGGAGAATTTCAGGTAACTGAAACTGGAGCATTGCCTCATGTATCATCTTTGGATAAAGTCTATAACAAAATCCAGGCCGCACACGGCCAGCTCGTCCTCGTCTCTGTAAATATTACACCATAAAAACATAGAGAACTTCCAATAAGAAACTAACCAATATGACATCATTAAGTCTAGGGCCAAAAGTCACAGCCATATTTTTGTAACAGAGAGGAGGGAACTTTCTAGTTAGTCATTGAATTCACATGATATGAAAATGAATACCTGATGAGCTGAAGCCTTGGAAATCCATGATGGTAACAGGCAAGCCAACTTGTTCAGAGCATCGTAACTTGTTTCCTTTGCCTTTCCACAGTCTATGACGTATACAACATCATCTATGGTGATACTACTCTCTGCAATGTTTGTGGCTAGCACAATTTTCCTACAATAGATGCAAAGCAATTTAGAATTGAAAAATAATCTGTTTCAGATGCATCACTAATAGATAGAAGGCTTAGATGAAGGATGCTTGCCTCATGTTGGAGGGTGGTCGATCAAATATTTCCTGTTGATTGATAGTAGGCATTGAACTGTGCAGTGGAAGGACTAAATTCTTACTGGGATCACCAAGAAAATGTTTCCTTTAACTTTGTCAGTAGATTAGAAATGTCATCCCAGCCAGTGAGGAATACAAGAATTGCTCCTTCCTCTTCATGGAGACAAATATGTTCAATTGTTGCTTCAACCTATGAATAACAATTAAGTGGGATCTAAATTACTGTAATTACATAAAGAAGAAAAAGCATTTATGAAGCGACGTGCACTTAGGGATGTCATCATTTGAGACCCTTAGGCCTTGACTAATATGAGTGAACTAACAAATATTAAAATAGTTGACATTGCAAATTAAGATGCGGTGACAGTAATGCCTACTTTAAAGTTGTAAACTAGAAGACTATCCTCCCAGCCTCATTATATATCAGAACACATCCAGGAACTTAAATAGCAATTTAACAAGTCTCATACCTCACAAGGAAAATGCGTGTAGGGAAGAGTCCACTAAACCTCCCTAAGATTTGGCAAAATTTCAAAGTCCTCTTCGAAAGTTTACACTAGATTGTAAGTATTGCTTTGATTTGGGTTGTGTGGCGAGAAAGAAATGCTAGGATATATGAGGATAAGGCAAAGAATTCAGAGGTTTTATGGGATACCATTCACTAGATTAATATGGCATCCAATCCAACCCCGCATGTGTAAGGAACATGGAGAAAAAGACTATATATTTAAACTATGTACAAAATAATTTATATTTTGGTTATCAAATATATTCTTTGGTACAAAGTCATTCATGAAAAGTTTTTTCTTTAATTACAAACTGATTCCTTTCTATTAAATAAAAGTTCAAGACATCCTTCCATATCATACAAAATTTGACCAAAAAGAAAGGAAAAAAAGTTCCACGAATAGAGGCAATACAAGCTGCACAATTGAGAAAGAAACAAAAACAGTCCAAGAACAAATCAAAGATAATTACAATTCTGGCAGGCTAAATTGCCTACCAAAGACACCAAAAGTTTTGCTCCTCTTTTGGCTAAAATGTCCACCACTTGATTCACTATGCAAGGAACATAACTGAAAAAAAGAACACCCAGCTCTATAGCGATATCAAACTAGCAAAGCCACCCTTAAACCTTCCTTTCTTAGTCTCTCAAGAAACACAATATCAGCAAAATCTCCTTCCACTACAAGATTGGAAAGGTCTATAGCTTTGACCTGCATAAATTCCTTCAAAAGAACTAGATCTCGACCTCAATAGTGAAAACCTTTCTGCTGGTATCCTCAAGGCTTTTCACTGTTAGCTCATTTTACAAAACTCTTTTAGTTACCCCCCCCTTTCATTTCTTCACCTTTTTTGGTCTTGCTAACTTAAATCCAAATACGATTGAGTAAAGAGATAGAGTTGGTTGAAATGGAAGCAACTTTACAAAAAGGAACTAACTGAAAACAAACCTAAAGAGGTCAAAGACTAAACGTTTGCATCAAGATAAGAAAGCGAAAAATGCACTTAGACTATAGAAAGCATAAAGAAAAGTTAGTTTCTTAACTTCCTAATCCAAAAGTTTCCAACAAAAGTTCCAAGATGGTGAAGGAGAAAAGAGAGCAAAAAAACTAGAGATATAGGAGTATCTCATTCTCACCACCCAAAAGAGATTTAGGTATTGAAAATAAGAGAGAAAATACCTTTCTTTTTTTTTTTTTTTTTTTGATAAGCAAGAAGAGAAAGTATTTTATATACAAAGCACCTACAAAAAGGCGTGACAATGTACACAATCTATACATTTTCATGCTAAAAGAAACAAGTAATCAAAAGAAAGGGGGAAGAAACCTAAAAAAAAAAAAAACTCTCCTTACTTTGAGTTAATCCAATCTACAAAGTCTATCATGGTCATGGAATAATCTTCTACATACGATCTGACCATTTCAAAAAAGTGCTGATAAAAGAGAGTTTAATTGCATGTTCTGGTAGTTCCAAAGCTTCAAATACCCTTCTATTTCTTTCTTGCCACACCGTCCAGAACAAGCACAATGGAGAAGCCCTCCAAACTTTTTCCTCATTTCTTGCCCACAAAGTTCCTTGCCAATGTAATAGAGTTCCTTTTATTGTTGATTGCATCACCCATACCACCCAAATAGAGAGAAAATCAATTGCCACAGGATACTTACCTTGGCATAATCCTCCTCATTTTTACATATATAACATCCTATTTGACATAATCCTTCCCCTCCCTTTAAGCTGATTGATCATCAGAATTCTGCTCACAAAAAAAAAAAAAAAAAAAAACATTCACAAGAACCTAAGAATTCCAAACACATTTTGCAAGGAAAGGCTTGCTTCGTCCCTAGAGTAGGGAATGGTAGGACTTAATGGAGAAACTGCCTCCTTTGGTTTCCTTCCACTCCAAACTATCACCCTCCTCTCTTCTAATTGAGAACACTTGGAATTGCTGGAAAAAGGACATCACTCCTTCAAGCTCCCAATCACAAAACTGTCTTGAGAAGCAAGGGCTCCAACAACCTCTTTCCTCATACCACTACTCACAAATCCTTCGTGAAGGCTATCGAGAACAATGACGGAAAAGATTCTTTCAAAGATGAATCACCACACCAGCTATCTTTCCAATATTTTACCCTCCTACCATTGTCTATGGTGAAAAAAATATCTAACCTTTATAGAGTCCCACACATTTTTGATAGTCTTCCACACACCCACCACATAACCACCTCTCACTCCCCTAAAGCACCACCCTCCATCTTCTCCCCCGAATTTTTTAATGATAACCCTACTTCAAAAGAGAATCCCTCTTGGTCACGCATCTCCGACACTACTTGCCATTCAACATGGTGATATTTCTAATGCCAAGGCCCTCCCTACTTTTTGTCCAAACAAACTATAGACCACTTAAAAAGATGGAGCTTTTTGCAAGCTCTACCCCGCCCCAAAGAAAGTCTTTTGGATTTACTCAACCTTAGACACACTCTTCTTAGGATTACAAATAAAGATATGAAATAAATTGGGGACTAGAAAAAGTGTTTCTAATCAAGGTGAATCTTCTTCCTTGGGAAAGATATCGCATTTTCCACATAGCAAGCCTCTTTTGAAATCCCTCTTCCACCAAGTCTTAGGTCCTCGTTGATTTAAACAAAACACCAAGTGGAAGGCCTGGATAAGTAGAAGGTAGATGCCCCACCTTTCAACCCATAAAAGCAACTAGCACCTCCACATTGTCATCACTCCCAACTGAAATGAGCACTCTCTTCTCCAAATTAATTTCCAATCTCGATATTGCCTCGAACCACATGGATGACTAACTCAAATATTCCAATTACTCAACTGGTGACATAGGACACAAGGGTATCATTAGCATATAGCAGGTGTGTCATATCTAGCCCCTCACCACCTCTATCCCCAACCTTGAATCTCCAGATGAAACCCCCTTTTTCACTCTCAACAAAATTCAACTAAGCCCCCACAGCCAAAATGAATAAATAAGGAGATAGTGGGTTCCCATTTACAAGCATTGAGGATTTTATTGTAGAAATACACCATCTGATCCATCTCTAGCCAAAACCCATCTTCTCCAAGACGGCCATCAAAAGTTCCCAATTAACATGATCATATGTCTTCTCAATATCCATTTTGCAAATAATGTCACCAATGTCGCTCTCCACCTTTGAGTCAATGGCCTCATTTTCGGTGAGAAGTGCATCCAATATTTGTTCGCCTTCCACATAAACATGTTGATGGTTTGAAACCACTTGTCCTACCACCCATCTTTTCAACAAGTGTCTTCCTAAAAGCAGGTTTTTGCACCATCAACCACAAAAAGACGAGTAAAACAAGAAAAATCAAAGAAGATTTGATCAATAACTTTCTAGAGGCTACAATGGTACCACTTAATACTAGTGTTGGCTCGAATGTCCATAGACCCTCAAAATGACCTTGTGTCATAAACCGTCACTTTCCCTATAGAACCGTTACAGTCACTTCTCTAAGTAAAGTTGTTAAGCATGCTTTAGAAAATCCAATCCTCACTTTTTTGGCTTCTTGCTTACCTATTTGGGCTCTATTCCTCAAGGATATTCTACATACACCCATACCTGCTTCCCTATTAAACCAAGCACTAACCTAACTAAATAGGCCAACTCTCTTTCCTTAACTCCTAACCAAAGAAGTCTCTATAAATTTTCAATTCCAAAAGCTACTTTGAAAACATTGAAAATAAGTGAGAAGTGACAAACACGGTCATATTAATGTTATTCTACCACCAAGGGATAACCATGCTCTCTATCAACCATTTAAGCACGAAAAATCCTTTCTATGTCATGAACCTACAAGGGAAGGACTCTTTGGGTTCTTGTTGGAAGGAGACCTACATGTATCATGGGCTAACAAAAAACTTTATAGTCTAGAAAGGAAGCTAATTTGAACCTGGTCTCGGTTTACGATGATACCCAACAAAGAACCTTCACCTTAATTCATCTTAAACCACGACTTTCTACCCTTATCTAGAGTTTTATAGAGCTAGAAACCTCTCCTTAAAGGTTATTCGGAATCCTTGGAGTGAGTTTATTCTCATAAAAAGCAACTTGGAAAAGGATTTTGACCTGAGACCAATTAAAAAGTAAAGGTTGGATTGTCTTAGAATGTTCCCTAAGAGAGAAGAAGATTCAACTGAGCAAATCCTTCATTGTGCCACAACAACAATATTGTGGCACTTGATATTTTCATTGTTCAGCATAGCATGGGTGCTACCTCCTACAATATAAGAGGCCCTTTTAAGTTGGCAGGGACTTTCGTAGATTTTTAAAAAGTGCAAGGCATAACTAAGGCTTAGGCGGAAGATGTAACACAAGGTATACATCTAAGCGAAGTGAAACATAACCTAGGATGCATATCAATTTTATAAAATATGATCCAAAATCTAATTCAAGCAACAAAAAATTTAAGGTCTTAAATATTTCAAAAAAACACTAAACAGCAAAGTAATCAAATTTCAAGATAAAAGTGTTTAAAAAGAAAAAGTAAAGTAGACAAGGCGAGCCTCTCCAACAAGGCACATGCCTTACCAAGTGAGGTACTATAGCTAAGGAGTGGTTGTGCCTTTGGCCTAGGCGTGAAAAGTTGTCCCATTGTACTTATTTTAGACTATTTGGAAGGAGAGAAACGCCATGTTGTTAAAAATGCAAAGCATTCAAAAATCATTCTATCAAAAAGTCATTATTATGTTCCTTATGTTGGATTAGTTTGTTTATAAATGGGGATTTAATATCTATATTAGATTTCATTAATTGGTTAGGTGTTACCTAATAAAAGGAGGTGTTTTTTGTTTTTATCCTCCTTTCCTATGTCTTATGGTAACCTTTGTATACCTCTAGTGCACCTTAATCCACCTTTTTTTGTTGTAAATCAATTGTTAGGTTTGGGGACCATCAAAATGCGACATCTACACAACCAGCAAGAAACAGTCCAACTAGGGAAGCGCTTACAAATTCGTGGTAGCAACTTAATCAACTATGTTAGGTTGGAGCAAGCTAATATTTTTGGTCCTCTAAATTCCACCATTGGAGGCCAAACAAGGTAAAACATTTAAACTTACCAATGAAGGAATTTGAGAAATCAACTTGCAATTAAGGAGTTCCAGCAAACTCTAGGGGAATTTTTATATGAATAAGGTGAGAATAATGTTAATGAGGAGGTAGTGATGAAACCTCAAGGTGATTGAACCTCAAGTGATGGAGGACTACTAGAATTCATAGAAGATAAAGTTACATATGAAGACCATGATCTTCCAAATTAACTAGTAAGGCATTCCATGTTAACTCCAAAAGTATCAAAAACCGATTGATGGAGAAAGAATATTTTTAAAACTGGATATTCTTCATATGGGTGGCTTTGTAATGTTATTATTGATGGGGGAGTTGCGAGAATTTTATTTCTAAAAGAAATGGTGACAAAGTTGAACTTGGAAGCTTGCCATTTGTTACTAAGTAGGCCATGGCAATTTGACAATAATATTGTCCACCATGGAGAAAATAATGTTTATGCTTTCTACAAGAATGGACTTAAGGTAGTACTTGCCCTAATGAAAGAATAAATGTTTGCTAACTCTAAGGTAGAACAAGAACAATCTTATGTGAATGTTCAATGCTTTTTAAATGTGTGAAGTTGCCTTTTGTCTTTGGCAAAAGAAGTCGTGGAAGATTAGCTAGATGTTTCTAATGAAGCAAAGGCATTGCTAGAGAATTTTGTAGAAGTATTTGCTATGGAGATGTCGGTACTTTAAAAAAGAAACATTTGATCTAGTACCAAGAGCTAGCCTACCAAACCTTCCACGTTATAAAATGTCTCCAAAAGAACATGAAGAACTTTGCCCTTAAGGCCTAGCTCAAGTGGTAAAGGGATGGGAGGGTTTGTGGGAGATTCTAAGTTCAAGTCCCAATGGGAACAAAAATTTTGAAAAAGAGAGAGAGAGAGAGAGAGAGAGAGAGAGAGAGAGAGAGAGAGAGAAAACAGAACATGAACTCCAAAGACAAGTGGAAGAACTATTGTAAAAGGAATATATAAGGGAACCAATGAGTTTATGTATAGTTCCAACACTATTAACCTTAAAGAAAGATGGTACATGGAGAACATGCATTGACAGTCAAGCGATATATTGAAAAAAGATAAAGTATCAGTACCTAATCCCCAGATTAGATGATACATTGGATGTGTTTCATGGAGCAAAGGTATTTTCTAAAATTGATCTCAAAAGTGGCTATAACCAAATTAAGATTTGGGAACGGATGAGTGGAAACAACCTTTAAAACAAAGCATGGCTTTATGAATGGATTATGATGCCTTTTGGTTCGACAAATGCACCTGACACATTTATGCTTTTGATGAATCAAGTTCTAAAGCTATTCATTCAAATGAATCAAGTTCTAAAGCCATTCATTCAAATGAATCAAGTTCTAAAGTCATTCATTGGAAAGTTTGTGGTGGTGTGTTTTAGTGATGTACTTATTTATAGCCCATCCAAGGAGCCTCACTTGCAGTACCTAAAGGAAGTATTAGATGTTCTCAAAAGAAAAAAGCTCCATGCCAATCTAAAGAAGTGCAGAATTTTTGCTGATTCTTTGTTGTTTCTAGGATATAAAGTTAGGTTGAAGGAATACAAGTTGACGATAGTAATTGAAGCAATTAGAAGCTGGCCAATACCAAAAACAGTGGGAGAAGTACGCAGCTTTCATGGTCTAGCCTCATTTTATAGACGCTTCATCAAGAAATTCAGCACCATAATGGCTCCTATAACCAATTGCATGAAGAAATGGAAACTTCAATAGTCTGAACAAGCCGAAGAGAGCTTTCATAAGGTCAAAAAGATGCTCAACTTAGCCCTATATTAGTGCTACCAGATTTTAAAATGGTCTTTGAAATAGAGTGTGGTGCTTCTAGAATTGGGATTGGAGTTGTTCTAAGTCAAGAAGGCAATCCTATGTCATTTGACAACAAAAATTTGAATGACACAAGAAGAAACATTTATGAAAAAAAATTATATTCTACTTACTTGCAACGTTTCACATTTGTGATGAAGAACAAGTCTAGAGCAAGAAAATAAATTGTAGATGTACTTAGTCGAAGAAGTTTACTGTTGACTACAATGGTTGTTACTGTTAAGGGTTTTGATTCCTTCAAAGATTTTTATCCTAATGACCCTTTCTTTGGTTCAATTTGCAATGATTGTAACAATAGGCAACTATGAAAGTATTTATTGCATGAGGGTTTCTTATTCAAAGGAAACCAACTTTGTGTTCCAAATTGCTCTTTGAGGGAAAAGACCATCTAAGACATGCATGGTGGAGGCTAAGGTGGACATTTAGGGAAAGATAAGACATATGATTGAACAAAAGTCATTTTCACCAAAAATGAGGAGGGATGTGTAAATTTTTTTAAAAGGAGTCAAACATGACAAGAATTAAATAAAAAAAATTAAAAAAAAAAAGAGTTCAGAATACAAGTTTGTATACTCTGACATGAAATATAATAATTTTTGTCTATTAGATTAACTATACACATAGTTTATATAGGAGATTACAAGAGAAGAAATAGGAAACTAATTTATTCCTAAACTAACTTATTTCTAAATCATAAAACTATATATTTATAGAAATAGGAAACTAATAAAACTATCTATTTACAAAAATAGAAAACTAACATAATAGGAAAATAATTCTCCTATTCTATTTACAGCTCAACATACTCCACTACTAGTTCCTACAACTCATTGGGAAGATGTAAGCATGGACTTTGTGGTAGGCTACCTAGAAGTCAATGGGGAAGGATTCCATCTTTGTAGTGGATGGCAAATTTTCAAAAAATGGCACATTTCATTTGTTGCAATTTATGTTTGCATCTAATATAGAAAATCTTTATGTTCTTGTGCGATAGCATGGGATTCCAAAATCAATCACATCAAATAGAAACTCCCAAGTTTTTTTGGAGAACTTTATAAAAGACAATTGGAACTAGGTTGCAATATAGTACTTCTTATCATCCTCAATGTACAGATAAATTGAGGTCGTCAACAGAAGTTTGGGAGATTTATTGATGGTTAGAGAAAATCTTAAGCAATAGGAAGTTGTTGCTAAAGCAAATTTTTCCTATAACCATTCCAAGAATTGAGCTACAAGAAAAAGTTGTCCTGAAATTTTTTATGGGAGGCAGCCAATGCATCTTTATGATTTAGCTCCTTTACTAGAACTGGGAAGAAATAGCTTAAAGGGTGAAAACATAACTAGTTGACTTAAAGAAAGAACTGCATGAGGAAATCAAGTTGAAGATTGAGTCGTCGAATGCAAAGTATAAGAAATATGTGCAAAAGAGGTGAAACCAAAGCTTCTAAGAAGGCAACATGGTGATGGTGCACCTACATAAGTAAAGATTTCCAGTTGGGTCTTATTCTCAACTAAGCAAAAGAAAGATAGGACCCCACATAATCATTAAGAAGATTGCAGAGAATGCTTACATAGTTGATATGCCAAAACAAATGGGAATTGATTCAACATTCAATATTTCAAATCTATATCTATGCACCGATGAGAAAGTAAAAGAAGTCTCAAGCAACACCAAAGTTAAGGACAAGCTTCTTTTAAGGAGGAGAGAATGTAGTTATTGTTAGAAAATTAATAGCAAGTTTGAACAGTCAAAGATTTGAGGTGACTAATTAAATCCTATGAACCATAAGAAAGTATTTGAGGGCTAGCATTATAAAAGGGAAGAAACTTCATTGTAAAAACTTTTAATTTTCCAAAAAATATATATATACTAATTATCCAGAATGTTCTGGTTTCAGTTTATGTAAGGTCCTCTCTCAGATTTCTCCTTCAAGAAATGTTGGCTTTGACAATGTTTGGAGTAACTTGGTCAAGTCTACTATGATAGCAACTATATCAGTTTTTTATTTTTATCACTATCAAAAAGAAAAGAAAAGAAAGCAGCAATAACCATCAAATAATACAAGGTTCTACCAGTCATCTAGCCTAGATCTGGGGAAACAAGGGTATGAACTGCAAAGGTAATTGAGACCATCTCATCTTTACTTCTATCCACCAAAAAGCCCTTTATGATGTTAACTCCTTCACTTTCAAACATCACTCTCTCAAGACAAACTAAGGTAAAAGAGGTGGCTCAAATAGACTGGAAGCCAATGAGCATCCATGATCCAATATCTCCATCTTAGTCCAAATCCTTTCCTTTCTAAAGCTTAGTTCAAAATTCACACACTAGATGTCATAATCTTTTCCAAAAACAATATTAAAGACTACTCTTCTTCCTTTAAACGTCATATGTACCTACCACTTTATTGGCCACTAAAATTGCATTTAGAATACAAATGCTCCTGAGAAAGATGAATGCTCGTGTAAATCCCCACTTAAGTGACTAGTAACACTTATATCTTGATTTTTCTTCTTTTCTTTTTTTTATGAGAACAACAATGTGATATATTGAATTAGGAATTAAGAAATACATATAAGGATGCGGAATCCTCCACAAACAAAAGCTAAACATAAGGAATAACAAAAGCAACAAGCAATAAGGTAATTACAAAAAGCAACCTCTCCTTACTAACCCACACCTTGTACTACACACCTCCTTATATTTATGATCTTTTTTTTTTTTTTTTTGATAAGTAAACAAGATATGCATTAGAAAAGGCTAAACGCCACAAAGCATACAGGGAGTATACAAGACGGCAAAAGCCTCAAAAAGAGAAAAAGGACCAAAGAGAACTACCTCCCTTAAGTGGAAGCTATCCACTCCAAAAAACCTATAAGGGAGAAAGACTCCTCACCTAAATACACTTTAGCCCAACTCCACAAGTTACAGACAAAAGAATTCTTTAATTTCTGAATATTCAACTCACCCCCCTAAAGGCTAACCTATTCCTCTCCTTCCAAACGTCCAAAAAATACATAACGGAATAGATTTCCAAATCTTTTTCCTTTTCTTCCCTACAAAAGAGCCCCTCCAAGAGATTAGAGTCTCCTTTACAGTTTCTGGGAGGACCCACTTAACATCTATCAACCAAAAATAATATCCCATAAGGCTCTAGTCACTATACAGTGTAAAAGAATATGATTTACATTCTCTTCTTCACAACCACACAAAAAGCAACAATTTGGGAGTTGCACCCCTCTTATCTGTAGTCTATCCAGAGTAAGCACCTTCCTCCACGTAGCCTCCCAAGCAAAAAAGCAGACTTTAGTTGGCACCCTATCCACCCATATTCTCCTTGCGGGAAATATTGTGGCATTAGGCTTGTCTAGCAGCCTGTAAGCTTCTTTGACTCTGAACAGACCTTTTCTTCCCTGCCTCCACATAACTGAATCATCCTCCAGGAGGGCCTATGACCCCTCAAAGTATGAAGCAGCTCCCAACCATATCCAACTCCCAATCATTGAAGTCCCTCACAAAAACAAGATGCCAATCTCCTTGGCCCGAATCCTGATCCCACATTTCCTCAGTCGTAGCATCCCTGTGCACGGCAAGGACAAAGAGATGATTGAAGCATTGGGACAACGGAATGTCAGTGCACCAACTATCTTTCCAAAATTTGATTTTGGAACCCTTCCCAACTATAAAAGCCAAATTTTCCCAGCACCAATCCGCTTCTTTCATAATCTCCTTCCAGACCCCTACTCCAGCCGCCCCACTAGCCCTCTTTGGCCTCCAACCATAATCCTCTTGCCCATATTTCGAAATGATCACTTGTTTCCAAATATTATCCTTTTCACAAGCAAACCTCCAAATCCACTTGCCCAGCAAGGCTCTATTCAGAGTGGCTATTCTCCTTAATCCTAGCCCTCCCTTGTGTTTTTCTGTACAGACCACATCCCATTTAACTAAGTGAACTTTTCCCTCCAAGTTTCCTCCCCTCATAGGAAATCTCTTTGGGTTTTCTCCACTCTTTTAGCAACAGACTTCGCATTCGGAAAATAGACATTTGGTAAATTGGCATGCTAGCCAAGGTACTTTTTATGAGAGTGATCCTCCCCCCTTTGGAGATGTACTGTCTTTTCCAAAGCGCAAGTCTCCTCCTGACCCTCTCTTCCACTCCATCCCACATAGAAGTAGCCCTATTGGGGACCCCTAAGGGAAGGCCCAAATAATGAGAGGGCAGAGACCCCACCCTGCACCCTAACTCAGCTACCAACTCAAGAATTTCCTCCACTTCTCCAATTGGAATGATTTCGCTTTTGGCTAGATTAATTCGAAGACCCGAAGCCGCTTCAAACCAAAAGAGAATCCAGCTTAGGTGAGAAACTTGCTCTTTGCTTGCCTCACAAAACACAACTGTGTTATCATCAAAAAATAGGTGGGATATATTCAAGGAGGTTCTACTACCACCCCGAATGTTGCATCCTGAAAGATACCCCCCCTCCACCGCTCTCCAGATAAGGACGTCCAGAACTTCCATTCCCATAACAAAGAGGTAAGGGGATAGAGGATCCCCTTGACGAAGCCCTCTAGTGCTAGGGAAGAACCCAGCTGGCACTCCATTGACAAGAATAGAGAATTTAGCAGAGGACACGCAGCTCCACATCCATCCCACCCACTTGGTCCAAAGCCATTTTTGAAGGACTTTCATTAAGAAATTCCAATTGATACTGTCATAAGCTTTTTCTATATCCAATTTGCAAATAAGGCCCTTTTCTTTCTCTTCTGCCACGAATCTATCACCTCATTAGCAATTAAAGACGCATCCAAAATTTGTCTTCCCATTGCAAAGGCATTCTGAGCAATAGAGACCACCTTACCAATCACTTTTTAAGCCTATTAGCTAAGACTTTAGCCAAGAGTTATAGAGCCCCCCCAACAGGCTGATAGGTCTAAAGTCTCCAAGATCCTCAGCCCCACTTTTCTTAGGTATCAACACCAGGAAAGTGTTGTTAAGGCTCCTGACAAAGGAATTATACTCATGAAATTCTTTAAACATCTCCATGATCTCCTCTTTGGCAAAATCCTAAGCATTTTGCCAAAATGCTACAGTAAAACCATCCGGGCCAGGGGCTTTATCCCCATTCATCTCCATCAGCGCCGAGTGAATCTCAATCTCTGCAAATGGGATTTCCAGACTCTCTGCTTCTTGCTGGCTGATGCAACCCACTTGAACTCTACCAATATCTGCCTGCCAACCCATATCTTCAGAAAGCAACTGCTGAAACGAATTCACAACTCCTTCTCTCACCTCCTGCTCCTCTACTAGCCACTCCCCATTAACCTTAATTCTGTCCATAGCGTTGTTTCTTCGATGAGCACTAGCCATTCTATGGAAGAACCCCGTATTTCTATCCCCCTCCCTTAACCAAATCTCCCTTGAGTGCTGTCTCCAATGTGCTTCCTCCAACAGGACCCATTTCTTAAAGGAATCTTTAGCTTCCTTTTTTAATTCAGCTTCCTCCACAGTCAAGATTCTCTCACTTTCCACCCGATCCCAAAAATCTACTTGTTGTAAGGCTGAATCTTTATTAGTTTCCAGCCTCCCAAAAACCTCTTTGTTCCACACTTTCAGCTTTTTTTTAATTTCTTTCATTTTAACAGCCAGTCTATAGCTAGCGCTGCCCCTGACTTCAATTCCCTGCCACTAGGTTCTAACAATATCATTAAACCTCTCAACCTTAAGCCACATATTTTCGAATCTAAACGGGGTTGGGCCTCTTCTTATTCCACCCCCCTCTAACACAATTGGAAAATGATCTGAAATTGGCCGAGACAACCTGCCCTGAGTGACTCCACTAAACTGATCTAACCAGCTAGGGGAAACTAAAAATCTGTCTAGTCTCGCCCACGCCTGATTATTGAGCCCCCATTCCATGTGAACTCTCCCCCCTGAAGGGGCAGGTCCACCAGCTCTAGATCATTCACAGTCTCTGCAAATCTCCGCATGGCTGAGTTGATTCTTCTTTGGCTGCTCCTTTCTTGCTGAAACAGAGTGATATTAAAATCCCCACCGAGACACCAGGGATCATCCAAAGGCCTCTTATTGCCCCAAGTTCTTCCCACATACCCTCCCTTTCCACTTAGGTAAAAGGACCATACACTCCCGTAAAAACCCAAGTAGCCCCATTTTCTGTGGTCTTGAATCTACAAGACAAAGAAAACTGACCCTCCTCCCAATCCAAGATATCCAAAACCCGCTTGTCCCAACATATCAAAATGCCACCCGCAGCCCCCTCCGCATTCAGGGCTCTCCAATCTATGAATCTCCCCGAACCCAGACTTCTCACAATACCTCCGACATCTCCTGAATCTTGGTTTCCTGAATACACAAAAGATCCACCCTCTGTTTCCTTATATAGTTCTTAATAATTTTCCTCTTAGAGCTGTCATTAGCTCCCCTCACATTCCAGCTTATAATCTTCAGCTTCATTGGGCAACTATCAACTGATTCCCTTTGCCCTGAGAAGGACCTTTCTGCTTAATCCCCCCCCTCGTAATTGATAGAACATTCCAGCCTCTTTAGTTCCCTTTCAAACTTGGACCTTTCCAAAAGTTCTTTGCTATGAATCTTTTCCCGCCTCTTTCTGATTTTAGCCAGAAAGTTCAATATCTCCTTTTCAAGCCCCTCCGTAGAGAATCCCAAAAATTGGCTAAATTTTGCTTGACTACATTCCTCCCATAGATCCTCTTTCTCATTTTCGGTATCTTGAGAACCAGAGACACCAGTGTTCTCCTCCTTGCCCCTAACCTTGTCTCTGTTTTTGTTGTCCTCTCCCAACTTCCAGGATTCATTTTCATTCTCAACGTTCCCCTCATAAACTGTTAACCAAGTTGACATGTCCCCCCTTAATTCATCCTCAATTCCCCCTGGGCGATCGAAAGACTCCCCCTCCGGAGCCCGATCAGAATTAGAAAAGAGAAGAAGAGGTGCTCCCATAACCCGTTGTCCTTTAGAATGGGAAATCGAGACATACCTTTTAGCTTCCTCTTCCAGCGCTCGATCAATCTTTGACAAACCATCATCCCTCTATTCCCTTCTAAGCTCCTCTGGCACCCAGTTCGTCAAAGGATCTTCTGAAATGGGTCCTTTTCTGGATCTAAAACGGCCCAAAAATCCAACCTTCTCTAGGGGAACAGTTGGGCCCTCCCTTACCAGGCCTTCCATCTCAACTTCATGATGGCAGCCCAGATCAGCAGCCCAATTACTAGATGATGGGCCTGCCTCTGAATCACCAACCACCTTTGACTTATTTTTTAACTTTCGGCCCAAAGGCCCGTCTATTTTGGACAGCCCACCCTCCTTCTCCAATTCATCAAGGCCCATATTTGGGTCACATGCGTTCGACCCAGCCACTCTACCATTTGAACAGACCCCATCCCGGGTCACCGGACCATGGGTCTGGTTCCCGAGCCCTAGACCCAGCCCATTTTCCTGCAAAACACTCCCATCATCTGGCAGTTGCAGTTCCTCGATTCCCGCGACTACCAGATCCTTCCCACGCGCTTCTCCGCGCGTGAATACGAATCACCCCTGACCTCAGTTCTCCTTCTATTATCCGACACAGAGGAGAGCCGTCTCACCACCGGCCTAATCTCCCACCACAATGCCACAGTGTATACCTCTTCCTCTACCTCAATTTCTAACATACTCGGTCTAAATCTCCTCTTATTTTAACCAATATTCTAGCCCATTGAATCTCCCCATCGACCTTGTGGGCTCGTCAATATCTACAAATCCCCCACATTCCTCCCCTATTTTCTTCAGAACCCCCGGGCTCCATAGCGAAATTGGAAGGCCAAAGATTCTAACCCAAGCTTCCTGTTCCATCTCCTCCTCTACCCGACATCCCATCTTTGGATTCCAAAGATCCAACCCTAAATGGGCTCCTCCCATCAGTCTGCTCCCCGAGGAGACCACACGGTGTGCCTCACTTAGGTTTTCAAACTCCAACAAAGCCTTACCTCGTTCCAACTTGGCCAGCCCTAGCATGCCTTTTAGGCCCCAAGACTTCGACCAGAGACTTCCCAACCTCTCCAAGTCATCTTCTTCCTTTTTGTTGGACCATCTCGCGACAAGGCAGTGCTCCAGCTTCTGTAGATTGCCAGCAATCTCCTCCTTAGTGACCTTCATCTTGGTTGCGTTTAAGCCATCCCGATTTGTTCTCATGACTGCTTCTACATATGATTTCGCCGGAGTAATTTTTCCGACAGTCCTTACCTCCTACAGATCTGTTCTTCTACCAGCCATCTCTTCCATTTGACGTACCATCTCCGCCATAGCCGTCCATCCTCTTTTGTCCCTCCTACCTCTCGGTAAGAAGATGCAAAACCATTTTCGTTCCAGATCCACAACCCCCAACCTTAAGAAACCACCCGCTCTGTTGAAACCCCGAACCAATGTATACAGTTTGCCTCTTTCTTTCCACTCCTTTTCCCATCTTCCTTCTTTCTCGTCTCGTATGCAGTGGATTAATCCCTCCTTAAAGAGCCCTAAGCTTTCCAGCCCTAATCGAACCCATGTCGAGACCCCCCTCTTCTTCTCCACGATGTGAATCTGGCTTTTCCCTTTCCTAACCTCCAGGGCAAGCTCGAAGGTCTTGGATTCCACCGTGAAGCTTCGCGTTCGACTCGCCTCGCCGTTCTCATCGTCGTCGCCGTCGCACGCGCTCTCAATTGATAAGACAAAAATTAGACATTCTAGTGGTTTGACTCTTCTTTAGGACGCATATTTCTAAATCCTATCTAGAAAAGAGTATTGCAGATTTAAAATTTTTTTGCTTGATTATATATTTTAAATTAAAATGATTCGAAAAATTCTCTATTCACATTTTATATCTTTCCAATTATGAGAAATTACATTTAAAATAGAATTCAACTAAATTATAAAAATGAGTTTTTTATATACAATGTTTGAAGAAAAAAAAAACAACGTTTCTTCCAAATTGAACCTTAAGAGAAAAGAAATTCTTACAAAATATATGTTTATTGAATTACAAGTTTTATAAATTAAGTGTCAAGGTTAAATTGGTCTTTTATTATTTTTTAAATTGATCTAAAGGGTAAAATAGGTATTTTAAGTAAATTCTCAAAGGGATGAGAGATTGTCATAAAAATAAAAAAAATGAAATCCAAGGGCATATTAAGGTCCCATTTGTCAAGGTCCCTAAAAATTACTAAACCTTGAAGAAATTTATTGTGTTTTTCTCTTTATATAACTATGCATCCATATGGTGTAAAATATACCTCAAGAGCCTAAGGATCATTATGTGTTTTAACCTCTAAGAAAACATTTAAGGGACTTACTGAAGACAATGCTAACAAAATCAGTCAAGGGGAATCAATTTATCATGTGCTTCTTCATTGTACAAATCAAGGGTCTTATGACAATAGCTTTTTTCTTCTTTATTTGGAGTAGTTTGAGTACTTCCTTCGATAGTCAAACAAACTCTTTTAAGTTTGCATGGCTCCTTCATAGGTAGTAAATGAAAAAAGTTTTAAGAGGCTGCTCTCCCATGCATATTTTGGATTTTTTGGAAGAAAAGAAACCGATGAGTGTTTGAAAATGTTGAGATGTCAGATCAAAGGTTGAAATGTTTATTTCCAAGTAACCTCTTAGCATGGGTGGGGATGTATATAAAGGGGGGGGTTCAATCCCTTATATTGATTTTGTAGATTAGTTAAGATCTTGTTGAGAGAGAGAGAGAGAGAGAGAGAGTGTTAATTTTTTGTGTTTGCTCTTGTGTGGCTTTACCTTTTTGTGCCCATTGTATACCTATGCACTCAAGTGCACTTTAGTGTACTTTTTTTTTCCATAAATATACATATGTTTTAGCCTATCTAAACGAAAAAAAAAAAAATGCTAACAAACTCAGCAACACCAAATAATTGAATGTGCATATGTGCCACATGTACGACAAACCAAGATAATAGGTGTCATCAACCTTCAACAAGTGCAATTAATGGAGGTCATAAGTAGAATGCCCAAAAAACCTTAGTAAAGTTACACAAATCACCAAGGAAACCTTAGATATTGTCTACTCTGAGCCTAAAGGGCCTAATAGCTT
This sequence comes from Vitis riparia, assembly GCF_004353265.1. Taxonomy (NCBI): domain Eukaryota; kingdom Viridiplantae; phylum Streptophyta; class Magnoliopsida; order Vitales; family Vitaceae; genus Vitis; species Vitis riparia. The sequence goes on along the minus strand of NC_048438.1, from coordinate 6,122,516 downwards.
TATATAGTGCTAGAAACATTTTCTCCTATCCGATGTGGGTTATCACAATTACTTCTCATGCAAACACAACGCCTTCATTGTGTCCCGTAGGATTGCAAGGTCAAACAAATAAACCAACCTTATGGGGTCAAACAAATTCCCAACCTAGAGCTAGGGATCAACTTTAATACAATTTATAACGACCTGTACCTAACCATGTAGATATTGTCTGTTGGGCCCAAAGGACCAACATAGCTTGAAAACATGTCTACATAATTAAGAGGAGCACATACATATATAGCACCAAAAGCTTTTTCACCTGTTCAATATGAGATATCACAATCACCTCTCATGTAAACACAATGTTTTTATTATATCCCACAAGATTATAAGGCCAAATAGACAAACCCTTTGCAAGGTCAAATAAATTCTCATACTGGAGTCGTGAATCGACTTTAATACCATTTGTGAGGACCTACTATCTCTCATATAGATATTGTTTGCTCTAAGCCCAAGGGGCACTCACAGCTTTAAAACGCATCTACACCATAATTGTTAAATTGTAAAATGTATCGTATATCGTTTTTCGATTTTTCTATACCTTATATCGTATCATTTCGTGTATTGTAAGTTTATTTAGTGAAAAATAAATAGAAAATATATATATATATATATATATATATATGTGTGTGTGTGTGTGTGTGTGTGTGTGTGTGTGTATCTATTAAAAGTATGAAGTATAGGGTAATATATAACCAATTTTATGAAAGATAGTAGGATCTAAAGAGTTAAGTTATATCATATCATATGAAAACATTGAATATTAAAGTTTTGAGAAGTTTAAATTAACAAAATATGATTTCAATATACAAATTCATCACATCTTTGATTTTAAGCTATAAAGAAAATTATTCACTAATCAGCATCATTTTCACTATCAACATTCAAACAATTCAAATGAAAAAAAAATTAATATCATTGTAAAACATAACTTCACTTCTAATATAGCATTTGATAACAAGAATATAGTTTTTCATTTAAGATTATTTTACCTAATTCTCCTTTTTACAATCAATTTATAATTTTTTAGAATATTTTAAACAATTAATATAATGAATTCTTTTAACAAAAAAAATAATTTGATTTAAAAAAATATATAGAAAATAGTTGAAGATGTATGAATTGTTGTATTGTAATATCACGTATCCGATCGTGTATCATATATGTATTGTAAGAAACGCTTTAAAGCAAGATACAGATTGCGATACATATTAATTTCCATAAAAAAAAACGTATTTTATCGTGTGTTGTAAGTTTTTAACAACTATGGTCTACATAGCTATGAAGAACTCATGCACATATAGTGTTAGGAACTTTTACCCTATTGGATGTGGGAAACCAAAACCCTAAAGATTGTTTGCATTGTGATTTAAAAAGGATCATCCAACTAAATGACCTACAAATCCCTCCAAACCAATACTGGAGAAAAACATTCTATAAATATCACCACCACCTTCGATGACATAAAATAAATTTGGATTTTCAATAAATTAGAATTTATTAAAACATGCTCCAATATGGGAAATGTAGCATTCTTTCAAGGAGTTAAAGCACCCTCAACCATTTTTTTCCCCTAGGTCAAAAATTCTTAAGTTTAAAATCAGTGGGTTGGTTCCAAGCAGAAGTCCTACATGTGTTAGCAGTTAATGCTGAAAATGTCCCAAGAAAAATTTTTGATGATGCCATTCTGTTTGCCTTGGGAGCATTCATCAAAGAGAGGCTTAAGATAACCCATTAGAAGGGTTTTCACTCTACACTCACCTTTCCAACCATTCTGTCATAACAACAAAGTGCACCCAGGTCCATTCATTCTAAGAACAGAAAAGCTTTCTTCCAGCCATCTAGTCTTCTAGAAATCCTTCATGAAAACACAACCTGAAAATGAGAAGCTCCAGATTTCCACTATGGAAAGGGACCAATCAGGTCTTGGCAACCTAAAAGAGAAGAATGTGATTAACATCAATACCAGAAAGGGCGCTCTTATTCAGGTTTATCTTCAGATATGACACCCATGGAAAAGGTAAAAGAAAGAAGTTACAAGCCACCCAACTACCATAGCTCACTACCACCCACACCACTCGGATCTCTTCAGGTTTGAATGATTACACTGGATTTGGAGGCTTCTTGATTTAAGTGGTCACAAGAAAAAAAAACCAAACAAGACATAGGCAGGTAACTGGACTGTGGTCCAATCCTAATAACACTATTGTAAGGCACACACGGCACATGAATGGACAAATCAAAATCACCTATCAAAAATAAAAATAAAAAATTAAATGGACAAATCAAAATTAATCATGACCACATGTCCATGTTTCAGTTAACAATTTGACGTTGAATTTTCCTCTAAAGTTTGTTCATTCAAATAATGCCACTTCTTGTGGTTGACTGGTTGTTATACTTACTAAAAAAAAAACTTATGGTCCTTCTACTGCTAGTGACCCCTCATACACCTTTTTCATTTGACGTATCGTCATAGTAATGCAAGTTCATAGACACAATATACTTTGTTAGTGCAAGAAGAAAACTTCAAATTGGCAATTAAACAGGTGCTTCAGATGGTAACAGGAGGTACATACAAGACCCAAATCAAGCTGTGAACCAGACCAAGCTTCAAGAGAACGTCTTGTATAAGTGCTGTAGTTTTTGTAGTGCAAATCAATGTCAGTGTCCTACAAAACAAGGCAAGGTTGCAATAAGAATTTAACAGAATTTACGACATAATCTCTCAAGCTATAGCAGGAAAGAAAAATATATTCCTTAATGGGGAAATAAATGGTTATATTTTAAATTGTACACACGCATGGCTACATTTTAAATAAGTGTAACATATGTGTCAATGGAAGATGAGACCAAATGAGTAATGAGAAGAAAACCCAAAAGGTTTAAAAAAAAATGATCCTCCTAATGATTGACGAGGATTTGTTTAAGAAAGCAATAATGGAATTTAGCATAATAGGATATAGGACATTACGATCCCATTATCATGTTCATGCATGATGTGAGGAATTCTTGATTAGTACAATTTTTTGCTCAAAAGCTAAATACATCAAGACTGACTAAACAATGAGTACATAGGCAGAACTAGAACCCATACCCTTTATATACAAGCATTACCAAAAGCCAATATGATACAGGAACTTCTGCACTAATAGCTAACATGTCTATGCAATTTTTAGATACCAGATAGAAGTCACTGATTCAAACTACAATATGATGTAATGAAGCAGTCAAAACTATAGACAACCGAATTTATCATGTTTGTTACAGTAATTGATTTGTAGACCAGAACATTTTCAGCATTTTTCATGTGTTATATTATTTGTCTTAGAAAGACTAAAATGGATTTGAGCTTAAAAAAACAGCTGCCCAGATAACTAGTTTCCTCCCAATTCTATTGCACTCACTTCATGTCCAATCCTTAGAAACCCATGGTTTCCTCAACCGTTTATTTGTAAAAGCCTCTAATCACTAATTGTCAAAACTTTCAATATCCACTGCAGTATAAAGATTTCCAGATGCCAAAATAAAAGACATAAAACAAGAAGAGCATTCCAAGATTCCATTTATAACTAATGCAATATAAGCATTATTTCTCGTATTTCATAGCCAAACTCATTTATTGTTTCTCGGTCCCAAAGGACCCAAACATCAGAAGTACTTTTGTGGCATCACTCAACCAGATAAATCCTGTCCCTGTTAGCACTTCCAAACATTTCCTGCCTGAAAACACCATTGTGCAACAATAAATAATATGTACTGGGTACTTGAAGACATTGTCTGCATTATACTATTTACAAACACACCATCGCATTTTTGGATAGTAGAACGTTTATTGCTGCACAAGTGGATTCACTTCCTGAACAAAAAAAAAAAAAACAAGTAGCTGTGCCCAACTTCAAGGTGATATTCTTGTTCATACTGAATTAGAACCATTTCCCATAATATGCAGAATTTACTTTCCCACAAAAAGCAGGCAGCAGGCTGCATTTTATAGGAAATGATTCTGATTCTAGCTCCAACCACTTTTCTTGCACATCCAAACAATGGAATTAGAATCCTCCTTTTTTATTCCACGTTCCATGCACCTAAATGTGACCTAAGGTTTTCATGCACATAGGTATTTACATGGGAGCATCAAATTAGCAGTTCATTTCACACCTAGATGAGAAGAAAAAGGAAAGATCTAGTAACCAATGCAATAACATATTAACATTAGCATTAAGTTATTAGAAGTTACAGAACTAATAATAGTCTTATAAATCTTTGGCATAAATCACATATTCAACTATTCATCCAAAAAGGGGAAAAAACAATAAGGAGGATAAGGATTATATTTTGGGAAAGATGAGCATGCCTCAAATAATTCCATTAAAGGATCTTTTTTAGAATCCTGTTGTCTCTTCCTCCTCTTTGGGTTTCCGTGAAAGTTGTCAAACTCTGACTTGATATTATAACAAGTTTTCTCCAATACATCTTCCAGAAACAACTCTGCCACGGGGAAAGTAAATCCCTGCCAGCATATTGAAGGATAATATTGCATAAATACACAAATATGTGTTGAATAAGTTCAAAACACATGTCCCAGCAGCTCAAGACTAAAAAGATCCACAATACCGGTATATGGATAGTTGGGGCATTTCCAAAGTATTTGGAGAACAAGTCAGCATTAATGGTAGCACTCATTAGAATAAGACGCAGATCTGGTCGCCGAGGAAGAAGGTCATGCAAAATTATTAAAAGGAAGTCCTCATTCATGCCTCTTTCATGAATTTCATCCACTAGCAAATGGCTTACACCAGTTAGATCTGGGTCCTGAACCTGTATTTAACATCAAAATCACAAGAGAATGAAAAAGAAAACATCAGAATGTGTGTGCCATCCCAGTATGCTTATACAACAACTAATCCTTCAAATGACATTAAGCATAGACAAGCATTGATCCTCTTGGAGCATCCTGGAATCTTACACCCACAAACAGCATCATTAACTAATGCATGAATCAACCTCCATGTAAGGATAAGAGAGATTCCAAGTTCTTAAAATGCTAAGATACAGACATAAAGACAGAAGAACAAAAATATAAGAGTGAAACTTTTACCAATGAAAAATAACAGGTACAAAAAATATATTACCAGCTGCCGAAGTAGTACTCCAGTGGTGCAAAATAGCAAACGTGTTTGAGCAGAGCGCTTTGCTTCCAGGCGAATCTGGTAACCAACAGTTTCACCAAGAGACTCACCCATTTCAGAGGAAATTCGAGCCGCAACAGATATGGCAGATATACGACGGGGTTGAGTGCAAATTATGTTACAATCAGCACCTCGAAGAGATGATATCTCCTCCTCTAGGATAAACTGAGGGAGCTGTGTCGTTTTACCACAACTTGTCTCCCCTGAAACTACCAGTACCTATATCCTCAATCAAAAATAATAAGAATCAGTGAGAATAATATGTGCTATTAATGACGACCAGAAAATTTAGCTAAAAGGGAAAACTTCATTGGAAATTAAAATCTAGTTAGCACAACTTTTATAAGAAAAAAAGGGATATGCTTCCCTGATGTTCCACATTTCATGTGCACATAAATTTTGCATTTGAATGCATTTCTCTCACCAAATCAGTCTTTGAAACTTAAGTGTCACTTAAAAAAGGCAATTAACACAATTCATTATCACCAAACAAGTTTTGCTAAGACTCATGAACCAATGAGAGACAACAGAGAGCACACAGAAAAGGACATACCAAAAAGCAACAAGCATTTGAAAAATCTGGAGCTGAAAAAAAAAAGGGAAAAGGAAAAGGGAAAAGATAAGTCCAGAACAAAGAGATCACTGTTTTGGCTAGGGTTCAATTGTTCAAAGGCTCCTAGGATAAACCAAATCTCCCTCCCTCCTTCGCAATAAGCAGTGCCCCCATGCCTGCCTTCCTTCAGCATAACAACATGCACACTCATACCAGACTAAAGAATCTACAAACAATGATTTGAACCCAAGCTCAGACATAAAGTGAGAAGCGAAATACCAACTTGGAAATCTCAAATTTGCAATGCAAATTTCACCAAGATCAGCCATCAAAATGTGACCCACTGAGCCCATGAATGACATTTATGCTTAATAACCTCATTGAAGCTGTCACTTAATGTCTATCCAGATTTACAATAGTGTTCAGCAAGTCCTAAGAGATTCTAGGAACCATTGCCGTTTTTCTTCGTCAGAGAGTTTGTTATACTAACACCACCGCTGAGAAGGGATGGCTTGAGTCTTTGTTTTGTGGATGGAGCAAAGGCTAAAAGAACCAGTTGCATGCCATGTTCTATAGCTGTGGCAGCCACCATCTTGCCTCAGTCTTCCATAGGGAGTCAAAGGGCAAACCAAATTGTGACATGCAATCTAATCCTAATAATATCATCATTGCCCCAGGTGATCTGGATATAGAGGAATTATAGAATATTTCAAGGTAGGGAAACACAAGGATGAAAATATCGGTAATTACAAATATATCAATACTTCCATTTTACAAATATATCGGATATATCGGAGATATATTGGCGGATATTTTGACACAAAATATCCGTGAACCTAAAATTGATCAAAACTTATAAAAATGTAAGAAAAAACTCTTAAAAATAAAATTAGAAGTATAATAGATATTTTAAAGTTGTTTTGTTCAAGAAATTTATACATGTATGATATAATTTATCATATTTGATAATAACATTGTATACGTCAATAAAAAAATATGAATTTTATAAATGTACAATTATTATTATTATTTTTTTATAGATAAAGAGAATAATATTAAACGGGAAGAGGAAACACCAAACTAGTGCCCTCTTGGTATACAGGGAGCATACAAAAGTAACCCACAGACTCGAAACCAAGGGAGGGGGAAATAAAACAATCCCTACCCTTACTTAGAGCCTAGCCACATAAATGTACATTTATTATTAAATTATATCAAATATTATTGGACCATAACATTGTGATATTCGATTATAATGTCTAATTTAAAAATGTATTTAATATTAAAATTATAATCCATTTAATTCAATTGTATTAAATGATATAAAATAAATTATGACATATGTATAATTTTTAATATTTAACTAATATATTAATGATATTAAAAACACTATGAAGAAAATTATCAAGACAATTTTTATATTTTTGGTAATCAATTAAATAAAAAATTTTCATTTAATTATAAAATAATTATAATTAATTTGTTCTTTAAAACATTCTTTTAATATTATGTTTATATGATGAGTTTTAACTCTATATATATTTTTGGTGCCACATATATAACAAGGGGCAAGCTTGCCCCAATGGTTGGCTTAGTGGCTTGACAAAGCTTTTGGTTGGGGTTTGATTCCCCTCAGCAGCAGAAAAATTGAAAATCTTTGAAGTTTGACTGCCCCACCCACGTTGACTGCCTAAAACATCGCAAAATATCAGCGAAAAATCGATAAAATGCCGATAAATTGTCGAAATTCCCAATAAATTACTGAAATATCGAGGTACCAATATTTCTCTCCTATATATCGTGTTGACGTCCATCGAAACTCGAAATATCATGATATTTTAATCACTAGGAAAACAATGGTAGAGGATATGTAGGAGGATAAGATTTTTGTCTTCCCTTTCGGAGTTGACTACCAGAGAATTTGAGAGTGTTACTCTGAATGGGAATTTGTTCAACTAGATTGTGGTGTACTTATGGTCTTGGTGCTCTGCAGGAGACTTCTGAGTGAATCAACTAATAATATTAAATCAACCTAGATGAAAGTGATTTAGGAAATCAAAATCAACCAACCATAAGAGGGATTGATAGAGATTCCACAGGCTCTATATCTTCAACTTCTTTCAGACTCTCTGGGGTTTCACATTGCAATTGATACCAAGCTACAGCAGTCTGAAAGCTTATAGGAAGTGGTCCAACAAGTTTTTCATGGTGTATTATTAAGGGGTCTTTCCTGTCATCATCTCATGGATGGAAAAAGGAAGTTCTGGATGCTGGACTTATGAAGATATGGGCAATTGAGAGGGATTGGGGATACAATCATAGTCTTAGCCATTTAGCCTTCTTTTTGTTAGGATTATTTCCTCATTTTGAAGGATTTCTCTTCCTTAAACCTTTTATATAATTTTTTTTCATCAGTGATACTTATGTTTCCAGTTAAAAATATATGATCATTCAAAAGACAAACTTCTGAATATTGGTCCCGCACAATGTACTATCATGTCAATTCATGAGAAATAATAAAATGACATTTTCAATTTGAATCAAATACAAAATTGCACCTGGTTATCTGCAACAGCTTTCAGAAACTCAGATTTCATTTTGAATGCAGGAAGCTCTTCTCTAAATGCCTGCATCATCTTCACACTATTACTTCCCTGCAAGTAACCAATAAGGTTACATGAGGGGTAATTAATAAATGAATATTTATAAGAAGTTTAAGCAAATGTTCATAGCAATTATTCCATAAGAATGATAACATCCAAGAGTGTTGTGACCTGGACAACTTAGCGAGAAGTACCTTGATCTTTTCGTGCTTTTGCTTCAGTTCAACACTAAGACCCTCCTTCGCGGTATCGATCTCCAACTTTGACACCGCTGATGTAATACTTGCACCAGATGATGATGGTTTAACACCCTGTGAGGACACAGCAGAAGGACCATCAACGGTAACCACCTCCTGCGAGCTATCCAACAGATTACCAACTCTTATTTCTGTTTCTGTAGACATTCGTATCTGCAAAAAGTTTGAAAATGAAAATCGAAGACACACATAGGAAAAGAGATTAAACTATTTTCCATGTACATCAAGCACCTTCTGATAAAAGAAAAAGAAGATAAATTTAAAACATCATATACACCTCTTTTTGTGTGGATCCATGGCGTTCATCAAGATCAGCCCGGTAATTTGGCAATGGAACTTTGCTGACAACAAGTGTCTTCCCCTTGTTATATGCATGGCTTTCTTTCCACAAGCACAAAATCAAGAAGAGAATTTGTAAGATTTAGGCTAACCATAGACAACTACAGGGGTACCATCAAAACAACAGACATGAATATGCAGTCTCCAACATTAATAGCTACCTCAAAGTGAAATAATATCATGTAGATTTGATAATTAATGCCACAGTACATGAATCAAACTCACAAGGAAAATTTAGGTAGTTAACAAGAGGGCAGCAAGTGAAGACAGAAAGGAAAAGAAATAGGAAAAGGTATGCAAGCAAGACCATTTAGGTGATCTTGTAGCAACTAAGTTGCTTAAAATCTTAGTCAAATTTCAAGCATGAACATTCAGTAGATGACAAACCCATTGTGGTGTAGCCTACTAAGAGCTATATACATACATACAACATACATACATACATACATACATATACACATATATATTTGTGTGTGCGCGCAAGCGCACACGCCTAACAAAAGGAGGGTGAACCCCAAGTACACAGGTGGTATACAAATGACACCAATACATGGAGAGGAGACAAAAAACAACTCCACTTGACAATCCAACTAATCAATAAAATCTAAAACAGTAGAATGACTAGCTTGAGGAGGCTGAAACCATGGAAATGGGTGCAAATGAGCAAGGATGAAAATGCCATCAAATATTGGCAATACATGAGGATATATCGAGTGTCAGGTCCCATCAACACGACATATCTTGCAGTACCTATCTACCAATTTTTTGAGTTTTTTCCCATTCCATCAGAGTTTCGTCGATTTTTTCACCATCTAAAGGCACTTTGACCAGTCAAAGCAAGGTTAACACCAGTCAACGCAAGCCTAAAATGGAAATGAAGGAGAGCTAGGATTCGAACCCAAGTCTCTAGCATGATGATATAGCTAACCAATTAGTCAACTTGGCCGTAAAATATATAAATGGATACAATTGTAAATAAACTTTATCTGTCCCTCTTAAACTTTAACTTCAATTATATATATATATATTTTTTTTTTTTTGGAATTTCATTTAACATATTATTAAAAACATAAAAAATCATAATAATCTTATTAACGAGTCTTTCCTTATATAAATACAAGAAAAACATAACTTGTACATAAAATTGTTAATATTTTTAATCATTACAATACATACATAGATTATCATTTCTTTTATCTCTTGAATACTATAAAGATAATCATTTTAAAGGCATTCTCAATCACCACCTTTACGGAAAAAAAGCATTAATAATAATTAATTAATTTTAATTACATTATTTTTAAATTCCTTTTAACTTGTTATTAAATATGCTTAGCAAATGTGTTCTAGATTTTGTACATTATTAGTGAATGCGGCAAATTTATCATACATAGATGGTTTTCTTCAATAAAACAACTTTAATATCTGAATTATTTAAGCTGTAATATCATTTTTTTTAGTTTTCCCTAGCATTTCTACAAGTTTTGATTAATTTTTGTCCCATAAATATTTTTTGTCAAAACTTCCATCAACATTTTTTAACATATCTCAATACATTAATAAAATTCAACCATCAATATATTGATACACACAAGGCAAGAAATTAACCAGAAAACGCAGAGAAAAAGTAGAGGAATAACTGGTATTTCCGTATTAATGTCTGAAATGAAATATCCAAGCTTTCGAGAGGCTTAGTTCTCTCCCAAATGGGCAAGCCCAATTCTATATCATTCTTTTCATCCCCTCCCCCAAATCCCACCTCACCTTTTATTCCCTTCACCCCTCTGGTCCTAACAGAAAATCTCAACCAAATACCCAACACCTCCTTTCTAACAGAATTTGCAATCATTCCTTCCACGTCAGCTACTGCTTGCAATTCCAGAATTATTCTTACGCCTAGTGTAGGTGAAGTGCACAGGTGGCCTAACATTACCTCCCCCCAAACTTTCACCTTGTCCTCAAGGTGGAAAGCAGGAAATTGTTGGTGAATCAAATGAAAATCTTCCCAAGTGGCTTCATATTCTGGCAAAGACTTCCATTTCAACAGCACTTCAACTTCACCCGGCTGGCCTTGAGCTTTCGGACGAACATCTAGCAATAAATCCGGCTCCACAACAAGTTCAAGTTCAGGAGTTAATTGTGGAGGTAAAACTGGTGAAGAAGAGGAGACTCCATGTGCAGATCGCAACTGAGAGACATGGAAAACAGGATGGATTGCTGCTGTTGGGGGAAGCTCTAGCTTATAAGCCACCTTGCCAATACGCTGCAGAACCTTGAAAGGACCATAATATCGAGCAGCTAATTTTTCGAACTTTCGCTGCACAAGAGAATGCTGCCGATATGGTTTTAGCTTCAAAAAAACTAAGTCACCATCTTGAAATTCTGCATGATGACGCTTGGTATCAGCTTGCAGCTTCATCCGCTGTTGCGCCCGTAACAAATGCATGCGCAAATCATCCAAGACAGCATCTCGATCATCCAAAAGCTGATCTACAGTAGACACCAACGCAGTGCCTCGTTCATAACGGATGAGAGGGGGTGGATCGCGACGATACAAAGCACGGAAAGGGGTACAACAAGTGGAGGAGTGAAATGAAGTATTGTACCAATATTCAGCCCAAGCCAACCATCGAGCCCAACTACGCGGCTTATCAGAAGCAAAACAACGCAAATAAGTTTCTAGACATCGATTAACAACCTCCGTTTGGCCATCAGTTTGTGAATGATAGGCAGTGCTACGCTTAAGAGAAGTCCCTTGCAACTTAAACAACTCATTCCAGAAATTGCTCAAGAATACTCTATCCCGATCAGAAATAATGGATTGAGGAATGCCATGAAGCCTCACAATTTCACGAGTGAAAATGGTAGCGATCGAGACGGCTGTAAATGGGTGTCTTAAGCCGATAAAATGAGCATATTTACTAAGTCGATCCACCACTACCAAGATTGCATCCAAACCTTCCGAACGAGGTAGCCCTTCAATGAAATCAAGTGTGATCTCATCCCAAACCTGCGCCGGAAGAGGAATGGGCTGTAGGAACCCAACAGGTGTGGTGGCCAAATACTTGTGCTGCTGACAAACCAAGCATTCCCGAACAAACTTGGCTATATCCTTACGCATACCAACCCAATAGAACTCAGCTGCAAGGCGGTGATAAGTTTTTGTTTCCCCTGAATGGCCCCCAACTGGAGTGGTATGAAACTCTCCAATTAGAGTAGAAATGAGCTTAGATGTCCGTGGAATAACGAGACGATTCTTGTAAAACAATACCCCTTGTTCCACAGTAAACCCAACATGAGACTGAGTGCCCGAAGTGATGTTGTCCTTTAATTTCTTCAGAAAATCATCCTCTGCCAATTCTGTCCGTAAAGTGTCCCAATGCTGCCACTGAGGTACTACTAAGGTAGTACACTCTACTTGATCAGATACACGGGAGAGAGCATCTGCTACTCGATTGCTTGCCCCACTACGGTATTGTATATCGAAGTCATACCCCATGAGTTTAGTAACCCACTTTTGGTATTCTTCCCCAACTATTCGCTGCTCCAAAAGGAACTTCAAACTCAGCTGATCTGTCCTCACAATGAACCGTCTTCCACGTAGATATGGCCGCCACCTCAAAACAGCAAATACAATGGCCATCAATTCCTTCTCATATATAGACTTAAGGCGAGCTCGGGAACCAAGAACTTGGCTATAATAAGCCACTGGCTGCTGGTCCTGGAGAAGAACAGCACCCAAACCAAATCCAGAGGCATCTGTCTCTATGATAAAGGGTTTGGTGAAATCAGGCAACGCTAAAACAGGGGCTAAGGTCATGGCTTGCTTAAGTGTTTCAAAGGCTGCAGCGGCTTCCGAATTCCACCCAAATTTATCCTTCTTTAATTGATCAGTCAATGGCAAAGCAATGCGGGCATACCCAGCCACAAACTTCCAATAATACCCCGTCAATCCCAAAAATCCCCTTAGAGCTTTCAAAGTGGTGGGGGTTGGCCAAGAGAGTATGGCCTGAATCTTGCTAGGATCTGCTGCTACCCCCTGTCCAGAAATGATATGGCCCAAGTAAGCCACCTCAGTTTTCCCGAATTCATACTTTTTTTGGTTGACGAAGAGGCGGTTAGCTTGCAAAATCTCTAGAGCTTGTTTTAGGTGCTGCTGGTGGGACTCTTCAGAAGGACTATAAATCAGGATGTCGTCGAAAAATACCAAGACAAACTTCCTAAGGTAGGGCCGGAAGACATCATTCATCAAGGATTGGAAAGTAGCAGGGGCATTCATGAGCCCAAAGGGCATGACGAGGAATTCGTAATGCCCATCGTGAGTCCGAAAAGCTGTTTTGTGAACATCTTGGCTACTAACTCTGATTTGATGATAACCCGACTTCAAGTCTAACTTAGAGAAAATTTTTGCACCGTGTAACTCATCTAGTAACTCATCTATTACTGGAATTGGATACTTATCTGGTACTGTTACCTTATTCAATGCCCTATAATCCACACAAAATCGCCAAGACCCATCCTTCTTCTTAACAAGCAGAACTGGACTTGAAAAGGGATTGTTACTGACTTGGATTATTCCAGCTGCAAGCATTTCCTTGATTAATCTTTCAATTTCGTCTTTTTGGGCATGAGGATAGCGATACGGACGAACACTAATCGGTTGGCTATCGTCTTTGAGTACAATGGAATGTTCATGTCCTCTAATAGGGGGTAGTCCCATGGGCATGTCAAAAACTTCTGCATAATCTGCCAAAATCTAATGTAGAAATGGTGGCACATCGGACTTTTCTTCACCCAAGCCTTCTAACTAATTCAACTCCACTAAAATTCCAGTGCCCTCATGCTTGATGGTTCGCATCATAGCCTTTAGAGACACTAGTGTCTTCCCCAGTGAAGGATCCCCACGTAGAGTAACAGATTCATTACCCAGCCTAAACTTCATTACTTGAGTTTTCCAGTTGGTATGTGTCATACCCAAGGTCTCAAGCCATTTGATTCCCAAAATCACATCAGCACTTCCCAACCCTAGTGGTAAAAATTCTTCTACAACATCAATCCCCTGTAGATGAAGAGCTACCCCTCTGCATAATCCTCTCCCACGGACAGCAGTTCCGGTCCCCATAGTAACCCCATATTCTTCATTGTCATCAATAGGCAACTGTATTCTTTTAACCAAATCTAAAGATATAAAATTATGGGTTGCACCTGGATTGATCAAGACCACCACCTCCTGCTCACCCACCATTCCCTTTAATTTCATAGTTTTTGGGGTAGTTAATCCCACAACAGAGCTGAGCGAAACTTCCGTCACTTGATTAAGTTCAACCGCCTCCAAATCAGCCACTGCCTCTTCCGTAACGTCAATCTGACTCGATTCTTCTTCATCGGCGTCATGTATGAGAAGAACACTTAGTTCTTTCTTCTTGTAGCGATGCCCGGGTCCCCATTTTTCATCACACCGAAAGCACAATCCCTTCTCTCGTTTCTTTTGTAGCTCCGAATCAGAAAGTCTCCTCACTTCCCCGGCGATCTTGGCTTCCGAATGATTTGCCCTAAAAATTGATCGGGAGGCTTCAGAGGCCACAATATTGCCCCGTGAAATCCCTGTTCCTGCTCTTGTAACCCCACTAAAGGGTTTATGGGCTTTAGTGATCCACAATTTTTCCTCAATCCTTTGGGCCAAGTCCATGGCCCGGCCCAAATTGCTGGGTTCCAGAATCCTAACCTCCACTCTGATTTCCAGCTTCAGCCCGTTAATGAAATTACCCAGAGCTACTTCATCAGAAATGTTCTCTAATGGCGCCGACAACTCGATGAATCTCCGGCGATAATCCTGTACACTTCCGTCTTGAACCAGGGCTAACCATTGCTCGTGAAGAGTGCCGGCCTGGGTTGTTCGAAACTGCTTCAAGAGAAGCATCTTCATCTCTTCCCAAAGAACGATGGATCTTTTCCTGTTTTCCCACTGATACCAAAGCAGTGCATCACCTTCAAAAGCCATAATTGCAGCCTCAAGTTTCTCTTCATTTGTTAGTCGATTAAATGCAAAATATCGCTCCGCCTTGAGAATCCATCCATCCGGATTCGTTCCGACAAACGGAGGCATTTCGAGCTTCCGAAATCGGGATTCATGGCGAAATCCGGCGGAACCAGAGCTGCCATCTGACCCATGAACCTCCCCCATAAAAGGTCTGTCTACCCTATTTCCCCCAGAAGAAATTCCTCCAGCCCGTACAGCGTCTTCTTGCAATTTGATGAATTGCTCGAATCTGTGATTCAGATTCTGCATCTCCTCCTTTAGCGTACCCACTTCACGCCGAAATTCTTCCTGCACTGCTGCAATTACCTCCTCCATAGAATCCATACGCTGAGCCATGTTTTTACTAGCCATTTTCTCAAGTTCGTTACCGCTCTGATACCAATTTGATACACACAAGGCAAGAAATTAACCAGAAAACGCAGAGAAAAAGTAGAGGAATAACTGGTATTTCTGTATTAATGTCTGAAATGAAATATCCAAGCTTTCGAGAGGCTTAGTTCTCTCCCAAATGGGCAAGCCCAATTCTATATCATTCTTTTCATCCCCTCCCCAAATCCCACCTCACCTTTTATTCCCTTCACCCCTCTGGTCCTAACAGAAAATCTCAACCAAATACCCAACACCTCCTTTCTAACAGAATTTGCAATCATTCCTTCCACGTCAGCTACTGCTTGCAATTCCAGAATTATTCTTACGCCTAGTGTAGGTGAAGTGCACAGGTGGCCTAACATATATCCACAAAATCGAACCACCAATATTTCCATAAATAGCAATATTTTATCCTTACACACGAGATTTTTTTTTTTTATAGACAACAAAAACATCTATTAAGAAGCGTCTAAAAAGAGGGGCGTAACCTATGCATACGTATACACAAAACAGCCCAAAAAGGCATCAAACAAAGTTAGCCTACAAAAACAAGGCAAGGTTCTAACCACAATAAAGAGCATCTAAGAAATTCAACATAGAGGGGTTCTCCAACTCTAAAGAATCTTAGGACCACTCTAAAAGCAATCGTATCAAGAAATCATTAAATCTTAGACCTGAACGCTCTTCCTCTTCAAAAGTCCTTCAATTATGCTCTCTTCAAATACACCAAAACAAGCAAATCAAAACCAAGCGCCAAATTGCTCTTTTCTTCTTATTTAGCCCCTTAAATTTCCATGCTCGGAGGAGATTTCTCACTGAAGCTAGAAACACCCAAACCACACCAAAAACTGCTAACAAAAAGGTCCATAGGTTTCTAGTCTTGTCATAATGAATCAAAATGTGATCATTTGATCTTCACTGCCTTTACAAAGGCTATATCTATTAGTCATTTTCCATCCCCTCTTCATTAAAGTATCTACAGTTAAGATCTTCCCAAAAAAATATCTTCCCAAACAAAACAAAAAAAAAAAAGTTCTAAGAGGAGTATAGGATCCCTAGATCTCTTTGCTTGGAAAACTTAAGTTATTCTAATCCTTAAGGGAAGTGTAAAACAACTTGACATTGAAAATTCCCCTTCAATCATCTTTCTAAATTAATGTGTCATCTCTTTCTTGCACTTTCAACAAGTGAAGAAGTTCTAAAAAATGTGTAACCTCTTCTACCTCTTCTATCTCTTAATCTTGGAAGAGTCTTCTAAATTGAATCTCCCAATGCCCTCCCCCTTTGCCCCCTTCTCTTTCCCATAAGTCTACACATCTACCATTTCCCATTCAAATAGAAATTCTAACACTAAAATCTTCTCACCCTTTTCTAATGTCTTTCTAAAGGCTTATCCCAAAAGAATCCCTCACCCCTCTAGTAATCCATTCTCTTTTTTTTGTCATTTTCTTACCGCTCAACTCCTTCAAAATATCTTCAATTTTGTTCCTCCCAAATTGTTTGAAACAGGCACAAAGAAGCAACTCTCCGTACCATCCTACAACTTTTCCCCACAAAACTCTCATGTCATCACAATGACAACTCTTCCACCTTAGAAGGGAGCACCTAAAAGATTATTTTTCTTTTTAAATTAGAAACAAGAGACGTATATATTTATATTAATGAAAACATGAGAAGAAGGAGTCCTCCCCATAATTACTAAAAAAACTCAAATCATAATATGATTAACCCCCTCTACCATACAAGGCGTTTATACAAAGGTTTAGACTACAAACGCAACTCCTCTCAAGGATGTCCAAAACCTTTTGATTTATAGACCGTAAGCCAATTGAGTTAGATAACACTATGAGGAATGCCTTTAATAGCCTCGATGCACAAGGCTCAAAAAGAGGAATAGAAGTCAAGTAAATCCCATAACCCTCTATCATCCTCCACTCTTCCTTAAAAATTTTGACATATCTCTTTTACCACACAATTCAAAGCAATGTGTGACAAGCTATGTGCCAAAAGGTCTAGCCTCTACTAAAGCTCTCCCAAACCCCTATATAAAATGATCATTATATCGCATATACTCTTGAGTGGAACCTAATTAATTTTGACTTCTTTGAATAGACAATGCTATAGCCCTAAAGTTATCAAACAATGTAAAAATAAAAAATAAAAAATGATCAATATACTCTCCGCTTTCCTTACTTAAAACACATCAATTAGGCCTAAGGGATTTGAAAGGTCTTCTCAATTGTAGAATTTTTTTTTTTTTTTAATAAACAAAAGCATGTATTATTAATCACCAAAAAGAGGAGGGTGCACCCTACTCTACGAAATTCAACATAAAGGGTTCTCTAATCCAAATGAATATCGGGACCACTCTAAGAGTGACTGAATGAAAAATTCATTCCTTCAATCATTGATCTAAAAGTTCTTCGTCTTTGAAAGTCCTTCAATTACACTCTTTCAAAATACACCAAAATATTCCCTACTAATTTTGTTTGGAAATCTCAAGTCTCTATTAAGGTCAAGTCCTTTGCCTAATTAGTGGCACACAAGAAAGTAAACACCAATGACATACTACAATTGAGAAGACCATACAAAACCCCCAGTCCTAATATCTATAAGTTGTGTATGTAGCATGGAGATTTAGTAGATCATCTCTTCCTTCATTGTCCTTTAACAATGGGGTTATGGCACAGATTATTCAATTTGGCCAAGATGGATCGAGTTCCCCTAAAGAGTGTTTGTGACATGATGACCATTAAATATAAGGGATTAGGAAGCTCCACGAGAGGCCTAGTGTTGTGGCAAACCACTTGTATTGCTTTGATTTGGGTTGTGTGGCAGGAAACAAATGCTAGGAATTTTTTAGGACAAGGCAAGGATCTTAGAGGATCTTGGGGATGTTATTCATTTCCTTGCTTCTTTTTAAGCCTCTTGCACCACAATTTTTAAGGGCATCCCCCTTATTGGGTAGCATTATGTAATTCCAAGGGTGTGGGTTAACAAGGAGAGGTTACATTTGTAATTACCTTATGGTTTATGGTTTTTGGTATTTCTTTTGTTTAGCTCTTGTTTGTAGAAGGATTTCCCATCCTTCTATTATACTTCTTATTTCCAATTTTAATATATCACTTTGTTGTTTCTCAAAAAAACAAAAAAAAAAAAAACTTACATCAATATAAGCATATCAAAGCCAAGTGTCAAACTGCTCTTTTCTTCTTATCTAGCCCCCTAAATTTCCATTCTAGTAGGAGATTTCTCATTGAGGCCAGAAACACCCAAACCAAGCCAAAGGCTGCTAACAAAAAAGTACATAACTCTTTTATAACCGAGGAACCTTCCATGGCCAAGCCCTTAGGACTCTCCATGGGGACCCAAATCTCGAGGTGCTGACCGCCCCACAACAACTAGTGTCACATAATAATGAATCAAATTGTGATCAATTGATTCTTCACTATCTTTACAAAGGTTGCATCTGTTGAACATTGTTCATCCCCTCTTCATTAACGTATCTATAGTTAAGATCTTCCCTCAAACAGATTCCCAAGTAAAAAAAAAACATTTTCCAAGAGGAGCATGGGATCCTCAAATCTCTTTGGCTAGGAATACTAAATTATTCTCAACCCTTAGGGGATTGCAAAACGAATTGACACTGGATTTTCCCCTCCTATCATCTTTCCAAATTAAAGTATCCTCTTCTTCTTACACTTTTAATAGGTAAATAAGGTTCAAAAAATAGGTCAACTCCTCTATCTCTCAATCTTGGAAGGCTCTTCTAAATTGAACCTCCCAACTGCCACCTCTGTCCCCTCCCAACTTAAACTCCCTCACCCAACTACCCCACCAAAATGTTGTATGTCTACCATTTCCTATTCATATAGTTAATTTTAAGTTGAACTCTTCCTAACCTTTTCTAATGTCTTTCCAAAGGCTCATCCTAAGAGAATCCCCCACCCCTTTAGTAGTCCATCTCCCTTTCATCTCCTCAAATTTTCCAAGAATGATCTTCCTCCAGAGCCTCTCTCGCTCAAAATAAAATCTTCATAACCATTTGCCTAGCAAGGCTTGATTAAGACCCTCCAAAGTTAACTTACAAACACTTGGCCAATTTACCAAGTGGATCTTTCTCCTTTCTCCTTTCTCCCATATCTCCGTATAAAAAGTCTCTTTAAATTCTCTCTAATTTGATCCTCATTTTTTTGGGAATGACCATAAAATAAATAGGGAGGTTTGATAGAGTGCTCTTAATGAGGACAAGTCTTCCTCCTTTGGACGAGTACTATTTCTTCCAAGCAACCAATTTCCTTTTAAATCTCTCCTCAATTGAAATCCACACACGAAAAAGCTTGTGAAGGGCCTCAAGGAATAAGCCTATATAAGAAGTAGGAAGTTTCCCTACTTTACACCCAAAAAGAGAAGTCACTCTATCTACATCCTTTGCCTCCCCCATTGTAATAATTTCACCATTTTGCATATTTATTCTCAAACCTAACACCAATTCAAAGCAACTGACAATCCACTTCCAATATTTCAACTAATCTACATTATCCTCACAAAAAAAAAGAGGATTGTCTACAAACGATAGACCATTTTCTATTTTCTGGTGATTGGGAGGATCATGTATCAAGGGCCCTACAACATGTCTAGGGTTTGACCACTCTCCTATCCTTCTAGATTGTGAAGGGGAGAGAAAAAGCAAAAGCTCATTTAGATTTAAAAACATGTGGTTAAAGGTAGAAGGCTTTGCGAATAAAATCGAAGAGTGGTGGCAAACGCATAATTTCATGGGCAGTCCTAGTTTTATGCTTGCTAAGAGGTTACAACTGTTGAAAAATGACTTGAAGTGGAATAAAGAGGTGGTTGGTAATGTTTCAGCTAGGAAGGATTTTGCTTTGAAGCTGATAAACCATTGGGATAGCGTAGAAAGGCTAAGACCTCTTTCTAAAGAGGGTAAGAGAAGCCAGAAGATAGCCAAAGATAACCACAGTCACCAAGCCATCTTAGAAAAAACCTCTTAGAGAGAGATAGAAGTCAATGGCTCTTTTGCTGAAGGAAGGGATAACAACATTAAATTTTTTTCTTCACATGGCTAATGCAAGGAGAAATGCAAATATCATTGGAAATCTTACTATTAGTTGTATTCAGTTGGAAAAAGAGGAGGAGATTAAGGAAGATATTTTTTCCTACTTTAAAGCAACATTTGAAGACCCCTCACTAAGAACTAACTTGGCGGGAAGTTATTCAAGAGCATTGACTCTTCGGATAAAGATGGCTTAAAGGGGCCTTTTTCGAAGGAGGAGCTGACTATAGCCTTTTAGAATTGGGAGGGTGATAAGGCGCTAAGGCCAAATGGGTTTTCAATGGCTTTTAAGAAGTTTTGTTAGCCTATAATAGGTAGGGAAGTGATGCAGCTATTTGAGGAATTTCATTCAAAGAATTCCATGGCTCATAGCTTTAATGCAACATTTTTAGTTCTTATCACTAAGAAAGGAGGTGTAGATGAAGTGAAGGATTTTAGGCCAATCAGCCTCTTAGGGAGGCTTTATAAGCTTCTAACTAAAGCCCTAACTAATAAGTTGAAAAGGGTGGTTAGCAAGATGGTGTCAAACAGTTAGAATGCTCTTGAGGGGGGTAGACAGATCATTGATGCCACCTTGATTGCAAATGAGGTTATTGATTCGAGGAAGCATTGTTCCAATGTGGGCTTAGTTTGCAAATTGGATAGAGAAAAAGCTTACGATCATGTGAGATAGAAGTTCCTTCTCTCGATCTTAGAAAACTTGGGATTTGATTCCAATGGAGACAGAAGATCCACTTTTGCATTGCTTCTAAGAGATTGGCAATTCTTGTTGATGGCAACCCCATAAACTTCTTCCTAACCTCTAGAGGTTTGAAGCAGAGGGACCCACTTTCACCCTATCATTTTGTTTTGGTCATGGAAGCCCTCAACAACTTGATTGCAAAGACCAAGTAGGAAGGTCTTAACTGTAGCATGTCATTGGTATTTACCTTCCTATATGTTACTAACCAAACAAAGAGCACCTAAAAGATTTTTTTTTTTTCAAGTAATTTTTTTTCTTTTTTCTTTTTTTGTCCCCATAGGGATTTGAACCCAGAACCCCCCATAAACTCACCCTAACCCTTTACCACTTGAGCCAGGCCTCAAGGGCAAAGAGCACCTAATATTAAAAAGAGGGGGGGGGGGGGGGGGATTGAGCTTTCCCACAATGCATAAGTAGCTAGTTGTTTCTACATTTTTTCTCTTTTTTATTTATTATTATTAGAAACAATAACTTTATTGCATTAAAATAGCAAATACAAAGAAAGAAATCCTTCTAAGAAGTACACAATTCTCCATACAAAGTCTGATAACAAATGTGCATAAGTGTATACTAGTTCAAGAAGTCAAATCTAGCTGAAATTCATAGAGGTATAAAATCTATAACAAAATAAAGCATATGTCTAGCTCTACATTTTGCTAATGCATCCAGAACATGATTGCCTAACCTGATTCTACATTTTTATACATACAACAACAAATCTACAGTTTGAGCTAATCCAAAGTTGATATCCTCCCCCTTCACATGGAGGGGGGAAAAACCCACCTTCAAAGGAGCCCAAGGTTCCCAAACTTCTTAAGGGGAAAACTACCTTTCATCCAACTCCAATCTGTAATAGAATAAGTTTATTGCAAAATGTTCATTCTTTTTAGCCCCCAAAGCCAGCCTATCACCTCCTCAATGGACTGCACTATCTAATAAAGCTACCTAAGCAAAGCTTCAACACTAACCAATTCTCAATCTTGGAAATTTTTTAAGACAAGATGGTTCTAACTCCATCCCAAAGATCCACCACCCATGCTTCCTCATAAGTTGCAAAAGAGAAAAGAAAGGGAAAAGAGTCTTTCAAAGTCAAATCCCTACAGCAAGTATCTTGCCAAAATTTGATTCTCTTTTCACTGCAACTGCAAATCTGGTTTAATCCTTAAAAGCACCCCAAACCCTTCATATAACCCTCCATAATACAACTCCAAAACTCTCCCTTCATACATGGGACACCACCTCCTGGATCTTCCCTGTATTTTTCCCATAATTACACATCTCCAATGAGGATCTCTTTCTAGAACAAACCTCCAAATCCACTTATCAAGAAAGGCTTTATTTAGAGAAGATAAGACTTTGATGTCAAGCCCCATTTTCTTCTTTTCCACACAAATGACAACCCAGTTAACTAGATGAGGCTTATTTTCAAGAGCTCTTCTCCCCAAAGAAAACCCCTTTCATTTTTTCTAGTTTTAAGGTCACTTCTCTAAGGATAACAAACAAAGACATGAAATAAATAGGCAAGTTAGAAAAGGTGTTTTTTAGAGGAGTTTGACTTCCACCCTTTGAGAGGTACTAATAATGCTTCCATAGTACCAATCATTTGCAAAACTTCACCTCTACAACATAGCAATCTAATGAAGACTTGAAAAAAAATCCTAAAGGCAAGTTTAGCTAGGCCATAGAAAGCTTCCCCACCCCACATCCCAAAAAAGAAGCAAGCACATCAAGGACCTTCCTCACATGAATTAAACACTTTTATACTTTTTCTAGATTGACTTTCGAACCTAAAAAGCCCTAAATCAAAGAGACACCCAAATGAAAAATAAGTCAATTGATCTACACAACATTTGCGAAGATAAGGGGTGTCATTAGTGAAAAGGTGGGATACTTCATGCCCATTTGAAATAGCTTTTGGCTTTAGATGAACGTTGAAACTGAAACCAAAGTCATAATTTTCAACAAACAATGTTGGTATTGTAAAAGTTCTATTAAATATGAAATAACTTCTTATGTCAAAAATAGAGCTTCCACAAAACATCACATTTTTCCAACTTTCATATTAAACTCTTTTTAAACTATAAGCTCATTGAGGAAAAAAAAAAACAAACAAACAAACAAACAATTACACAAGCTCTTGTTGAACCAAATAGTTATACAAACTCTTGTTGAACTATAAAAAAAAAGAAAGAAAACTTTTGGCTTCTCAAAAGTCAGTTCAAACAAGGCTTTCTACTCCCTTTCCTTTCTTACCTCCCACGTTGAAACCCAAAATAAACCTCCTTCCCCTACACTTCTCGAGAGCACAATAAGGGCCTCCACTACCATAACAAATAAATAAGGGGAAAAGAGGCACCCTTATCTCAAACCCCCTAGGCCCTAGAAAAAAACCCATAGGCATTCCATTCCATTCACCAAAACAAAAACCTTATTGCTCAAATGCATCACTAAATCCAATTAATCCACTTTTGCCCAAAGCACCAAACACCAACAAAAAATAAAGGAAAAGAAGAAGAAAACTCCAATTTACATGGTCAAAGGTCTTTCAATATCTAACTTACAAACAGCACTCTCTAGTAATTTGCAACCCCTAGTCAACAGCTTCATTGCCAATAAGAGTTACATCCAATATTTATCTTCATTCCACAAAGGCATTTTGAGATTTCAAAACCAATTTCTCAACTACCTTTTTCATCTTGTTAGCCTAAGACCTTAGCTCTAGAAAAGGTACTTAAACTCCTCAAACAAATACTTCCCAGCAACAAATTTTTGAAGAGACCCAAAATCTCATACTTGACAGCATCTCAATGGTGCTACCAAAATGGTAAAGAAAAGCCATCAAGCCTAGCAATTTGTCCCCCTCAAAATTTGATATCGTTGCAAAAATTTCATCCTTTGTGAAAGGCTCCCCAACCCACTTAAGTCCTCTCTACTCAATGACTTGAAGGACAGACCATCTATGCTTGGCCTCTAATCTCTGAATTATGATAAAAGAAGAGGAATAATTCACCACCCTTTCTAAAATCCTAAATTCCTTTGTTATCTGCTATTTGCTCATCCTTAGCTCCTAATGAAATTCTTCAATGATTAGACATTCTTTACTATAAAATTTTCACAATGACGTAATAACTAAAATAGAAAATTCCAATTTGAATCTCCTTTTCTTACAATTAACGTGATATGAGCATGCATTATCTGTTCAAAGATACAATTTATAATTCTGATACCATTCACTCCATTCCAATTCCTCCAAGTAATATATATTTTCTTATTACTCAATATCAAAACACATGTAAGCATCTCTGGAATAGGTTATTCTATGGCACCTCTCCAATACCATACCTACCAATTTCAACCAATAAGTATGTGATATTATAAAATTGCTAATGTTTTATTTTTTTATTCTTAATTATTCCACTTGTTGAGACTAATTCTATGACATTTAATGGTTGAAATTAAGTAAGGACGTTATACTAAACTAGTATATTTGAATTGTCCATTTGGAATATACCAAATATATTGTCCTTTTTCATTTCCTTTTTTCTTTTCCTTTCTTTTTTTTTTTTTTTTTTTTTTTTTTTTTAATGACGATGGGAATCCACCCCCCACACAAAGGCATTTATCTCAATGGTTGGCAAAGCTAACCTCAAGTGATGTGAGTTTGCCCCTCTACCTAACCCACTTAAAGACTTGGTGGGTGGGTCAAAGTCAAGAATTCTAGTTCATGATCGAAGGCACATCACATGCCCCAGGAAGCTTCCTTTCATTTCTTAATTCTTTTTTGGCTGTAAAGGATAGGATTTGACAAGAATTTGAATTTTGCATAATTCACAATTCCTAATTTTACCATAGGGGTCCTATTAAATTCAAATTCATTCAGAATTGAAAGTCCAAGTAGATATGGAATTAATTAAGGCCTCCCATTTGTTCCAATTCCCTGCAACCGAACACATCCGTTCTTCTTTTCCAGAACAAATTTCTACATTCAAGATTAGCTAACCAGTGGATTTGACTTGACCCAATCATAAAGAATATAAAAAATGACCTTATTGGCAACTAAACATTGTCTGGTATAGACAAGACCATCCTAAACTGCCAGATCACGGCCTCAATAGTTCCTTTAAAATTCATGTATTATTGGCTCTCACACGCAGACAAAGAACGCTATTCATACCTCAGTGCTACTAGTATAATTATTAATGATGCACACTTACAAATAAAGTCCCAACTGATAAGCCATATCAGAGAGGATTTGGTGGTCTCCTCGACTGTAAGTCCGCTTGATTACCATCTCCTGCTCCCCACCTCTTTTCATTTGCTCCATTGTACCCCACCATTCATCCTCGTTGAGCACTTCTACCTGGATCAATGTTTCCAACACACCGACACAAACCACTGAATATCCAAAATTATGAATTTGAAACCAAATAAAAAAAAATAAAGGAAGAAAGAAAAAAGACAAATAAACAAACAAAAAAAAAAAATTCCCTTGTATTTATTGAAGAGAGAGAGCATGCACTTATAATTGCTAATAGTGCCTAGTGAGATGAATCGGTTGTCAGTCCCTATGCTTTTCTTACACAGACGTGAGGTTTTTATTTTATTTTCTCTTTAATAGCAAACCAGATGTTTTCCCAAAATCTATTCAAGAGAGATTGCCTAAAGTAGGCAAATGATTGAACTAGGCATAGGTAAAGGCCTTTGTTTTTGCTTAAAAAAAAAAAAAAAAACCGTAATTGTCTTTGTTTTCACTACTATTTAAATTTCAATTTACTGTTTCATGGTCTATTCAAATTCCCAATCTCAATTTTTCCTAAATTTTCTAGGGAACCAAACGGAGCATCCATGAGCATCACACAAAACCCCCTTTCTCTAACCGTCAAAACCCTACAATGGAATGACACGACCACGAAAACATATTACTCAATGACAATACCTCAGCCGCTTGCTGCCTCAACCGCTCCGCTCGCCACACAGGATCCCACCATCGCTGCTCGCCGCGCCCTCCGCCGCCGCCACCACGACCACCGCCACGACGGCCACCGCCTCCGCGACCGCGACCGCCAGCGCCACGGTGGCCGCCCTGGTAGTTCGGCCTATACGACATGGTGGAAATCGAGATCCGGAACAGTAATGCGAACTCTTTCGGCGATGAAGAGAGATGCTTGGAGAAGAAACTGCAGTTGACACTGAGACAACGAAGAGACATTAACACGTGCACCGCAGAGTGAGTGGCAATGCTAGAAATACTAGGCTGGTACGCGGCCTAAGTCCACTGTTGGTATAACAGATTTCGTCCATCCAATTTGCCTACTTATAAAAAAGATCAAACATGGATTTCCATGTTTTCTTTACTATAATTAGAGCTAACGGAAAAGAAAAGGTTATCCGGATTAACCCTAGATTTTTACGCTATGTTGGGGAATTGTTTTGGAAAATAATTCTCAAAAATTAGAACTTGTTTGGCCGATAATTTGAAAACAGTTTTATATTTTTAAAAACAAAAAACTATTTTTTAAAATTCCTGATATTTGTTTGGTAATTATTCTCTAAAAACAGTTTTTAAAAGTAAAGTAAAATAGAGAATAGTCTTTATTGATTTTAAAAAACAGAATGAAAATATAGAAAATTTAAAAGAAAAAATTATAAATAAAATTAAATATAATATCATTTTTTTTATTTTTACGATGTAATACAAATATCCAAATTTTTCAAATATGATTTTTCATTAAATTACACATACTTTTTTTAATTTCTTTGAACTTATCTAAATTTTTCATTAAACAAATAAATTTCAATCAACTATACTTGATACATAAAATTTATTAATTTTTAAAAATAATTTGAAACTCAAAAACCGATTTAATTAATACTAAAAAGTCATGAAACTCAATAATATTAGTAAGTCATAGACCAAATTTTATTTTAAATGTTTCAACTAGTTTCTTTTATATATATATATATATATATATATATATATATATATATTAAGCAATTAAACTTCAAATTAAAAAGCCTTAACAAGTCTAGTAATTTTTAAAAATAATTTAAAACTCAAATAGTGAATCAATTAATATCATAAATTTATAAACAAAAATTAGTTTAGAACAACTTTATTGTTTATCTTCTATATAAAATTATTAGTTTCCAATATTTTTACTAGGCAAATGAGTTTCAAATTAAACGAGACTTAATATGTTAGATTCATTAGAGAGTTTAGTAATTTTTTAAAAGAAGTTAAAACTTAGATGGTAAACTAATTAATACAAAAAATTTATGAACAAAAATTGGTTTAGAATAACTTTATTGTTTCTCTTATACATAAAATCATTATTTTTTAATTTTTTTTAGAAGTTTAATGAACTCCAAATAAAATAAGACTTAATGCATTAAATTCATTAAAGAGTTTAGTAATTTTTAGAAATAATTTAAAATTTAAATAATGAACCAATTAATACCATAAATTTAGGATTAAAATTGATTTAGAATAACTTTATTGTTTCTCTTCTACTACACAAAATCATTATTTTCTTATTCTTTTTTTCACTAAGCAATGCCTGGTAAGTCCATCCACAATGTGTTTGCCAATAGAATGATCAATGTTTCCCTTTGATTTGTAAGTTGTAGAGGCCATGAAAGCACACATAGGCAACTCATGCATGAAGACAAATCTACTTTTAGTGGATTTCAAAGCCCTTCAATTTTTGCGGACTTCAAGCTTCTTCAAATTCGCATCCAGAGCTCTATATAAGGGACTTCTCCCTTCATTGTAAGATATTAGCCAAACTTGAGATAACTTGAGTGAAATCTTGTGGTGAGAAAAACCTTATAATGAAAAGTCCTGCTCAAAGAAGCTTTGCTCAAAAGTTCTTGTAAATCTTCAAATTTAAAGTTGCAAGTTTTCTTGCTTTTAATAATATTTCAAATTCCAATTTCAATTCATGTCTTTCTTTCTTGTTTAAAAGATCTTGATAGAATTCAATGAACTCTATTGAATCTCTATCTAGTACACTGTGTTTTAAGCAAGACCGTTTATGACTTCTTTAGTCTTTATTGGGAGAATTCTTCAAAGTTCATCTTGATTTTCAAATTTGAAATCTTTCATCTTCTTATTTTGGTTTCAATTTCGATCCTACTAAAAGTTGGCATTATAGCCATGTCTTGTTTATTTTCTTTTACAAATTTGCATTCTATTTTATGTTTATCTGTTTTATAATTCGAATAGTTAGCGTTGGCTAACCCTTAGATACCATTGGTCAGCTATGTCAACCATGTGAGCGTTAGGTGGTCCCAATAACTGTTAGGATTAGAAGAACAAAGAACCCATAGGATAAAATGTCAAATTTGATAAAGAAATTTTATAGAATCAACTCTCATGGTAACATGAGTAGAATGGAAAATGAACTTAAGATGATTGAAGAAAACACTTCAAAAATTGAAAATTAGTTGAATGTTTCAATTGATACACTTGAACAATATATAAAAAAATTGGAACATTCCAAAGAAAGACATCAAAGAAATTTATAAGATAGGAAGTTTTGAATTTAAACAAAACTACCTAATCAAAATTTTTGAAAACACACGTTCATTTGGTTCAAAGATTGAAACTATTGAATTATTAAGCCTCAAAGACTTAAAGTATCTTCAAAAAAATTATAAAGTCATTCACATAGGTGCAATCTAAGGAGTCGTTAAGCCTCCAACTAGGCTTGGGTTAGACAAGCCCATTTATGTTTGCTTATGTGATCCAAGACACAATAGTTTCCAAGACTCATTGTTGGGATTCATGGAATCAAATATTGTCCATGGTCTAGTTTACTTTGACTATTATCTGAATTTAGAGTTAAGTTGTAAAGATGATTTATCTATACACAAAACCTTAACCTTAAATATTCAAACAAAAGGATATGACATGGATCCCAAATCAAAAAATATCTTGATAGTATCCAAAGTATACTATAGGGCTATGACCCCCTTAGTAGACCCTAGACATTTATCATCCTCTCTAAAGGGAAAGACCATTCTTTTCCAAGCCAATGATAAACATTCATCAGTAATGGTTCCACAAGTATTACCTTGGGAATCATTATCTCAGTCAAATGTTTGGGATTTTCAACAATTGAATATTCCCAATCCAATAGAACTTCCAAAACCTTTGTATATCATAGAAGATAACAAGGGAAATGTTAGACTTGAGTTTTAAAAAAGAACAGACTCCGGTAGTCAAATCTCCTCTATGAGAACATCCTTTGAATACAAACCCTCAAAGTCTACTATTAGACTAGAAGAGGTAGATTTTACTCCAAACATCCCTCAACCAAGGTGTGTTAATAAAAAATCATACGTTTCCTCTCCAACCCAATCACAAATCATGAATGATGAACCAAAACAACTTTTGATAATAAAAAATCAAGAATCTTTTGAAATAGATAAAGAATTTCTAAGACAAGAAGTAAAACATTCAAATTATAATAAAATAAGGAAGTGGTTTTTCTCTAAACTCACTATTCAAAATCCGGCTCACCATATATATATATATATATATATATTTTAAAAGGCAAATTTTTCCTTCAAAATGATTCACTTAAAATAAGGAAATTCTATGAATTTATCCTCGTTGATTCTAATTATGTGGAAATCACTCTATTCAAAATAAAGAATCCATGGACATCTGTTATTCAAAATGCAAAATTTTCAAAATTCTTTTTGATCCACAGTGAGGACAATCTCATGACACCCACAAAATGTTTTCTTAAAACTTCAAGCCAGCATGATATGCTTATCATGATTATATTGATGCTTGGTTCTACACTTTTTTCTTTTCATCCTTTGATCATTCCTTGTTCTTTCAATGGAGTGACAAAATTCAAAAATGATTTTCTTGATTGGTTTAAAAAATGGTGACTATTTTTTGGTGCTATCCCTAAAATTTTTTGTTCTCAAATCAAACTTGTTTATTATTATTTCAAAGAGCATGCTATGGGATTGATCCCTACTCCTAGTTCTCAAACTATTTTCTTCACATCCCGATTTCAAATCCCCTTGATTTTGTGTTGGGACTTTGTCCACTACAAATGATACAAATACCCTTTCTCGTGTATTTCGTAAGGGAATTCAAAGTCAATTAGTGGTTAAACTTTTTTCCTACCACTTTCCAACAACTTTCTCACATCAAAAATTAGATTGTAGCAAAGGCTCTATCCAATATTCAAACACCTTTTCAAATGTATGCTATCATTCCAAAAAGCTTTATTCTTTCCTAAAAGGCTTCTCCTTTAAAGCTCTCTTCAAATAAAGAACTCAAGGCTCACCTCAACTGCTACAGTAGCGAGCCTCAAAAACCCTTTCACAACTAGGGTCAGATGAAGATAAAAAATTTTCAAGCT
Source organism: Vitis riparia (assembly GCF_004353265.1). Taxonomy (NCBI): domain Eukaryota; kingdom Viridiplantae; phylum Streptophyta; class Magnoliopsida; order Vitales; family Vitaceae; genus Vitis; species Vitis riparia. The sequence continues at coordinate 6,091,922 of NC_048438.1, read as the reverse complement.
TCAAAGAACCTCAAAATGATGATATATGCTATAGAATGCCTTATGCCCCATTGAAGTAAGAAGGACTCCTCTTTCTTCAAACTTATTTAAAATCGTCAAATTGGTGCAACACTTCCTTCATGTTGAAGTGGCCAAGCCGAAGCTCCAAGCACTTTTCTTCAAATTTGAGTAGAATCTAGACGATGGACACCTCATTAGTCTTCTAGAAACCTAAACTTCAAAATTTTCAAATCCCGATGGGCGGATGGATAGGTCACATTGACAACTCATGCATGAAGACAAATCTACTTTCGGTGGATTTCAAAACCTTTTAATTTCGTGGTTTCAAGCTTCTTCAAATCCACCTTTAGAGCTCTATATAAAGGAATTCTCCCTTCATTGTAAGGTATCAACCAAACTTGAGAGAACTTGAGTGAAATCTTGTGGTGAGTAAATCCAACCACAATGTGTTTATCGATAGAATGATCACTCTTTCCCTTTGATTTGTAAGCCATAGAGGCCATGATCATTTCTCGAAGAATGTTCAAGATTTGATGTTCACAGATGCCATCTATATTTCATTCATAGATACCATCACTATCATATTTTGATTAGATAATTTGATTCCTTTCTTCATATTGAAGACCAGGAGGGGTTAGTTTAGGATAATAATTCCTAGTTTTTGTTTGTTTTTTGAATTGATGAGTTATTTGATTTATTTGAGGATCTTCTTCCTCAAATATCTTTCTTAACTCATCAAGATTGAATTTTTGAGCTTCTGTGATGACATTAACAATCTTTGTATTTGAAATAGAAGGCCTTAATGTAAGATATAATTTTTCTAACCTTTTTGTTAGGCATTCGATCAATTCATTCAAATGCTTTTTGGAATAGAAAGAAACATAAAGTTTCCTTGCCTTACATAGAAAGATTTGATGAAAATCAAATACCTACTAAGGCAAGACCAATTCAAATGAATAAACAAATGCTAGAATACTACAAGAAAGATATACAAGATCTCTTAGATAAAAATTTGATAAGAAAAAGCCACTCACCTTGGAGTTGTGCAGCTTTTTATTTTAAAAAACCTTCAGAGATTGAAAAAGGCGCTCTAAGACTTGTAATCAATTACAAGCCCCTAAATAAGGTCCTCAAATGGATTAGGTATCCAATACCTAACAAACGAGATCTTATTAGATGTCTTCATAATGCTTCAATCTTTTCAAAATTTGACATAAATTCTGGATTTTGGCAAATTCAACTTCATGAAAAAGACAAATATAAAACTGCAATCACAATTCCATTTGGGCATTATTAATGGAATGTAATGCCATTCGGTTTGAAGAATGCTCATTCAGAATTTTAATATATAGCGAGTCTTGTAATTTTTAAAAATAATTTAAAATTCAAATAATGAACCAATCAATATAAAAAAAAAAAAAAAGATAAAAGTTAGTTTAAAATAACTCTATTGTTTCTCTTCTATATAGAATAATTATTTTCTAATTTTTTTAACTTAGCAAATAAGTCTCCAATTGAATAAAACTTAATGTATTGAATTTATTAATAAGTTTAGTAATTTTAAAAAATAATTTGAAACTCAAATAATAAACTCATTAATACTAGAAATTTATAGATAACAAATAGCTCATAATGACTCTATTTTTTTTCTATACATAATTATATTTTTTATAATTTTTTTTCAATATAAAAATGAACTTAAAATCAAGTGACACTTTGTATTGAATTTATTAATGGGTTTAACACTTTTTAAAAAATAATTTGGAACTGAAAAAATAATTTAATCATTAAAATAATAATAGATAAAAACAAGACTATTTACTTTTTAATTTATTTTTAATTACAAAACTAGTTTCATTTTTAGTAAAACGTAAATTAATTTTTTTTATATTATATAAATTGATTTTTCCATAAATTTTTTAAAAACTAAAAAATTTAAAATTAAAACAATTTATTCAAAAAAAAAAATTTTTTGTTTTTTTTTTTATTTTTAAAAACAACTTGTCAAACACCTTTATTTTTATCAAACACTAGAAAACAATTTTTTGTTCTTTAACTTAAAAACAATTTTTTAAAAAAATATGGCCAAATGAGCCACTAATTTTGAGAATAGTTTTGGAAAAATTTATCTTATATTTTTAGAATAAAAGTATGTTCAAGAACTTAAAAATGGTCTTAATTTATTTTTATATTTTTAAAATAATTTTTTATATATAGTACTCTATTTTTAATCATTTTTTATATTTGTATAATTATTTTTAAAATGAATCTCAAAAAACAACTAAAAATATTTATAAAATGTTTTCTGAAAACGTAATGTTCTCTAAAAATATAAAATTTTATAGTTTAAAAAACAAAAAATTGTTATCATTTTTTTTTTTGTCAATCGTATTTTCCTTTTTTTTTTTTTTGTTATAGAGAATAAAAAAAAACTATTTTCAAAATAGTTATCAAACTTTCAAATGTGAAATAGAATTAGGTTAGATAAGTTATTGATATCATCCTAAATTTTTCAGTGCCATCTTTAACATAGATTAGTCTTATAAACCATTTTCATCATTTTTCAATAAAGATTGTCATTTTGTAATTGAAATTCAAAATTAAATTGTAATTTACTTAAAACTTATTTTTATAATAGTTATTAAATATTTTTAATACATTTTAATGGAGTTATTCCATTATGCATGTTATAAACTTAAAGTTACTTAAATATTATCGACATAAATAATTTATAGCTTTGTGCACAAAGGAGTCTCTATATGCGAGGTGATGATTGTAGGGTCATGCATACAAAGATGTCGTCTAAGTCAAAAACAAATTGTGCACACAAGCGCGAGAGTAGGCTATTGAGCAAACATGAAGCCAAATGAGAAAATTTCCAATTTTTTAATGATGTCACCTCTTTGACCACAGTTTCAACACCTAAGAATCCTTTTCAACCTCCATTAAAATATTATTGAATGACTTTATTGAACGATGAAGAACAAGCGTGTTGTATTTCTATGATTTCTTGGACTTGTAGCAATGTCTTGTAATGTCGTTTTCTCTTTGTAAAACATTATTTCTCATGTGAAGTTGTTTTTTCGATTCCTTCCATTAAAAAAACTCATCATTATTTATAGATGAAGTTAGGGAATTAAAATTAGAATTCTCAATATTTGATTGTTTATTCAAAGAATTTGGTTCCTTAATTTAGCATCTTATCTCCTTTATTTAGGGAATTAAAATTGGAATTCCTAAGATTTGATTGTTTATTCAAAGAATTTGGTTCCTTAATTTTATCAACTTGTCTCATTTATTTAGGAAATTTGCCAACAAAAGAATATTTATGTTTAATTCTTTTTTAACTTTAATTGGAAAATTGGTTTCCTTTGTTTAGGAAATTTGTCAATAAGGGAATATCTCTTTCTAATTCTCTCTTGACTTCAATTATTTGATTTTATTTTACTTTACAAGACTTAATTTTGTAGGTATAGAGAATTGCATACCACTTTGTTCCCTATCCCAGGCTCAAGATAGGTGCATGAAACTTTCTATAAGGCTTTAAGATCCTAGCAATGTAAGCAAAAAGACTTTTTTTTTTTTTTTAAATATCAAGATATAGACACACAATGTTGTTTGAAAACAATATCTTTTATTTAGATGTTCCTAAATAAATTCCATCAAGAAATCTCGTAAACCCAAATATTTTACGTTGATGGCTTTTATCTAATCTTGAAACTCCAAAGGGTGGGTCATTGGAAGGGAGGAAACTTTCTCTCTCTCTCTCTCTCTCTCTCTAGAAGTAGAAGACAACTCTCACAAAAGGTATTTACAGGATTCCCTTATTGGGATTCAATGACTTAAGCCTATCAAGGGTTTAGGTTACCTAATGTAGTTCAAAATGGGTTATAATTAATTAATTAATCTTACAGGGTCATCTAATTAATCAATTAACCCAATTTAGAGACCTTGTTTATTAACCTTTGTGTAACCTTATGTAATTACCAAAATACCCTTTTACACAAAAGTTAACCTAGAACCAACCCAATTCTCATAAACCATGCCATCAAGGTATATGAGCTCGAGCGGGGACCACTAAAACGCATAGGAGTACTAGCTCCCTCAAAATCCAATTCTAAAGTTGATTCAACATTCTACTATAAAGAATCAATTGCACTCCAATACCCTATGTAAATAACAATGAGACAAAACTTAAGTTTGTGACTTACTATCTACTACATACAAACTCCCCATGAATCAATGCTTGTAATCTAACAATGTAGTACTACTATCACCTATTAAGATTTCTTCTCTAATCCTTGAGGTGCAAATCTCACTTTTTATGTGGTCAATTGACACATTCCAACTCCAAGGAACATATTTCAAATTTCCACTAAAGGAAATGTTATGACCATAGCCTTTTAGATCACCCAAAGGGACACACTATCTCAATCCTATGAGATATCATGGTGCCTCTATTGAGAATAAGCGTTGCCACTAGTCTCCATCAATAATGACCTAATCCATAGTGATCACATTAGGGTCTAACCCATAGGTCAAAGCTTCCTAATGACTTTGGTACAGACTCAATATCTTTTCAAGGTTGAGAATCCATGTATTATAGTAGCTTAGTGAATCATGAAAATTGATAACCTTACATCATAATTCATTATAAGTCCTGCCTAATGTGTAACCATAACACTAGTGAACTTACCATAGGAACTCGATCTCGATGGCCAAGACAAGTCATCCCTCCAATTAGGAGGTAGTGCACTATAGTTTCTATTGGATTGCCTAAATCCATGGACTAATTGAGGACAACTTATCTACTTACAAGAAACCCATGACTTCTATCATTTATGCAACTCTTAATGCACCCAAGTCATTTACAATGTAAGACATGTATGGTTAAATAACTAATTAATGCATGTAGGATAAAGGGAAACCAAGAAAAATGAATAAATAACATTTATAAATGAATCTCAATCTATTACATCATGTTATGCTTTATAAGGCTCAAACCCAACAATACCCTTCCCAATTTCACCACGTATTACCTTTTGAATAACATGCCCTTTATTTGATTTGTAAGACTCACTACTTATCAAACTCAAATTTTGTTGAACTAAGGAGTTAAAATTTTATCAATTTAGTGGTAATTCAATCCATTTAAATTTTTTCATATCTATAAATGCTCCCACTTTGAGGCACAACCTACACATGCATTGTCATGTGAATGAGGTGAGACTTGAAGTTACTCTTCCAAGTCTTCGATCTTCTTCTTTTATTTTTTTTTTTATCAAAGAAATATTTCAATAGAAATTTTTTCCTATTTCAAAATATGTATTTCCCACTTTTCCCAAAAACTAATTTATTTTCTCCTTTATTTTCCACTTGGTATAAAAGGAAAGCCTTGCGTTAATAGGAAAGTTTCTTATTTGAATATCTACTTCCTTCTTTCATGGATAGCTTAATTTCCAATTTGTCCTCTCTATTTACTTATTTATTTATTTTTATAGAAATAGGACTAAAATAAATTTTATGTCTAGTCTTGATATAATGAAACTACCTCTAAGGTGGATAATAGGTAGTCTTTGAATTAAACCTCAAATTAATATTTTATTACCTATTTTAGGTTTGCCTCTCTATATTAATTCTTTAGAGAGAGCAAAAATCTCATGCAAATATATATAAAATCAATCACACAAATGAACATAGGATATAATGTGAAAAAACCACCTAGCAAATACTAGGAGTAAAAAAAATTGGTCTTTCAACTATTAAATAATCCATTAAATAATGGAAAAGAATCATGTATGCATATCGAGAAAATAAATGCTAATCTTAAAAGAGAAAAACACCCAAGAGAGGGGGTGAATTGGGTTTTTAAAAATTCCTTTTAAACACAACAAATTTAAGCACAAGAGAAGTAAAAATAAAGAGATAAAGTTAGAGAAATCAAACTCACATTTTATAGTGGTTCGAAACTTCCTTGCTTACGTCCACTCTCCTCAAGCTCATAACCGAGTGAGGGTTCCACTAACTTGAAGCTTCAACCAAGCTTCTAATCACCTTTACACTTGGATTCCGCCTCCAATGGGTTCTTACACAATCTCTTCAAGTTTCAACTCACTTGAAGGCTTTGATCAATTAACAAATATGAATCTCTCGACCTAGCTCAACAATAGCTCAAATACAACTCAAGGCTAGGATGAATCACAAAAGGTGCACTAAAGAGTATGCAAATGGAGATTTAATGCACCAAGAAAAGAATGAGAGCTTTTAAGGCAAGAACAAGTGGGTAGATAAATAAATGTAGGTGTTCTCTTGCTCATAAATGAAGTGGAACTCTCTATTTATAAGTTTCTAACCTTGGGAGCCAAGAAAACCAAAAGCCAGCCTCAACCGGTTGAGCTTGGGGTTGACTGGTTCACTAGCCGTTGGAGCATTTAATACTTGACAGGTGATCGTTACCCTTGACCGAACCTCGACTGGGAAGACAGATTCCTCGACCGAGATAGAAAGGCTATTGGAAGAGAGAGTGCTTTTTGCACCTCTCTATCGGACCTTGACCAAGAAGAGGTAACCTGTTGATCGGTACCTTAGTCGATTGAGTCGGTTTGGAAAGAGCCTTGACCGGTTCACAATTTTTAACCTGAAAACCTTTTTTTTTTTGTCTTCTTGCCTCTAACACTTAGGAAAGGTCTTTAGGTAAAATTATATGCCAATTTTGAAATGTTTTGCCTAAGGTTCATTCGATAGATCTCGGATTTTGATGAAAATGTAACTTTAAAGCATAAACCGAGTTTTTCAAAGATGCATGAAATGATATGTAAATCCTAAGAGCACCAATGCATTCATCTTACATATGTTTCATATGATTAAAGGTATTCCAAAAGTCTTGATCTTGCATCCATTAGGTCCTTTGATGAATTTCTAAATTAACACCTGAAATTCTTTATAATTCAAACTAATTAGTAACTTAACCATGGTTTATTATCATCAAAACATGATTAGGAAAACCCTTGAGCTAACAATCTCCCATTTTTTTATGATGACCAACTTTGGTTATCTAGGAGAAGAAGAATCTCCCCCTCATACCAATCATGGGTCAACAATCAAAATTTACAAAGTTAAAACCAAGATGATCAAGACATGCTAGAGAGAATTTGCAATAAGAAACAATGTAAGTCATGAAACATATATCATATATAAGTCAAATATATCACTATCCAATATGTACAATCCAAACAATGATATGACAATGATATGCATGTAAATCTCTTATAGACTCCTAGATCCTAAATATCTCCTCCTTTTGGCAACATAAAAAAGGAATAAAGGGGGTCTCTAAGAAATCAAGGCTGAGGAAGAGGAGGTGGAAACACAGAGCGTAGATAAGCCATCATCTCCTTATGTTGACTCTCCAAGCGATCCTCAATACACTCAATCCTATGTTGGAGATGCTCAAACTATGAAGTGAAGCTAGCCTGATGTTGATCCATGCGATCCTCAATATGCTCAATCCTTTATTGGAGATACTCAATCTGAGAAGTGAAACCAGCCTGATGCTAATCCATGCGATCTTCCATGGAGTAAAACAGTGTATCATTGACTACAACAAGCTCCTCCATGTGAGTGCCTAGAGAGCTAATCTGAGCAGATAAATCCATCCATGGAGCATGGTCAAGAGCGAGAGGTGCCTGATGAGGTGGTATCTCAGTGTTAGGAAGTTCAATGAATGTAGGTCCAAAGGAAGGCTCAGTGAATGACGACTGAGTAGATGGACTCGTTGTGTAAGTCGACTCAGACATCATTGACTCAAAGAAGGTAGCCTTAAACTGAACTCCCTCTAACTGGAGTGGAGGAATGTCAAGCCTGGGCTCTCTGTACTAATAGGCACTCTAAGGGTCTACTCCACCCTCCATCTCTCGTATCTCGTCCTTCTCCTCAACTTCGGGATGTGTCTATCCCTATCCCTAGGCTTATACTAGTGCTTTCTATGTTCTCCTTACCCAAGAACCATCAGGGGCCTTTTCAAATTTCATACTCACCATTGACTGATCATCTTACGTATCATAAGTGCTGGGGCCTCAAAATTTGTCTCTTTGCTCAAGTTGACGCTGACATCCTTGAACACTCTGATAAGAAAGTGACCATAAGGGAGTATGCGAGTCTTGCTCTCGCAACATGAGATCATGTGCATCATCATCAAGTACCCTAAATGAATCCGTCTCCTAGTTAGAATGGAGTCAATAAGAAATGCCTCATAGTAAGAGGCCTCATCTCGGTGTCCGCTCTATGGTAGAAAGGTAGAGTATAACATATGGTGTAGCACTCTACTGATGACGGTCAAGTTGTGGGTCGAGGGTTTGCCCATCCCCTGGGAGTCTGGAAGTCCACAAATCCTCTAAATGGCTTCTATAGGCTCAAAACCCGGCACAATGTACTGATTCATGCCTAATTGGTGTCTCAGCTGATTCGTGTCCAGCTGGTGCTCCTTGATTGAGGGAGTAATCAACAAAATTTATAACCTATTACACCATATACTAGGGTAGCAAAGACAAAGCTACTATAGCATAGTGTATCTAGGATCGTTCACTGAGATAGGTTTTCACTTCACAAATGACATTATTTCAAAGATGAATTGGTGCCTTTTCATTTCAAGGTTAGCTTTAAAAGAAAACATAAAGACATTTGAAAAAGGATTGGTTTTAAGCTAACCAAAAATAGTAACTAATTTTACTTACAAAGAAAAGTGTTTCTTGGAGTTTCAGATCACTAGGCTCAGATTCCTCATACAAAAAGGGAGTTTCGGTCACTTGTTTCTTTTCCTCGCATTAGAGAATTAACATATAGTTATTTCTCCAACCGGTGGTGTACAGATGCTTCCCATTAATGGGTTCAAACACTAAATCCCTCTCACTGATGCACCTTGCAATGGCTCGTGCCTCTCACCTAGCACTTGCCATTCAAGGTGATCTTTAACTTTGGACTTCCCGTCAAAAGCTCGCAAGAGATAACTAATGGATGTCTCCTTGGAGTCTAAAAGCTTACCAAGTGTTGGCAATTTTAGAAAATCCTACCTTCAAGTCACCTCCCAGAGGCTCGCAAGGGGTAAACTAGTGAATTTCCATGGACGAAGATCACTTGCCTTACCAAGTGTTGGCCCAGGTGATTTAAAGACGTTTTAAGTTAACTAAGAAGATAAAAACCATTAACGGGTTACACTTTCTCTTCATTAAAAACTAAAACAACAAAACTTCCAATTTATGCATGTGGAAACTTACCCGGCTTTCTTCACTCCAAGAGACAAAGAACCTAGCCTCTCATCCTCTGAGAAAACATCTCAGAGAATGATTGGCTAGAAAGAAAACTAACGAGAAAACAAGAATATATAGGAAAAACAGAGCAAGTGCTCTGTTCGTTGATTCTATATATGATATATTATATGATGGATTATATTTTTTTACAATGGATGCAAGGGTGTTTATATAGGAAGGTAATTTACCCTTCCTTGGATACTTCCTAGCTAAGGAATTACATGAGTGGCTGAATACAAGGAGAAAATGGAAATTTAGACACAAAAATATCAGAAGAAAAGATCTAAAAGAGTCGGTGCACAACTATCGGGAAGCTTCAGGACCGTTGCACTGTGCAAAATGAGGTCTGCGAGATTTCGCAGATGTACAAAAAGGGCTGCGAAATTACTTCGCAGCAAACGGTTAATTTCGCACCGTTGCGAAGTGGTCTTCCAGCTTGCGGCTATCGGCTTCCAACTTGACGTGAAACTTCAGGGGAAATTCATAGCACTGTGCAAAAAGGCTGCGAAATATCTCGCAACAAAAGGGTGATTTCGCAGCACTTTGCAAAATCTTCCTTCAGCTTGGAGTGATTGGCTTCCAACGGCTGTAACTTCCTCATTTTGACTCCAAATTGCACACCGTTTGAAGCAGTGGATTGTTGACTTCCTAAGCTTTAAAATAACATATAGCATGCATAAATTGGACTTCGGGAAGTGCTCCAAAAGTAGCTGACATGACTGTCATCAAGAATGCTTCATGGCAGATTTCTCTTTGCTTCCCCTCCTTGCATTCCGGATTTGCTTATGGCAAAGGACTTCAAAGCTTTGATTCTTCATGCTTCTGCTCTTTCCATTGCTTTGCCAAGGATTCCAAATAACTCTCCTCAATCTCATATTGCTTTGGTGATCAAAAAGCTAACAAAACACCAAAACTTAACACAATTTGATTAGAAGTGATTGCAAGGGTCCTTAACATGTTAATTGGGTTAAAAGGCAATAACTACTACTCAAAAGTGTTTAAAAGAGTTAATTACAAGCTATGAAATAGCACTTTTTGAGTAGTAATCATGTACCACATCTTGGACTCGTACACTTTGAGTCCAACTAGAGCAATATCGAAAATATGGTAGATGCTCTCCGGGTCTAGACAGATCTTGACTCCTCTGACAGTAGAAATGATCGGGCCACCCATACCATAAGTCGCCCTTGAGTAAAAAGCTCGTACCAAGGTTGGGAAAACCGGCTTTGAAATAGTGACCACGGGCAGCCAACCCATTCTAGTGAATAGGCCCTCGAATCCGAAGTGCTGAAGTTGGGAAAAATTAATATTTCTCTTAGGAACTACTCGTCTCTGAGCAAAGTGCTACTTGTACCGCTGGTAGTCCTTCACGGAACTGAACAAGGTGGTGTCAAACCTCACCTTTCGGCGTGCCCCCGGCTAAGATGGCTGAGCTAGGTGCTTGCCCTATGCCCTAGAGGCAGTAGACTCTCACCTAAGAGCCATCTAAAAGATGAAGCAAGGGAGTAGTGGCTGGTAGAAAGAGAGATGCTCACAACTGAAACCCTAGGCATGCGTGAATGGAGAGGGAATGGTGCTTAAGCTGACTATGATGCGCAGAAGGAAGAGAAGGCGGCTCAAATTCTAAACCTTAGCCTCCAATCTTCCTAAAATCCAATCCAAAAGGCTTCAATCGGTCCAAATGCACTCAAATTAGTCTCTTGAAGCCAAAATTAGAGAAACCCTAAAGAAATGGAGGAGAACGGTGTAGAAACTGAAGCGTGGGAGTCTCTCAAAACCCCAGATCCTGACGAACCGGTCAACCGGTCTTAGTTTGGTTGACCGCTTGGTTAACGAGGTCAATGTTTAGACTTTTCAAATTTTTACGCTTTTTCTCATTTTGTGATCCTTCCCTTACCCTTTTCAGTTGAAATCCCCAATTTTTTATACCCAATACCAAGGGAATTTTGATTTTTGGTTGAAATTTGACCATTATCTAAGTATATGTCTATATGATGCATATGACATGAAATTCATGCAATCAGAAGGTATATTCATCAAGAATTCATTAAGCAAACATTAGATCATAAAGAAATCACCCCTAGTTGTCTTCTAATATCAACAAATTGTTCTTCACTTAGAGGTTTTGTAAAGATATTGACAAGTTGATTTTTTGTGCTTACAAATTCAAGTGTTATGTCACCCTTTTATGCATGATCTCCAAGAAAATGATGTATAATCTCTATATGCTTAGTCCCAGAGTGTTGCATGAGATTTTTTTGATATATTTATGGCACTAGTATTATCCCATTTAATAGGAACATGCTCAAAAGATAAATCAAAATCACTAAGTGTTTGTTTCATCCAAAGGACTTGTGCACAACATAAACCGACTGCTATGTATTCGGCTTCCACCATTGACAAAGCTATTGAATTTTGCTTCTTACTATGTCATGATACAAGTGAATGTCCTAAGAAATGAAAATTGTCACTAGTGTTTTTTCTTTCAACCCTACAACCGGCAAAATTGACATCCGAAAATCCAATTAATTCAAAGTTATCACTCCTATGATACCATAAGCTTATGTTCATTGTCCCTTTCAAACATTTGAGGATTCTTTTTACGGTACTTAAGTGAGATTCTTTAGGATAAGATTGAAATCTAGCACATAGGCATACACTATACATAATGTCGGGTCTACTAGCGGTCAAATATAGCAAAGAACCTATCATGCCTCTACATAAAGTAGAGTAAATGGATTTACCTTTCTCATCCTTATCAAGCTTGATGGATGAGCTCATTGGAGTCTTCATTGTTTTGGCTTCTTCCATGTTGAACCTTTTGAGAAGATCTCTTATATACTTTGCTTGATTGATGGAGGTTCCTTTCTTTAGTTGCTTGATTTGAAGTCCAAGGAAGAAGTTGAGTTCTCCCATCACGTTCATTTCGAACTCACTATGCATGCACTTAGAAAATTCTTCACAAAGAGAGACATTAGTAGCTCCAAAAATGGTATCATCAACATATATTTGCACTAAGAGCATGTCATTTTCTTTGGTCTTTATGAAAAGAGTTGTGTCAATTTTTCCCATTTTAAAACTTTTTTCCAAAATAAATTTACTCAATCTTTCATACCATGCTCTAGGTGATTGTTTCAAACCATAAAGTGCCTTTTTAAGTTTAGAAACATCGTTAGGAAAGTTGAAACTTTCAAAGTCGGGTGGTTGTTCAGCATATACTTCTTCATTTATAAAACCATTTAAAAAAACACTTTTCACATCCATTTGATATAAAACAAAGTCTTTAAAACATGCAAAGGTAAGTAGTATCCTAATGGCTTCCAACCTAGCTACGAGGGCAAAGGTTTCTTCATAATCTATCCATTCTTCTTGATTAAAACCTTGGGCTACCAATCTTGCTTTATTTCTAACAATTATGCCATATTCATCCATTTTATTTCTAAAGACCCATCTAGTTCCAATAACACTTTGATTTGAAGGTCTTGGTACTAATTCCCATACTTCACTTCTTTTAAATTGATTTAGCTCTTCTTGCATAACAATCATCCAATTTTCATCATTTAAAGCATCATTTATATTTTTAGGCTCAATTTGAGAGATAAAAGTTAGATTATTGCAAATGTTTCTAAGAGAGGATCTAGTTCTTACCCCACTAGATGGATTACCTATAATTTGATCTTGTGGGTGATTGATGACAAACTTCCATTCTTTATAAAGGTCTTGGCTTGATTCACCTTGCACTTGTTGAGAAAGGGGCAGTGCCAATGGTGATCCTTTTTTCTTGGGATTCTTTCCATTTTCTTTTTGTTGTCTTCTATCTTCAATTTGCAATCTTCCCATGGAGGTCTCCAAACCTAAATCATCATCAATATTCTCTCTTTTTTGGAGAGAATTGTTAGATTCATAAAAAATAACATGGATGGACTCCTCTACAACTATGGTTCTTTTGTTAAAAACTCTAAAAGCTTTACTTGAAGTTGAGTAACCAAGGAAAAATCCAACATCTGATTTTGCATCAAATTTTCCAAGATTGTCTTTGGTGTTTAATATAAAACATTTGCATCCAAAGACTTTGAAATAGCTAATTTTAGGTTTCTTGTTTTTCCAAAGCTCATAGGGAGTTTTATTAAGAATGGGCCTTAATAATACTCTATTTAAAACATAACAAGAAGTGTTAACCGTTTCGGCCTAAAAATATTTTGGTAAGTTGTTTTCATTTAACATGGTTCTTGCCATCTCTTGAAGAGTTCTATTTTTCCTTCTAACTACCCCATTTTGTTGAGGAGTTTTAGGAGCCAAAAAATTGTGGTCTATTCCATGCTCATTACAATACTCTTCAAGATCACTATTTTCGAATTCTCTCACATGATCACTTCTTATACAAGTAATTGGAAAACCTTTTTGATTTTGAACCTTATTGCAAAACTTTGAAAACTCATAAAAGACTTCATTCTTTTAACTTAAAAACAAGACCCATGTGTATCTAGAGAAGTTGTCCACAATAACATATGCATAAGATTTTCCTCCAAGACTTGGTGTCCTAAAGGGACCAAATAAATCCATATGCAATAACTTGAGTGGCCTAGATGTGGAAATGAAGTTTTTTGTTTTTTAAAAATAATTTTTTATTTGCTTTCCCACTTGACAAGCTTCACAAACTTTATCTTTTTGAAAATTTATTTTGGGAAGGCCTCTAACAAGTCATCTTTGTTGAGTTGGAAAATGAGGTCCATTTTAGCATGTCCAAACCTCCTATGCCACAACCAACTTTGATTATGCATGCTTGAAAAACATCTATCATGTCCATCATATTTTGAAATATTTATAGTGTAAAATATCACATTTATGGCCCATGAAGATGATTTTATCATTTTGAATATCTTTGATGATGCAATGAGATGCTTCAAAAATGACTTTAAAACCTTTGTTACAAAGTTGACTAATGCTTAAAAGGTTACGTTTTAAACCATCTACTAATAAAACACTTTCAATGAGAGAGGATGTGCAATTACCAATGCCTTGACCAATGATCCTTCCTTTTGCATTGTCTCCAAAGGTAACATATCCTCCATTTTTCTTTGTGAGAAAAGCAAACTTGGATTCATCTCGGTCATGTGTCTTGAGCATCCACTATCCAAGAACCACTTATCCTTCTTTGAACCCTACAACATAAAACTCAAGTTGATTTAGGTACCCATATCTTTTTGGGTCCTTAAGGGTTGGTGACCTTGGATTTTTCAATCCAAATCTTTTTAGCTTTTGCATTTGAATTTTTTCGAGAACCATTTCTTAAAGGGCATGTACTACTAATGTGCCCTCCTCTTCCACAAAAGTTGCAAGTAGTGGAAGGACTTGCACTTGTGAATTCCTTTAAAAAATAGTTTTTAAAATAATTTTGATTTTTTGAAGATTTGAATCCTAGCCCTTGTTTGTCAAAAACACATTTTTGACTAGCTAAAATCATTTCAAAAGATTTTTGTTCACAAGAAAAGATTGAAAGAGAGGAGGTCAACCATGCATTTTTCTTTCTTAGAATCTCATTTTCTTTTTCAAGATGAGTTTTAGAAACTTCAACATTTGAAAATTTTTCTTTTACTTCTACAAGTTCTTTTTCAAGTTGTTGAACTTTCTTTTTAAGAGAAATATTTTTCAAACTAAGTTTTTCAAAATCCTCATACAATTCTTCAAATGCATCATGTATATCCTCATCACTAAGGTTAGAGTTTACCTCATGAAGTTCATTTATTTCCATGAAGCACATGTTTGCCACTTCTTTCTCATTTTCTTCTTCGGAGGATTCGACTTTCACTCCAAGTGGCCATCATTGCCTTCTTCTTTCTCCTCTTGGCTTTACTTTTGTAAATAGGACAATCATATTTAATGTGTCTCAATTTCTTGCACTTGAAACACACCAAATCTCTTTTCTCTTCTCATTTCTCTTTATCACCATGTGATTGCGTGCCTAGCTGGTGTACCTTGAGTTTGGTCCTTAGACAGGAGTAATCAATAAAATTTATAACCTATATCACCATGCACTAGGATAGCCTTAGCTAATATAACATAGTGGCTCTAGGATCGTTCATTGGGAAGGGTTTTCAACTTACAACTGATACCAATTCAAAGTTGAATTGGTGCTTTTCATTTCAAGGTTAGCTTAAGAAGAAAACATAAACTTTGGTTGAAAAAGGATTTGTTTTAAGCTAACTAAAAAGAAAGTAATGGGAATTACTTATAAAGAAAAGCATTCCTTGGAGTTTTAGGTTCACTGGGGAGGCTCCTTATGCAAAAACAGAGCTCCGGTCACTTGAATCTTTTCCTCGCATTAGAGAATTAACATATAGTTAATTCTCTAATCGGTGTTGTACAAATGTTTCCCTTTAATGGATTTTAGCACTAATTCCCTCTCATTGATACAACTTGCAATGGCTCGTGCCTCTCACCTAGCATTTGCCATTCAAGGTGATCATTAACCTTGGACTTCCCTTCTCAAGCTCGCAAGAGATAACTAATGGATGTCTCCTTAGAGTCCAAAAGCTTACCAAGTGTTGGCAATTCTAGAAAATCCTACCTTCAAGTCACCTCCCAAAGGCTCGCAAGAGATAAACTAGTGCATCTTCATGGACGGAGATCACTTGCCTTACCAAGTGTTAGCCCAGGTGAATTGAAGGCGTTTTAAGTTAACTAAAAACATAGAAATCATTAATGGGTCACACTTTCTCTTCATTAACAGCTGAAACAACAAAACTACCAATTCTTGCATTCGGGGCCTTAGCTCCAAGGAACTAAAAGCCTAGCCACTCATTCTATGAGGAAACATCCTCAGAGCTTGTTTGGCTAGTAAGAAAAAATAAATATAATACAATCAAATTGAGTAGGTAAGACAGAGCAAAGCTCTGTATTTTACTTCCTTTCAAAACTATACAAAAGATGTCTCTGAGAACAAGCTCCCCGACATATCACTGTAATGGAAATTATAAACAATATATATGAGGTTATTTACCCTTTGTTCTTGCTTAAGAACTAAGGAATCCTATGATAGGTGGATTACAAGGAGAGAATGGGGATTTAAACATCAAATATCTAAAGCAAAAAATCTAAAAATGTCAGTCACAAATATTAGGAAGCACTCATGAGAATTTCGCAGGCATGCAAGATGGCTGCGAAATTTCGCAACCTGAAGGACACCATTTCACAGCCAAAGGCTGATTTCGCAGCCCGCGAAATTGGCCTTCAGCTTGGTGTGATCGGCTTCCAATGGCTCTAACTCCTTCATTTCAACTCCGAATCGTGCACCGTTTGAAGCGTTGGATTGCTGACTTCTCGATATTCGAAACGACATATAGTATGCATAAATTAAGCTCCAGGAAGTACTCCAAAAGTGGCTGAAATTTTTTGTCCTCTTGAATGCTTCATGTTAGATTTCTCTCTTTGCTTTCCCTCCTTACATTCATGATTTGCTTATGGCAAAGGACTAAAAAACTTCAAAGCTTTGGTTCTTCATGTTACTGGGCTTCCCATTGCTTTGCCAAGGATTCCAAAGAACTCTCCTCAATCTTGGATTGCTTTGGTGATCAAATTACTAACAAAAACACCAAAACTTACACAATTTGATTAGAAGTGATTGTAAGGGTCCTTAATATGCTAATTGAGTTAAAAGGTAATAAATACTACTCAAAAGTGTTTAAAAGAGTTAATTACAAGTTATCAAATAGCACTTTTTGAGTAGTAATCACCATGAGATGAAGATTCCTTTTTAGAAAAGTCTCTTCTAGAAGTGAACCTTCTTCCTCTAAACCTTTAACCCCTCATGAATTTGTTGAACTTTCTTGTGATGAGGGCCAAATCTTCATCTTCTTCAACTTCTTTTTTCTTAGTTATAGCTTTGAGAGATATGCTCTTCTTCTTTTTTTCTTCACTTTCTTGTTGCCTCTTTTCCAAATTGATCTCATATGTCATCAATGCCCTATGAGCTCCTCCAAAGATAGCTTGGTCAAGTCTTTGGCTTCTTAAATTGCGGTGACCTTGGTATGCCACTTTGATGGAAGTGACCTCAAGATCTTCATCATCTTTTTGGATTCCTTGTAGGTCTTTCCCAAGGCTTCAAGACCATTGACAATGTTGGTGAATTTAGTGATCATCTCAACAATAGTTTCATTATCTTTCATAAAAAAAAATTCATAACTATGAACAAGTAAATTTATTTTTGACTCTTTCACTTGATTTGTTCCTTCATGAGTTATTTCAAGCAAACTCCAAATTTCTTTAGTCGATTTTCATTAACATATTCTATTATACTCATTTCTATCCATAAAGCATTGCAAAGTATAAATGACCTTAGCATTTAATTAAAATTTTCTTTTATCATGCTCATCCCATTCTTGCTTGGGTTTTGAAACCATGACTCCATCAACTAGTTTTGAAGGAAAAGTTGGGCCATCTTCAATGACGTCCCATACGTCTAAATTGGTTGATTGTAAAAACCAAGTCATTTCAATTTCCCAATAGGGATAATCGGTTCCTGCAAAAAATAGAGGTCTATTGGTTGCAAAACTTTCAATGTGAGATGAGCTTGATGGATTAGCCATTTCCTCTTAAATGATTAAGTCTTAAACAAGAGGCTTAACTCTGATACCATATGAGAAAATAAAGGCTAATCTTAAAAGAGAAAATTACCCAAGAAGGGGGTGAATTGAGTTTTTAAAAATTCTTTTTAAACACAACAAATTTAAGCTCAAGAGAAACAAATAAGAGATAAGGTTAGAGAAATCAAATTCACATTTTATAGTGGTTTGACACTTCCTTGCCTATGTCCACTCTCCTTAAGCTCTTAATCGAGTGAGAGTTCTACTAACTTGAAGCTTCAACCAAGCTTCTAATCACCTTTACACTTGGATTTCGCCTCCAATGGGCTCTTACACAATCTCTTCAAGTTTCAACTCGCTTGAAGGCTTTAACACTCAATTAACAAATATGAATCTATCAACCTAGCTCAACAATAGCTCAAATACAACTCAAGGCTAGGATGAATCACAAAAGGTACACTAAAGAGTATGCAAATGGAGATTTAATGCACCAAGAAAAGAATGAGAGCTTTTAAGGCAAGAACAAGTGGGTAGACAAATAAATGCAGGTATTCTCTTGCTCATAAATGAAATGGAGCTCTCTATTTATAGACTTATAACCTCGGGAGACAAGAAAACCAAAAGGTAGCCTCAACCGGTCGAGCTTGGAGTCGACCAGTTCACTAGCTGTTGGAGCATTTAATGCTTGGCAGGTGACCGTTACCCATGACCGGACCTTGATTATGAAGGCAAATCCCTCGATCGAGAAGGAAAGGCTACTGGAAAAGAGAGTGCTTTTTGCACATCTCGACCGGACCTTGACCAGGAAGAGGTAACCGGTCAACTAGTACCCTAGCTGATTGAGCCGGTTTGGATAGAGCCTTGACCGGTTCACCATTTTAGACCTGAAAACCTATCTTTTTATGGTATTTTAATTCTAACACTTAGGCAAGGTCTTTAGGTAAAATTATATGCCAATTTTGAAACGTTTTGCCTAAGGTTCATTTGATAGATCTCGGATTTTGATGAAAATGTAACTTTAAAGCATAAATCGAGTTTTTCAAAGATGTATGAAATGATATGTAAATCCTTAGTGCACCAATGCATTCATCTTACATATTTTTTCTATGATTAAAGGTCTTCCAAAAGTCTTGATCTTGCATCCATTAGGTCATTTGATGAATTTCCAAATTAACACCTGAAATTCTTTATAATTCAAACCAATTAGTAACTTAACCATGGTTTGTGATTCATGCCTAATTGGTGTCTCAGCTGATTCGTGTCCAGCTGGTGCTCCTTGATTGAGGGATTAATCAACAAAATTTATAACCTATTACACCATATACTAGGGTAGCAAAGACAAAGCTACTATAGCATAGTGGCTCTAGGATCGTTCACTGGGATGGGTTTTCACTTCAAAAATGATATTAATTCAAAGCTGAATTGGTGCCTTTTCATTTCAAGGTTAGCTTTAAAAGAAAACATAAAGACGTTTGAATGAAAAAGGTTTGGTTTTAAGCTAACCAAAAGTAGTAGTAACTGATTTTACTTATAAAGAAAAGTGTTTCTTGGAGTTTCAGATCACTAGGCTCAGATTCCTCATACAAAAAGGAGAGTTCCGGTCACTTGTTTCTTTTCCTCGCATTAGAGAATTAACATATAGTTCCTTCTCCAACCGGTGTTGTACAGATGCTTCCCATTAATGGGTTCAAACACTAAATCCCTCTCACTGATGCAACTTGCAATGGCTCATACCTCTCACCTAGCACTTGCCATTCAAGGTGATCTTTAACCTTGGATTTCCCTTCACAAGCTCGCAAGAGATAACTAATGGATGTCTCCTTGGAGTCCAAAAGTTTACCAAGTATTGGCAATTCTAGAAAATCCTACCTTCAACTCACCTCCTAGAGGCTCGCAAGGGGTAAACTAATGCATTTCCATGGATGGAGATCACTTGCCTTACCAAGTGTTGGCCCAGGTGATTTAAAAGAGTTTTAAGTTAACTAAAAAGATAAAAACCATTAACGGGTCACACTTTCTCTTCATTAACAACTAAAACAACAAAACTTCCAATTTATGCATGTGGAAACTCACCCAGTTACCTTAGCTCCAAGAGACAAAGAGTCTAGCCTCTCATCCTCTGAGAAAACATCTCAGAGAATGTTTGGCTAGCAAGAAAATGAAAATGAAAGAGAAGACAAGAATATATAGGAAAAACAGAGCAAGTGCTCTGTATTTTACTTCCTTCCCAAAACTGTACAAAGGATCCCCCTGGAACCAAAACTCTAACACCCCCAGAACAGGCTCCTCGGGCTCCCTTTAAACCAAAATTACAATGATAGCTATTCCCTTGATATTTTGCCAAATTCCTAGCTTAAAAACTAAGGAAACCTATCATTGGTGACTTACAAGGAGAATTTGGGCATTTGGGCAACAAAAATCTAATAAAAAAATATCTCCAAGTGTCGGTTACAAATATCGGGAAGCACTAAGGACCACTTCGCAGGTGACAAGTGAGGTCTGCGAAATTTCGCAGGTGCACAAGAGGAGCTGCGAAATTTCTTCATAGCAGGCAGCTGCTTCAACAACTTCACAAAGTTGACTTCCATCTTGTGGTGCTTGGCTTCCATCGCGGCGTGAAGCTTCAGGGGAACTCCATAGCACTGTACAAAAAGGGCTGCGAAACCATTCCGCAACAAAAGTGCTGATTCCGCAGCACTTTTTCTGAAGCCTTCCTTCAGCTTGGAGCAGTTGTCTTCCAAAGGCTGTAACTTCCTCATTTCAGCTCCAAATCGTACACGGTTTGAAGCATTGGATTCTTGACTTCCTGAGCTTTGAAATGACATATTGTATGCATAAATTGAACATCAGGAAGTGCTCCAAAAGTGGCTGCAGTGACTGTCATCAAGAATGCTTCATGGCTGGATCCTCTTTGCTTTCCCTTGCATTCCAGACTTTGCTTATGGCAAAAGTGCTTCAAGGCTTTGATTCTTCATTCCTCTAATCTTCCCATTGCTTACCAAGGATTCCATATAACTCTCCTCAACCTCCTAATGCTTTGGTGATCAAAATACTAACAAAAACACCAAAACTTACACAATTTGATTAGAATTGATTGAAAGGGGCCTTAACATGCTAATTGGGTTAAAAGGCACTAACTACTACTCAAAAGTGTTTAAAAGGATTAATTAGAAGCTAGCAAATAGCACTTTTTGAGTAGTAATCAGTTTGCTATCATCAAAACATGATTAGGAGAACCCTTGGGCTAACACATACACATGTATTTTTTTCTTTTTACAAAGACACATATTTTGAACATGAACAAATGAACTCCAATGAGAAAACATGATGAATGAACATACCCTCAAGCACTAATATAATACAACTTTGTTTAACGAGATGACGCTTTCAAACCAAAGATCTTTGAATCAATATCCATGGAATGGAGTAAAGGAAACGATATGATCATCTTCCATGCAATGAAATATGAAGGATCATTGTCTTAAATGGAAAAATTCGAAATGAGATAAATAGTAAAAAGAGAAAGAAGAGGATGAAGAAGAACAAACAATGAGATGTGATGAAACAGAATAATCTGATGTCAACTAATGATGAGGAAAGTGCATTTGTAGGTCCAAGGCTCATGAGACTCCTAAACAAATCATGCATACACTAAAGGGTCCTTGTCCCGATATAGAAATATGAGTAAGGCAAGAAGAAAGTAAAAAACCTATAATGCTCATGCAAGGCTCAAAGGGCTAGCAACATTTTATATGTCAACAAAAGGTTATAAGGTGTAAGACTAACTGAAACGAAGGCCACCCATCTTATGACCATGGTCTCAAACATAATACTTCTTCAACTAATTTACATTGGTTAATTATAAAAATTGGCTTCCATTTAGATCCATCAACCATGAAACCTCTTATGAGGTCAACTTTCTAGTGATATATGGTCCACTCCCACAAGGTTTGAACTTCTCTCTAGGATCTCCAACTAAACCTTGGAGGACTCTCAAAACGAAATCACCTCTTTGCAATAGTCTAAGCTTGACTTGCTTTTTGAAATCATGGCCCATCTTCTTTTGATAAGCATGGATATGATATATTGCCCTCAATCTCCTCTCATCTAGGAGGCTTAATTGATCAAACCGAGCTTGAGCCCACTCGATCTTAAAAATTTGGTGCTCTAGTGCTACTCTTAATAACCCTATCTCTATTTTAATAGATAACATTACCTCTACACCATACACCAAAGAACAGGGTGTGGCTCTTGTAAAGGTGTGAAAATAAGTAGAAAATGCCCTTAATGTAGAAGAAAGATTTTTAAACCAGTCTCGAGAAGTCTCAACCATCTTACACAAAATCCTCTTAATGTTCTTATTTGCAACCTCAAAGGCTTCATTAGTTTGTGTTCAATATGTAGATGATTTGTTATATCTTTGAATAAGGGGTTAACCTCACCTCTAAAATATACACCTTTGTTTGATATCAACTTATGAGGGACCTTATAACAATAGATGATATGTGATATGATAAAACATGCAACTTTGGTTGCAATCAATCTCATATATGAGGAAACCTCAACCCACTTGGTGAAGTGGTCGATAACAACAAGGATGAACTCATGACCATTGGAGGACATCAACGAAATCTTTCTAATAATATCAATACCCTAAATTGAAAATGGTTATGGTGAAGTCAGTGTATGCAACTCTGAAGAAGATGTAAATGAGATCTATTAGGACAGGGCCCTTAAAATCATAACATGATGTAATAAATTTGGAATTCATTATTTATTAAATGATATTTCAATTTCACTTTTATCTTTCCTTATTCCATGCATTGTACTTTATGGGCATCTCCTAGCATCTTTTACATTATACATGACTTGAGTGTATTAGGAGTTGCACAAAACATCCGGATCATGGGTTCCTTGTAAGTAGATGATGATGGGAAAAACCTGGATCTCTCATTTTTCCAAGCTCAGAACTGGATAAGATCATGCATAACTTGTTGGGATTGAGCCCCAAAAATCAAGACATGATGTAACAAAGTTAGATGTTTTCCTTTTGGTATATTGATATTGATTTGAGCATTCATTCCATATCTCTTACATTGTACAAGACTTGGGTGCATTAGGAGTTGCATAGAAAATACAAGTCATGGGTTCCTTGTAAGTAGATAAATTGTCCATAGTTGGCTCATGGATTTGGGCAATCCAATAAAGATTGTGGTGCACCACCTCCTAATTGGAGGGATGACTTGTCTTTGCCATTAGGATGGGTTTCCCATGGTGAGTGCACTAGTGCATGAGATGCATACTAGAAAAGACCTATGATGAATCATGACACAAGACTATCAATTGTCATGATTCACCAAGCTACTATACTAAATGAAATCTCAACCTTGAGAGGATATTGAGTCTGTACCAAAATCAATAGGAGGCTTTAACCTATGGGTGAGGCCTTAAAGTGGTCATATGTCCTTATAGATTGGGTCACTGTTGATAGAAGCTGGTGGCAACAGGTATTCTCAATTGAGGCACCATGATATATCATAGGATTGAGACTATGTCCTTTTAGGTGGTCCAAAGGATATGTGGTTATGAAATTTGTGGCCACAGTAATTCATTTAGTGGAATTTAACATATGCTCCTTGGAGCTAGAGTATGTCAATTGATCACATGATAAGTGAGATCTGTAACTCAAGGATTTGAGAGGTAATCTTGATAAGTGATAGCACTACCTTGTTAAATTACAAACACTAGTTCATGGGGGCCTACATGCAATAGATAGTTGATCATGGACCTGAGCACTTCGTGTTTCGTTGTAATATACATAGGGTGCTAGAGTGTAGTTAACTCTCTATAGTGGGATGTTGAGTTAATGTCAAAATTTAATTATGAGGGAGCCAATACTCCTATGGGTCTTAATGGTCCCCACTCTAAGCTCATATTCCTTGTTGCCATGGTTTATGAGGGTTGGATGAGTTTCTAGTCCACTTTTATGCATAAAGGCATTTGGTAATTACGCAAGGTTGCACAGGGATAAGTGAGTGGTATCTCTAGACTAGGCTAATTGATTAATTAGGCCTTGTATGGGCTAGATTAAGTGACCCAAGCTCATGGTGGGATTAAGTCACTTAAGCCAGTAGGAAGCCTATAAATACCCCTTTAAGGGTTAGGGTTTCCAAGTCTTTCCATTCTCCCTTTCAGTGTAGAGAGAGAATCTTAGCCTCCATCCTTGAGATTTCCACCATCTTAGTGCCTAAACACTAGGAAGAGTCATCGGGTGAAAAATCATGGTGTTTACGAGATCCTTTATGACTTTGGAGTTATCTAAATCAATTGGAATTGATCCAGGAACATTCAGATCAAAGGTACGAGGCTTTATTCTCTATATCTATGTTTTCTCTGGTATCCATATTGTTTTTGAATACTTGTTTATCCCCTACGATAGATTTAGAGAGGCTAGGATATATTTGCATGGACCCTACACGATCCAGTTCATAGGGATAGAGTAATCTAGAGTTCTTAATAAAACTATCCTAGGTTTTTCTAAATCTTATGCACAACGAAAAAATAACATTTTTAAAATTTAAAGGGATTTATATAGTGATAACGAAAACCATACCTCATATTCAAATGTTCTTGAATCAAATCTACATAATGAAGATGAAGAATAAAATCGCAGAAGGCTTGTAAACCCAAAGTCTTTCGCTCAATGACTCGAACCTTGATCTTGACACACTTTCAGTGATGATGGAAAGGAGAGTGAAGGTTATGACTCTCTCTCTCTCTGGAGATGAAAGATGACTCTAGAAAAAGCTATGGAAACCCTAACTCTTAAGTAGATATTTCTAGGGTTCCTCATTGTGCTTTAGTGACTTGAGCCCACTAAGGGCTTTGGTCACTTAATCTAGCTCAAAATAGGTACTAATTGATAAATTAACCAAACAAGGCCCATTAATTAATCAATTAGCCCAATCTAGAGACCTTGTTCACTTACCCCTATGGAACCTTGCATAATTACCAAAACGCTTTTATCTATAAAAGTGAACCTAGAGCCAGTTCGACCTTCATAACTCATACCAACAGGGTACATGAACTCAAAGCGGGGTCCACTAGGACCATAAAAATATTGGCTCCCTCATATTCAATTATGAAGTTGATTCAACATCCCATTATTGAGAATCAACTAAACTTCAATATCCTATGTAAATAACAATGAGACACTAAGTGTTTAGGTTCGTGACCTGCTATCCATTACATTTAGTCTTCTTATGAATTGGTGCCGATAGTTTAACAAGGTAAAAGCTATCAGACTTTCAAGACTACCTTTACTATCCTTAAGTTTCAAATTATCCTATTGTGTGTTCAACTATCATGTCTTAGCTCTTAAAGAGCCTATGTCAAGTTCCATTTAAGGAACTACTATGGCCATAGTTTCCATGAACCCCTCTTTAGGATCACCCAATGGGACACACCATCTCAATCCTAAGAGATATCATGATGCCTCTATTGAGATACCTATTGTTATCAACTTCTATTAATAGTGACCTAATCCATAGGGAATATATGATCAACTTACAAACTCACCCGTGGGTCAAAGTCACTGCTAACTTCAACACAAACTCAATATTCTCTCAAATCCTCCTATTGTGTGTTCGACTATCATGTCTTAGCTCTCAAAGAGCCTATGTCAAATTTCACTTAAAGAACTATTATGGCCATAGTTTCCATGAACACATCTCCTTAGGATCACCCAAGGGGCCACATTATCTCAATCCCAAGAGATATCATGATGCCTCTATTGAGAATACCTATTGTTATTAGCTTCCCTTAATAGTGACCCAATCCATAGGGAATATATGATCAACTTACGATTTCACTTATAGGTCAAAGTCACTATTAACTTCAACATAAACTCGATATTCTCTCAAGGTTGAGAGACAACACAATGAAGCATCTTGGTGAAGTCATGACTACTTGATAGCCTTAAGTCATGACTCACTGTAGGTCTTGTTCAATATGTAACCACACACACTAGTGCACACACCATGGGAAACCCATCCTAGTGGCCAAGATCAATCATCCCTCCAATTAGGAGGTGGTGCACTACAAACTTTAGTGGGCCGCCTAGACCCATGAACCGATTATGAACAAGTCTGCTATTTACAAGTAACTCATGACTTGTATCTTCTGTGCAACTCCTAATACACCAAAGTCATGTACAATGCAAAAGATATAGGCCATAATCCTTACAAGGTTTAATGCATGGAAATAGGATAGATAAAACTGAACTAGAACTTTATTAAATAAATAATAAAATCCAAGATTTTGTTACATCTGTTATGCTTCTAAGGGTTCTATCCTTATGGATGACTTGTTCCCAATCGGTTCATGGACTTAGGCAATCCATTAGAGGTTGTAGAGAATTAACTTCTAATCGGAGGGATGACTGGTCTTGGCCATGGGATGGGTTTCTCGTGGTGAGTGTACTAGTTTATATGGTTACCCTTGGGATTGAGCCCCTAAAAGTAAGACATGATATAACAAAGTTGGACTTAACTATCCCCTTGCTATCCTTTTGGTGTATTGACATTGATTTGTGTTGACATCTTAGATCTAAGCAATAGAAGTAATTCCAATTTTGAAAAAATTGATCTTTTAAGGTTAAAGTACTAACCTTTAGGTTTGAATGTTCCCAAACTTTAAATTCCAATTGTTGAAGACTACCTTGAAGTTGTTGGAAGTCTCGTAAACTCACAATCTTCCGCCTGATGACTCAACCTTGTTCTTGGCCTACTTCTGGTGGGGAGGAAATGAGAGTGGGGGCTATGGATCTCTTTCTCTCTTGATGGTGGAAGACAAAAGTTATGGAAACCCTAACCCCTAGTGGGTATTTATAGGATTTCTAACTAGACTTAAGTGACTTAAGCCCACTAAGGGCTTGAGTCCCTTAATCTAGCTCAAAATGGGTCCTTATTGACTAATTAACCTAACAGGGCTTACTAATTAATCAATTAGCCCAATTTAGATACCTTATTCAGTTACTACTGTGTAACCTTATGCAATTACCAAAACGCCCTTGTGCACAAAAGTGAACTTAGAGCTAATCCGACCCCCATAACCCATGCCAACAAGGTATATGAGCTCATAGCAGGGACCACTAGGACCCATAGGAATACTAGCTCCCTCAAAATCCAATTCTAATGTTGATTCAACATTCCACTAGAAAGAATCAACTAAACTTCAGTATCCTATGTAAATAACATAAAGACACCAAGTGCTCAGGTTTGTGACCTACTATCCACTGTGTTCAATCTCTCTATGAACTGGTGTCCATAGTCTAACAAGGTGAAAACTATCTGCCTTTCAAGACTACCTCTACCATCCTTCGGTTACAGATTCTCCTATTGTGTGTTCAATTGACATATTTTATCTCTCAAAGAGCCTATGTTAATTTCCACTTAAGAAACTACTATGACCATTGTTTTCATAAACACACCTCTTTATGGTCACCTAAGGGGACACATTATCTCAATCCTAAGAGATATCATGGTACCTATATTGAGAATACCTATTACTACCGGGTTCCATCAATAGTGACCCAATTCACAAGGAATATATGATCAACTTACGATCTTACCCGTGGGTAAAAACCATTGTTAACTTTAGCACAAACTCAATATCCTCTCAAGGTTGAGAGACATTAGAATGAAGCGGCTTGGTGAGGTCATGACTACTTGACAACCTTAAATCATCACTCACCTTAGGTCTTGTCCAATGTGTAACCATACACACTAGTGCACTCACCATGGAAAACCTATCTCGATAGCCAAGACCAACCATCCCTCCAATTAGGAGATGGTGCACTACAACCTCTAATGGGTTGCCTAGACCCATGAATTAGTTGTGAATAAGTCATCTATTTGCAAGGAACCCATAACTTAGATCTTCTGTGCAACTCCTAATGTACCTAAGTCATGTACAATGTAAAAAATACAGGCAAGAATGCTCAAAAAGTATAATGCATGAAATAAGGATAAATAAAAGTGAAACTAGAACATCATTAAATAAATAACGAATTCTAAATTTATTATATCATGTTATGATTTTAAGGGCTCTATCCTAACAAACATATCAAGGCACTTCGATTACATCAAGGTGGTGTGTCTAGTAGGTTCAATTCTTTCCACAAGGAGCATGGTATAATATCCTTATTGGGTGCACTAGGGACTCAATTGCAAAATGGAGAAATGGAAAGAAGATATTGAACTTTGGTAGACATAGTGAGATTGATGATCAATTTCTCATCACTTCCCATATTCGTTAAGGATATTCCTTGAATGTTGTATCATATCACTCTTATTAGGTCAATACCTTTAACTTCTAGAAAGGTGTGAACACATTATAAACTTAGTTTATGACAAATTCGCATATGGGAGTGTTCAACACTCATGCCAAATCCAAGAGGATTTTAGGATTATTACTTTACAGTTAGGATTATCAGAAGGTGCTTATTTCTAAAAATACCAATTTCTAATAAATATTACATAATATTGTGGACCAGCATTTTTCACGTGCATCCCCACTTGATCGGCGAGACTCGCTTTTTATTTGTGAAAAATTATTTAGTTTTGGAAAAGTTGGAGTCGCCACTTATTTTATTTTTATTTTAAAAGGAAAATAAAATGAGAAAGAAAAACCCTAAAATGTGACTCCATAATTTTTGGAAAAGGCATGTCTTTGAAAAACCCGAGTCTAGGTCCGGGGATCAGGTTACTTATTGGGAAGGTACCTCTAGGAGGTAGCACCCCTCTAAGCCCTTTTAAGGTCTCTACTGACTAAGTTGAGAGAAACGTGGCAATTAAATGGTTGATCATGGATACCTAAGTAAGCAAGGTGATTTCAAAAATAGCATGCCAAACAAGATCAAATCACAATAAAGGAGAGTTAGGATGCGTACCTGATCCACTTCTTAAGCGCTATCAAAAGGACATCAAAGACTAGTTTGAAAATGTGATACAACATTTGTTTTATCTAAGCAAATCAAGCATGTATCTGAACACCTAAGAATCACATCATGTATGGATCTAATCACCAATAGCATACGTGCCCACATAATTCTCGAAAATAAGTGAGGAAGAGCATACCTGGGTAGCAAGCTAGTACTCCTTTATGGGAAACAAAATTAGCCAAATAACATATCCAAAATAATCTCATATATACCACAAAATGAAGCACAATCAATCGAATATCAAACAAAAAATATTTGAGGAAATATCATGAATGTCGGGCCCCTCTCCAAAGCCCTAATTAATTTTGCATGAGTTGATTCTATAAATTCCATCATTTGGAATCATGAATTTTGTTCATGC
Organism: Vitis riparia; assembly: GCF_004353265.1. NCBI lineage: Eukaryota > Viridiplantae > Streptophyta > Magnoliopsida > Vitales > Vitaceae > Vitis > Vitis riparia. The sequence goes on along the minus strand of NC_048438.1, from coordinate 6,062,672 downwards.
TTGTTGAAAAATTGAGAAAAACTATAAAAATTAGTTGAAAATGATGAAAACGCATGCTAGAAGGGAAAATGGCAGCAAATAGTATGTTAAAATATGGATTTTAGTGACTAGAAGGGCTCTAAAGATGGATTTTTCAAAGCTGGAAATGCTTGGTCGTAAAAGAATTCAAAAATTCAATTTAAAACAATAAATTTCCAATCAAAGAAGCAAGGAGAGGAGGAGGTGTGGGTAGCAAGATAGCCATGCTGGAAGTAGAGTCCGGGAGTATGAAGGTGCTAGTGATTGAGCTATTGATACTTGAATGAAAAGACCTTTATAGATTGCTGATATGACTGGAGGAGAACTAACAGTATTCATTTTAGTGTCCATGCTCACTGGGTTTGGGGTGTATAATTTCATCAGCAAAGACATTCCAACCCGACTCTGGCTTTTCAAGATCATAATTTGCATTGCTAGTAGGAAATTGTAGTGAAGTAATTAAGGCTTGATTCTAGATCTGATTCCCTTACTGCCACTCATTTTGGAATTTCAAGTATTTGCTCAGAAATTCATCTGATTCGTCTATTTTCTCACAGTTCACTTCTAGATTCTTCTATAGTTTGGTTCCTGTGTTTTCCCGCTCATCTTGAGCTCCATATTTTACCCCTTCAACAGTCTTAACCAGTTATCTGCAGCCTGCATGAGGGAGCTCACTGGTTGATGCTCACTTCCAGGAACTTGATAAGAGAAGCTGAGAAGTAGAAAACTTCAATTACGCCAGAGACGAATATGAAGCCAATTATAGAGAAGATATTCTGGTGCCAGTATAGTACAGTAACCGGGGATCTTAGGCAGGTGGTGATTGACATTGCAATTATGACTGCCAAGTCGGATGCATTATCTAAGTAGTTCATATCTCTGAAACCAAAAACAATAGTCTAACATGATGGTATTACAATCCAGCCCCAAATATTGATCCAAAAGTAGTGACTTAGAAGTCATTGGTGTCGTTTCGAGTATATGGAACGTTCCCAAAAGCGAACTATATCCACAGGTTAGGGTACCGAAACCTGAGCTAGATGGTGCTATCAGCTTAGAAGAAGCCTTCTGTGGCTATTTGAATTCAAATTCTGGTGTCTCGCAGTATCATGACACGATTGCGGCTGGAATTGATTCTGTAACTCAAAAAAAAAAAAAAAAAGAGTTGAAACCGATCAAAACTTGTGAATTCAGAATCTCGTTATGGCATTCCCTTCCAACCTCAACCCTTACTTGACTGCTTAGATCAGATGTCAGCTAAAGTTGACCGAAGGCATCACTCTTTATCAAGATTTGGTGTTGCTAACTTTATGGCTTCTGTTGACGTCGACGTGGAACGAGCTGTTGTTGAAACTGATGAGGTTGCTGCTGAAATTGTTGTTGTTATCTCTTTGAAAAGGTCCCTTTTCGGAATAACATGTATTTTGAGTCCACTTGCAAACCGACCTCTACGAGCCTGTGAATTTGGCAGCTTAAATCCCAAGTGGTTCATACAATTTCTCACTCCCACTATTGATTTTTTTCTATTTTCCGTACTCCTTGCATAGAGCTTCTTAATGTTCCGGAGCCTATTCAGGACTTATTTCAAACACAAACAGAAACAGAGAATCAGGTCCTTCAATTGATACCTATGTTCAGAAGCTGCAACTGGGCATCTCAAAAATCATCTAGATATGGGTCACAACCTTCACTAGGCACCTTGGCGATTTATTGGCATGTCGTAAAGCTCCTTATTGACATTTAAAACATAACCAGAAACAGCTTTTCCTACTCCACAGCGCTTCTGGAATTCTTGAAGTTTATTAGGTTCACATGACGTGTCAAGTAGAAATAGTTGAGCCTTAATATGACGCGATATCTTTAACCAGATCCATTTATTTTCTACTTTATACACGTAACCAGTTACCCGTTGTCCAATTGAAATCGTGAATTCTGTTTCTATTGTCAACTTGCTCACAGTAAGATTTCTTCAACTGAATGCTCGCATCTTAATTGATTTTTAGATGTCCAATTTCCCGAATAACTCCTCATTCTTTAGGCGCATCAAATTACCCACAATCAGGAATTAACCCTCAGTCAATAGGATTCGGCAGCCTATTTCACGTGTGTGAAGGTAAATGGGCAGTACGCTAGAGACTTTCTGATGGATCTTGCATTTTGGGACTTTCGAGTGTGGCTGCCAAGAAGACACCAAGCTCCACCATCCTCTTGTTCCTCTTGAAGGCTTCTTCTCTGTTCTATGAGGACCATTACATGAAAGGCGCAAAGTTGGATGATCTGCTCATTACTGATGTCTTTTGGAGCTGTCAAGATTTTCTTGAGTAGTTAATGGTTGAATGACAATTTGGCCTATTCCATCTTGAAGCTCTCTTGAAATAGACGAGCTGACTGAGTTATCTACATCTGAGCAGCTCCTCTCATTCAGATTTAAATTTCTATCTAGAAGCTGATCTCCATCCTCTGTGAAAGGTAAGAAAAAAAAATGATTGAAAGTTAACGGAACCATGAGCAGGTGCGCTGTTACTTCCTGCGAATTTTCGAGGTTTTCAAGCATGAGCAATTGCCACCAAACAACTTAGGAGTTAGTTGTCCGTTTGGCTGCAGAAGTTTCGAGCACTGCAATGGCGACTCCGAAAAAATTCAACTGTACTTATACTTTTGTTTAATGCCAAACTCTTAGCGTCTAAATGCTCCAAGATGTGGCGTGTTTCCTCTTTTGTTGCTGGATTTGCATGCATTCTGAACCTTGAGGAGGTTCCTTTAAGTGCGGTTAGAGCCTTCTATTATTTCGAGAACATGAGATACTAAAAAATAAGAAGCAAGCACCAAGCTTTACAAGTTCAGGGACCATTCCAGCGGATCTGCAGGATTTGAAGAAAATCACCAAAAGCATAAATATAATGAACAAAACTGGTCATTTCAACTCTGTAGTAGGTCCAAGCCCGTGGTTTTGATCTTCTGTTGCTCCATCCCCAATCATATTGTCTTCAGTTTCAAACTCATTCTTTAATTGCAGATTTTACTTCCTTTTTGGGCTTAGAACTCATCAGTTACAAATCAGCAATATGAAATTGGATCTAGAAGCAAACAGTCACATAAACCTGGTTTTCTCTGACTTATGGTATTGATTCTATATTATTTTGCCCCTCATCCTTCTCTTCTCTAAGTTCAGTTAGAGGCAATTTGCATTCAATAGTCTTTAAAATTGGAACTAGAAATCCTTGACTTCCAACTATCTCCTCAGAAGGTTTGAAATTGACATGTCCATCAACTGTTGGATTCCCGTCATCCGAATACATCAACTCACATCTAACAGCCACTGGAAACTACAGAAGTATCAGTGTTTCTAGACGGGTCTTCCCTGAAGATACCATGCAAAACATATATCCTTTCAACTTCGGTTTCTATGCCTTTGCCATAACGCAAACTGAACTGTCACTTAGCTTCAACCAGAAGAACTGGAATTCTGGACCTTCGCGATTTGGATGGCAAATCAGCTATTGCGGAATGATTGGCGACTAGCAAATGTAAACAATTTCAGGTACTTTGATAGCAACCCTCATTGATAACCGAGAGAAGTATACTAAATGCTGAATTTAGTGGATGAGTTGATGATGATTTTAGTAAAGGGTGCATTCAAAATGAGGATGTGAAGAGTGGTTGGGCGAGTATGCTGATGTGGGACAAACTGGAATGCAAAAATGGGACACGCTGTGTGCGAGCATATACAAAGTCCACTACCTTCTGAATAATGCCAACTTGTCATCTTTATAAAATGCATTGTTCAGCATCTTAACTCTCTCTCCATATCAAATATGTTGGCCAACTTTTTATAAAGTTCTCTCCTTAGTCCACGCATTGGCAAATCAAGAGTCTGACCTACATCCTCTGACTTCAAGAGCGCTTCGCTGTGACCAATCTTCAGACCAAGATCAGCTTCTTTGGTGATCTTTGTACCAAGTGAGGAACTTCTAGGATATACTGGATTATAGTAGCAGCGACATCGTCAAACCCAGAAAAGGGACTACTTGTTGGCAAAGGTGGAAGCATGGGCAGTCCTCCTTCATCAAGAAAATTAAAAAGGATGGAATGAGTTCTGGTAAGAATAGAATGCAGCTGTAGGATAGCATGAATTGTTCCTGATGGGAGTCGGTTCTTGATACCAAAACAAGCAATCTCAATAGGTCACTTCTGCTAATGCATATCTATATTTTCATCATCTGCTGAATCTTCATTCCCGCTGTTTTCAATCCATGAATATGTTGAAATAAAGTATCTGTGCAGATTGTCACCGTCAAGAACGTTCTGATACTCCTCCAAAAGAAGCCATAATGATGGCTTGAGCATCATTAACAGCATGTCCAGCAACAAGAAGCTGGACAGAGCTATCACCATGTCGAAGTCATCCTCCATCAGTGGCCCAATCTGACCCGTCCCAATTTGAGTCATACACATACATTGGATTAGTGATGAAGTAGTTTCCTATGGCTTTTGTCCTCGTGAGCAAATATTTGGATTTGTTCTAGCATAGAGGATTTATTATCGACAGCGAGATGACCATTAACTTTACCAGAAAGTCAAGCTGTTTACCATTTCTGCAGCCCTCTTTAATCCCCAGTTTTGCATCCCAAACACGACCAAAATGTTCTATTCTTTGAACATAAATTCTTTTCTTTCCAGATTTTTACAAAGCAGTCTTTACTGCTAATGACTTGAACAACCAGCATCTTAGAACTATACCCCTAGACTGCATCATTAGCCTGAACATGGTGTCGATGAGGCCGCTGATGAACATCCGAGAGACCCCTACCATATACCCGTTTTCAAGGAACTCCAAGGCTAGATAATGTCTTTTAATAGGCGAGCGCACAGCTGTAGACCAACCTGCATGACCACAGCGGGAACTTGCTGTTCTAACAATTCACAAGCAACTAATAATACCCCACAACTCTCTTCGATTGTCAAATAACCAATAGATTTGCCTAATATTTCCTCAAGAGTGGAATCAGGTTCTTCCTCATGGGCATCAGAAGCTAACTCGTTTTCTACATTTGGTGGAATGGACAAAGAAAAATGCTCTCTAGTCGAGTCAGGTACGGATCCTACTGCATTTCCTTCCGTAGTTTCAGAAGAAAATCTTAGAACGGGACTGCAACAAGTTATCCGAGGTAAGCAGTAGGGCACATGCATTTTGGGGCTAGAACCTCATTCCCTAATTTATTTCTAGCCTTGAAGCTCATCAAAATATCAATTGCAGCAGAAACAATACCATTTAGACTTTTCTCAACTAGTCCATTTTGAATGGTTCCTATCAAACCTTGCTCTCTTTGTTCTGCCTCCTTTTCTGTTCCGCCTCAAAGATTTCAACTATACGATGGTGTGATACATTTGATTCTCAGCTGAAGAAAAAGAACAAAATATGCTTATGATGACATTTATTTATCATGAACCAGCTGATGATCACTTTAATGTCAAAGGACGACTTAATAAATTTCGGTCGTTGTAGGTAAGAAGTCTTCTTTGCCATTTTCCTCTGTCTTAGGGCATTGTTTAAGGATTTCCAGCATAAGCTTACTGGATTCTTTAGCATAAGGTTGCACAGCAGAACTTCTATCACCATCAGGTCCCTTCTCATAGTGTTGGTTTACAGTAGCAAAGGCTGTATCTTCTATTTCCTTAGCATACTCCTCAACTGCTTCTCTCAACAGAAGACCATACTTTCTGGAGAGAATGGATAGAGTAATAAGATTCTTGGTCATTCACTGCACAAGCATCAGCCAGGTATTCTGGCTAGGGGGGCCACAGTTTGATTGACGTCTTGTGTTATTGAAAATTTTGGGCAATGGAGTCCATGTCAAAGGAACCTATGTTTTTGGGAAAACCTCTTTCTGGGAGATTTTGGGTAATTTTGAGAAGGTTATGGAAAATTAAGGGGGAAAATTAAAGGGAAATTTCTGAAACCAAGGAGCATGGAAACTGATCCTTTTGGGGTAGCATGTCAAATGCCCCTCCTTGCTAAGACTAGAGCATCATATTTTGAGTGCATATTTACAAATGCACCATTCACAAGTACCTTTTTTCTAAATCATGCTCAAAGAGCATACCCATGAACTTCTTTCCCTTTTTCTAAGAAATGAAGAGCAGAACATGCACTTGGAGCTGCAGTTAAAGTCATTTGGTCTGGTCTAATTTCGTCTAATAGTATCTCTCTGAATAGCTAAACAGCTTGTTCTGCATAGTCATGCTCTGAAAACCCAGAGATCAGGGAGGCCCATAAAACATTGCCTTTGTCAGGCATTTGCTCATAAACTGTGCAAGATTCCTTTAAATTACCGCACTTTGAGTACACTGTGGAAAGAAAACTGCCCACAGAAATATCAGTAAACAAGCCAAATTTTAAGAATGCAGCAATAGATCCGTGTCCCCAAACTTAGACTGTCTATTATACTCAAGACACTAGAACTACAAAACTTATCAGGTCTCAGACCCTCCTGAAGCATCCTCTGAAATAATTCAACTGCCTCCCCATTTCTCCCACTTTGAGCAAAGGCGGATATCATAACAGCCCAAGTGGCATAGATTCTTTGTACTTTCCATCTCTCCGAACACCCTTTCAGATAAGTTAACCACTCCTATTTTCGAATACATGTTGATCAATCCTTCTGAACAAAACCAGAAATGGCGGTAGTCTAAGAAATTATATTACATATTGGCATTCACAAAAGTTCCTCCACAGCTTGATCCATATCCCTGAATTTGGTATACAAATCAATGATGGTAGTCCCCACAAAAACATCTTCTCCTGCACCACATTTAATTACTCGTCTTTGAATCCCTCTTCCAAACTTAAGTTCCTCAAGTGCAGCACAAATTGTTAAAAATCTTGAAGACGTAAAACAATTTGGCATATTAAAAAAAAATATGCAACACATTCGGCAGAAAAGATCTAAAGCAACCCAATTTTCCTTATTTTTTTAACAGCCCCAGAAATGATAGCATTCCGGCAAACCACGTTCTCACATAAAACGTCTTGAAACGCCTTCAAAGCTACAAAGCTTCGTAAACAAGTTAATCATTCCAGCCTGAACATACCCATTTGAGAAGAACCCATTTTTCAATGCGAGTGAATATACCAATTCACCATACAAAGGAGACCTTAAGGCAGTACAAGCCGAAAGAACACTCTCATAGGTGAACTGGTTGGGATCAAATCCTGAAATCGCAATATCCCGAGAAATAACATTTGGGTGAGGAGTTTTATCAAACAACCTGGGTACATGAACCAAGGAATTGAATACCAATATATTAAAGAATTGACTATACAAAGTCGGTGATCCCTCTCCATATAATGGTAAGATCAATAGAGAATGGCAACAAGGTTTCTTCCATGAGGATCGTCAGTTGTAGTGTGAACTTCCCATTTTCTAACAGAAACAAAAAAAATCAAACTTCCAGAATTTCTCCCATTTTTCCAAGGTCGGCGGTGCGTGATGGGTCCAAATTCCAATGATGCGTGTTCCAAATTTCTGCAGTTCACTGGAAGAACCTTGGCTGCAATCACTCCTTTCCCACTTCTCTCTCTTGTTAATACTTTCGTCATTCCTCAACATACCCCAAACGCAATGATAAAGATTTGGACAGCATGTGGGAAAAGGGATAGAGAAGAAATAAAATGAAATAAAAAAAAACCAAGTAATTCGTAGAAGGAAAGAGCAGAATATGTTGATCAGTAAGCATAAATAACCCCCACTTCAAGTATCAATCCATGGGTTAAGAGCGGAGAGAACTATGCAGAATGGGATTTAAACGAAAAACCGAGCGTGATAACATTCAAGCATGGAGTTCTATATTGCCGAAGACATCAATGACATATAAAATAATCAAAATCGAAACAAGGTGAAGTAGTAAACGACCAATCCCAGCACAACAACTTGTGGCCCTTTCCGTCCACACCAAACAACAAGACATTGAATATTTCTAAATGACCAAAATGGAGAAATCAAATATGGGTCAGAACACCCAGAGTAACCAGAAGCATACCTGGACAAAGTTGGCTGCAATTGCTCCTCCTCCACTATCGGCAGGAGCTCCTAGACACTATCGGCCAGTTGGATAGACTTCTGGATTCTACTATCCACTATCACCCCATGTGCAGTATAGGCCACCTGCTCCCTCCAGACCCATGACTCCTACTTACCTACATCCAGTCTCACAGCCTGTTTTTGCCGCACATGTCACAGAGAGACCTCCTGCCCCATACACCTGATCCCGAGCTCTGCAGACCACCACTTATGTGTAGAGGCCATCACGTCAGTTTGCTCAGTTGGGTATGCCTTTGAGTCGAGCTTTTCAGAAGCTCATGGAGGGTGGATTATTGACTCCATTGGCACCCAAGCCAGTACCACCTCGCTTTAGATTAGATCTACACTGTTCTTATCATCAGGGACCAGGACATGACACGGATCACTGCAACGCTTTGAGACATGCTATTCAGGATTTGATAGACCAGGATTTGGTTAACTTGGGGCAGCCAAGTGTGACCGCTAACCCTCTTCCTGCTCATTCTGCACACGCAGTGCCTCCATCTTCAGGAGATATTCATCACATAGACCTTATAGAGGATGATAATATACATATGTTGAGTTGGGATGATGGATTACCCGAGTCGATTGTTTTGCATGACAGTTATGAGATTGATGGGGTTTCATTGGGTTCTCAGGCCCCTACACCATTCAGTTTGATCCCAGACGAGACACCATTTCAGTTGACTCATCCTACACCCTTGATTATTGGATGTCAGGATACTTTTGTCCCGTTCACTTTATGGCCAGAGAATGATGATTCAGAGGGGAGAGAGATACAGATTGTGACTCGTAGTGGGAGGATAGCTCAGCCACCACCACTAGCAGTCAGACCATTTGAGGGTGCAACCTCTCATAAGGAGGTTAGGAGAGAGGATGATGAAGTTTTAAGACAGCTACAGAGCACTCAGGCCCGTATTTCTATTTGGAGTTTGTTAGCATCATCCAGTACTCATAGAGATGCTTTGATTCGAGCCTTGAGTCAGATCAGGGTAGAGACTACCACCACTCCAGAGAGATTGATTCATATGATGACGGCCGGTAGGGCCACTTGCATTGTGTTTTCAGATGATGACTTACCACCTGAGGGCTCAGACCACGTACGCTCTCTATATATCACAATTGGTTGTTTAGGCTGTAGAGTCCCATCTGTCCTACTGGACAATGGGTCAGCCTTGAACGTCTGCCCTTTAGCCACTACTATAGCCCTTGGTTTTGCACCTTCAGATTTTGGTCCATCTACTCAGACAGTCAGAGCATATGATAGCACCAAGAGGGAGGTTATGGGTACTTTGGTGATTGATTTGCAGATTGGTCCAGCCATATTCTCTACTTTGTTCCAGGTTTTGAGGATTCCTACATCCTTTGACCTGTTACTTGGCCGACCTTGGATACATAGAGCCGGAGTTATCCCTTCTTCCCTTCTTCCCTTCATCAGAAAGTGAAGTTCATTCATGATGGGCAGGTTATCATAGTACAGTCTACCAGAGATATGTTAGCCTCTTCCGAGCCAGTACTTTAGATTAGTGATAGTGAGGATGACCTATTCTTGACTGGATTTACTTTTGATGAGATACAGACTCTCGAGATTGAGGATTTTCATAGAGACTTTGTGGCTATGTCATTTGATCAGCACAGTAGCACAGTGGTTCTTGATATGATGAGAGGTATGACTTTTCTACCTGGCATGGGGTTAGGACAACGTCAGCAGGGACCCAGAGAGTTTATAGCTGCCATTGACCATGATATGACATTTGGACTTGGGTTCATTCCTACCGAGGCCGATTACCGTTACATGGTGCGACTGGGTAAGGAGAGGGTGAGGGCTTGTTTATCCCACACACCATTTGATTATCCTATTCGACCCTATAGGATGAGTTTGGTCGACTACTTTGTCAGAGGATCGGAGATTCGATCCTGTGTAGAGGAGGTTCACAGTGTGGTCCATACAGATAGAGAGATTGAGCTTCAGCATCTATTTCACCAGTTACATTTGAGTGATGGGGCTCATGGCGCTTCTGTTTCTATGGCTACTCCTACATCTCCAGATCGAGCTAGCATGTTGTCTCTATACTTTCCAGAGTAGATCACTGATGATGGAGTGATTGTTGATCCTACTGAGATGATTGATGGAGTTGTGCCTCATGATGAGTACCGAGATGAGATGGACAGGATGACCATGAGCCAGATTACCGGCATTGTTCAGCTTCAGCTTGTTTCACCATTTGATATGTTCGGGGTTTCTACCATTGAGGTTCTTGAGGGGACCCAGATTATTCCCGCTCCAGAGCTTCTAGAGGATGATAGTAGTTTGTTTGAGGACACTGTTAGCCCAGTTGAGGGAGCGTCCGACCTTGTGGACCCACTTCTTTCTTTTGATGTTTTATCGGGATTTGTCTCCCGCTCTGACGATGTTTCTGTTGCTTCATTTATGGATTTGAGTATTTTTGAGTATTTGTCTGCCTGTTGTGATAGTACCTCTATATCTGCACCCCACTCACCCACTTCACAGATATTTGATATAGATGATGAGGTTGCATGGCCCGATCCAGGTAGGGACTCTTCTGATCATGACTCCGATCCCGTGGATGAGGGGGTTTCACCTGCTACAGGGGATGTTGAGACTATTGATTTTGGCATAGAGGATCAACCTAGAGAGTTGAAGATTGGTTCATCCCTATCTACAGATGAGAGAGATAGACTTATTCATTTACTCAGGTCATACTTGGATGTCTTTGCATGGTCTTATGAGGACATGCCTGGTCTTGATCCCTCTATAGTTCAGCACCACTTACCTATCCTACCACATGCCAGACCAGTTAAGCAGAAATTGAGACGATTACATCCATGTTGGAGTCTGCAGGTGAAAGAGGAGATTCAGAAACAACTCAGTGTTGGATTCATATCAGTGGTTGAGTATCTAGAATGGTTGGCTAATGTCGTCCCAGTACCCAAAAAGGATGGCAAAGTTAAAGTTTGTGTGGACTTCAGAGATCTTAATAAAGCCAGCCCTAAAGACGACTTCCCTCTCTCACATATTGATTTGTTAGTTGATAGCACTGCAGGCCATTCGATGTTGTCTTTCATGGATGGGTTTTCAGGGTATAATCAGATTTTGATGGCTCTAGAGGACATGGAGAAGACAACCTTTATTATTGAGTGGGGTACCTACTGTTACAAGGTTATGCCATTTGGGTTGAAGAACGCAGGAGCCACTTATCAGAGGGTCGCTACTACTTTGTTTCATGACATGATGCATAGGGACGTTGAAGTTTATGTGGATGATATGATTGTGAAATCCCAAGGCAGAGCAGATCACCTAGAGGCTCTAGAGAGATTCTTTGAGAGGATCCGGAAGTTTAGATTGAGGTTGAATCCCAAGAAGTGCACCTTTGGAGTGACTTCTAGGAAGTTATTGGGACATATGGTCAGTGAGCGGGGCATAGAGGTCAACCTAGATAAAATTAAAGCCATACTTGACATGTCTGCACCGAGGACTGAGAAAGAGATTAGAGGTTTTCTGGGCAGATTACAGTACATCAGTAGTTTCATAGCTAGATTGACAGACATATGTGAGCCCATATTTCGTCTTTTAAGGAAGAACCAACTAACAGTTTGGAATGATGATTGTCAACTTGCATTTGAGAAGATTAAGGGGTATCTGCTTTCTCCTCCTGTTTTAGTGCCTCTTACGCCAGGACGTCCACTTCTTCTATATTTTTCAGTTTCAGACATGGCCTTGGGATGTATGTTAGCTCAGATTGATGACTCAGGGAAGGAACGAGCTATTTACTACTTGAGTAAGAGGATGCTGGAGTATGAAGTGAAATATGTTATGATTGAGCGCCTATGCTTAGCACTAGTTTGGGCTACCAGGAGATTGAGGCATTACATGACAGAGTACTCAGTGCATTTGATATCCCGCCTAGATCCATTGAGATACTTATTTGATAGACTTGCATTGACTGGTAGACTAATGAGATGGCTCGTACTTTTGAAAGGTATAGCCTGTGGTACTGATTGATTGGGCGGAGGTGGTGACGGTACTATGGTATCGAATTGGGTACTTTCCTGAACTGGGACCTGCTGGGTCTGCTATCCATCTATCCTCTGACCAAGGTTAGCTATAGCCTCCTGGATAGAAGCCATGGCTGCGGCAAACTGGTCAATGGTAACTATCTGTGAGTCCATATCCCTCTGATCTGATCTCTGATATGACTGGTCTGATACTCTGGTCAATCTACCTCCAACTCTAATCCACAAAGGTGAATCCAGATCGGTCAAGGTAAACCCTCCTACAAATATGGAAACACTGGATAAGGTGCGGTACAAATGTGACTCTATAGGAATCAAGTGCGTAGAAGTAAAGCCCAAATATACTCAATCTGATACCCATCTCTGATCACACCAAAAGGAGACTACGAAAGGGATAACTAATCACAATCGTGACCAAGGCAGCTGTAAAGGTCCACAGATGCACCCACGTGTAGGAATGAAGTCTTAATTGGGTCTAGGTTAACTTACAAGGTTGAGGTGGCTCTATAGGATAAAATGGGTGGCTTAAAGGATCCCTAGCAGAAGCGATCGTACCCTCCGGCGGTACGCAACCCTCTACACGCCTCTAAGGAGACGGGGTGCTTCCATGCAAGGTGGTCATCACCTCCACACATGCACTTCCTTGCATTCCCAGGGGGTTTCTGAATGGTGAAGGCTCTCCCATCTCTCAACACTCAGGGATAATCTAAAGTGCACAGTGAAGGATGTGGGTGCATCCGAAAAACCTAAGATCTAAAGTGAGATAGTGAACGAAGACAAGCAATCATACGAACATGCAAGAGAAAGGGTTGTCATGCAACAAGCAGTCATGCGAAGCAGATAAATATCAAACAATCAAAGTCCTATCTAGCATATGTGAGAGTGAATCATGCTAAAGTGAACAAACAGTTAAGTGATCGCAACAAACCGTCATGCGAAGTAGATAAATATCAAACAAACAAAGTCCTATCTAACATATGTGAGAGTGAATCATGCTAAAGTGAGCAAAACAATCAAGTGATCATCCAAGGCAATCAAACATGTTAAGATAGCAAACCAAACAAGCAAGCAAATCGAATCACCTTGCCTAAAAAAAGAGGTACCCACTAATTGACCAATTAAAGGCCACATTTTCCTAACTAGTGTTCAAGCTTGATCCTCAAAATCCCCAGCGGAGTCGCCAATTTGTGGACCCGCTTTTTTCACATGCGTCCTTACTTGATTGGCGAGACTCGCTTTTTATTTGTGAAAAAATTATTTAGTTTTGGAAAAGTTGGAGCCGCCACTTATTTTATTTTTATTTTAAAGGGAAAATAAAACAAGAAAGAAAATCCCTAAAATGTGACTCCATAATTTTTGGAAAAAAGCATGTCTTTGAAAAACCCGAGTCTAGGTCCGGGGATCAGGTTACTTATTGGGAAGGTACCTCTAGGAGGTAGCACCCCTCTAAGTCCTAAAGAGGTCTTTACTGACTAAATTGGGGAAATGGGGCAATTAATTGATTAATTGTAGATACCTAAGTAAGCTAGGTGATTTCAAAAAGTAGCATGCTAAATAAGGTCAAATCACAATAAAGGAGAGTTAAGGTGCGTACTTGAACCACTTCTTAAACACTATCATAAAACATAAAAGTTAGTATAAAGATACATCACACAACATGTGTATTTGTCAAAGATAATCAAACAAGCATCAAATATATATTAAGGCAATCAAATATGTCATCAAACGCGGACATGGCTCATGAGAACATGCACATTCATAGAATTTTATAGTTGGAGGGTAGAAAGAGCGTACCTGGATAGCAAGCTAATGCGCCTCAACAACCCAATTTTACAAGCAAAAACCAGGTCTAGGGTTTCTGAGAAGCGGCTGTAGATCTTGTGTAGGGAGAGGTTAAAGAGACGGCGTCATATTGCTGTCCGCCTTGACAGAGCTAGAGCTTCGTCTTGGCCCTCGTTTTTGCTTAGGGTTTTTCCTTTTGTTTGTTTATCAGTTCATCTGAAACTCTCGAGTCTTCCTCAATGGCGGTGAAACCATCCAAGGCCGACAAGAAGATCGCATCAATTTTATTTTTTTTCTTATTCCTTGCTTGCTCTTATTTGCTGTTCCAAAGCGGGTGGATGACATTTTGCAGTTCATTGAAGATTACACAGTTCATGTTGAGGGTTGTGAACTATGCCTAGATGATTTTGATGCTCAGTTACAGCTTCTGAACACAGGCATCAATTGAAGGTCCTGATTCTCTATTTTGTTTGTGTTTGAGATAAGTCATGAATAGGCTCCGGAATATTAAGAAGCTCTATGCAAGGAGTGGCAGAGAAGCAACTAATGAGCAAGATAAGCTATTAGGGGATGCTGTTGGACAATTCTACAGGATGTTGTATAGCATGCAGCAGAACTAAACGTCTGGCACGACAGAAATAGTGAGATGTTGAGGCGAGCAATAATTCATGGAACTTATTTTGTGGAAAACCTTACAACTTTACGCAGTCTGTTACCAATTGGGAGGATGAAGATTCTGACCTAGTGCTCATAATAGCAAAATACTTTGCTGACGGGGTTCAAAACTGCAAGGGTGATTGAGTGGGGGACTAGTGATGAGCAGTTCATCCAACTTTGCATCTTCCGTGTGATAGTTTCGGTTCATAGAACGATCAGGAACTGAAGTTCTAATGAAGCCTCTACCACAACTTAATGATGTCCAACCCTCTGAAGGAATGTCTATTGCTTTGCACAGCGTCGTGGTATACAAAAGGCTCTGCTCAGCATCACCCAACTCCACTGAATTCAAAAACGACAGCAAAGATGTTTTGGGAGATATTGGATGTGTATGACATCAAGTCCCACTGCAGATTGCTCTCTTTAAGAATGTCGAGATGGCAAAGTTACTGATTTTATTAATGGCATTTCTAACGGATGGGCCAGATTCCTATAATCCTGTTCTGGTGAATCGCTTGCACAAGCATGTATTGTTTCAGTCAGTTTTGACTACACTATTAGCTGTAGTCAACCGCCTTTTATGGATAGTAGGACTCCTACTTCACCAATGGAGACTGATGACCAGAATTCAGAGCATAACAGAAAGGAATAGATTGATCTTTCATGGTTCTACAGTTCTCTACCTAGCTATGGAAAACTAATGGGCTGTCTAGGGACGTTATCCTTTGTTTTATCTCCTTTTACAGTGCACCCGCTTGGTCAATCTCTAATTAGTAGAGTTATTTTCTTTCTGCGGGATGCCTAGACATTTGTAAAGGCCCTCTAGTTCATAGTGCTGAAGCATGTCCATTCAAGAGTTGAAGTGAAATAATGAAACCCATGCTTTGGCCTCCCAACAGTTCACTTTCCATACGCACTTGTTCACATCTATTTCAGATTCACTCATGCTCCCTCTGATTCAAGCTTCAATCACATTCAGCTTAATTCAAATCAAGTTTCTCTACTTGGAGTCTGGTGTTTATTCGACCCCTACGCTAGATTAAATTGAAGTTTAATATTTGGGTTTCTCGAAAATCAGCAACACAACGTAGGGACATGCAAACTCAAATACTAGACACCCTGCAAGCAAGGTTTTCGCTCCAATTGAGACGTAGGAAGATAGCCAAATTCAGGAAAGCTCATGTCATACATAGACACCAACTAAAGACTTTTATGGAAAGCATGACAGATGGACCCCCACTTTATTGGTTTCGATACTCTTAATGACGCAGTCCAGTTTGTTTTTGGAAGAGACAAAAAAAATCAAAAAATAGAAAAATTAAAGACATAGCTCGCTGGGAATATGAGGTTTAAGTGGATTGTTTTCATGCAAATCTAGGGCACTCTGTTAGAAGGAGCTAGTGGCTGTAGTTCATGTATAGCTGATACGCCGGAACTTGCTTGGGAGATTCCTCCATAGACTCATGGAATTAAGTTGACCAATAAGTCGCAGTTGTGTCTTTGATCAAGTCAGTAAGCTGTTCCCCTCAGAGTTTGAACTCGATAAAGGCAACAAGAGTTAGAACTGGTTGCATTTTGAATGCTTCATGGCTTAGACAGTTAGAATTGTGGATGATATGCATCCCGCCATTGATTATACATCAGTATGCAAATGCTCATGTTGATGATATCACTACAAAATATTCCAAAATTGTCGAAATGACAGTTCCTCAAGAAAATGTGGTAGACCGCCTTAAGAATTTTTGGAAGACCTTAGTGATGAGAGGTTTGCTGAATTCAACAAAGTTTGCAAGCAAATTGATGCCGATATCCATCGTAAACATGTCTTCATTGGTTATGTTGTCGTATATGCAATGTTTTTTTTTGTAGAGGACAACGAGTAGATTGGTGAGAAATCCTTTTATAACTTCCCAAAGTGTTTGGGAAGCATCTCTGCTGTTTAAATGAAATGAACATCTTCTCAAGAAATGCTTGTTTAATTTGCTAAGTTGGCTGCCTGAGTTGGATTACTGTAATATCAGTAAAGGAGAAGTAATAAAGGCTCAATGAAGATACTATACCCCGAGAGTTCAGAATTGGAAATTAAGCATGGTGTCATTCTGGATTTGCAATCGAAAAGGCTTCTTATATGGCTAAAACACGGAAGATGACCGGCTTGAGACTAAAAAGAAGAAGATTCACCAACTTGACACTGAATTAAAGCAACGACCTGGTTGTGTGGATAATGATGTTGACGAACTTAATGAAAGTCAACTATCTGTATAGAATGTGATTGAAGCTTCAAAAATTGAGAATCGTGACACCCACTTGTTCCTCATAGAATTTACTTGGCATTAATTCTCTGCAATTCTGGTAGGTTAACTAGGTTGCATGACTCGTGAACAAGATGTTAAATATGTCAATTACTGGAAATAGGTAATGATTGCTCCCGCATTCGTGAGACTTATAATTATCTGCAAACCATGGAGCTTGTTTCAAATGGCCAAGGAGATGAACGTGCCTGAATTATTGAGGCGTACCAGAAAGTTGCAGCAGAATGGAATTAAGGAAAATTTAGCAAAGTAGTCTCAAGCACACCTCCAGACCTCACTCATACAGTGGTCATCTTGGTGCACTATCCCCTTATTGCTTTTATATTTCCCTATGATCTTACATGTTTTGAATCACGTTTTTCAAAATCTCTTTTCCATCAAAGCAATTATTCTTTTTTTTAATTTCATCATTGAAAGATTTCAGGTTGAGAAAAATAATTTTTAAAAACCTTCGCTGCCATATTTCATTCAGACATGCATTTTTTGGGTCTTTCAACTTTTTTCTTAGTTTTCTTGATTTTCTTTTTTAAGCAAGCATGAATAAACTTCATGATTCCGAACAATGGAATTCATAGAATCAACTCATGCAAAATCAATCAGGGCTTGGTGGGGACCCGACATCCATGATATTCTCTTCTATATTGTTTGTTTGATATCTAATTGATTGTGCTTCCTCTTTGAGGTGCATGAGATTATTTTGAATTTGTTATTGGGCTAACCTTGTTTCCCATAGAGGCGCATTAGCTTGCTGTCCAGGTACGCTCTTTCCACCCTCCAACTATAAAATTCTATGAATGTGCATGTTATCATGAGCCATGTGACTACTACTCAAAAAGTGCTATTTGATAGCTTGTAATTAATCCTTTTAAACACTTTTGAGTAGTAGTTAGTGCCTTTTAACCCAATTAACATGTTAAGGTTCCTTGCAATCAATTCTAATCAAATTGTGTTAAGTTTTGGTGTTTTGATAGCTTTTTGATCACCAAAGCAATATGAGATTGAGGAGAGTTATTTGGAATCCTTGTCAAAGCAATGGAAAGCTCAGAAGCATGAAGAACCAAAGCTTTGAAGTCCTTTGCCATAAGCAAATCCGGAATGCAAGGAGGGGAAGCAAAGAGAAATCTACCATGAAGCATTCTTGATGACAGTCATGTCAGCCACTTTTGGAGCACTTCCTGAAGTCCAATTTATGCATGCTATATGTCATTTTAAAGCTTAGGAAGTCAACAATCCAATGCTTCAAATGGTGTGCAATTCGGAGTTGAAATGAAGGAATTACAGCCATTGGAAGCCGATCACTCCAAGCTGAAGGAAGAATTTTGCAAAGTGTTGCGAAATCACCCTTTTGTTGCGGAATGATTTCGCAGCCTTTTTGCATAGTGCTATGGAATTCCTCTGAAGTTTCACGACGCGATGGAAGCCAAATACCGCAAGATGGAAGCCAACTTCGCAGCGTTGCGGAATCAGCCATTTGCTGCGAAGTGATTTCGCAGCCCTTTTTGTGTGTCTGCGAAATCTCGCAGACCTCGTTTTCACCTGCGAAATGGTCCTTAGTGCTTCCTGATATTTTTCTTCAGATTTTTGTTGTCTAAATCCCCAAATTCTCCTTGTATCCCACCAATTATAGGATTCCTTAGCTTTTAAGTTAGGAAAAAGGTTAAATATCCATGTAAAAGCTATTAATGTAATTTTCATATAAATAGAGCCCGAGGAGCCTGTTCTGAGGGTGATGAACCTTTTGTAAAAGTTTGAAAGAAAGTAAAATACAGAGCTTGAGCTCTGCCTTACCTTCTCACTTTGATTATATTTTTCATTTACTAAGTTATGCACTCTCTGAGGAGCTTTCCCCAGAGAATGAGTAACTAAACCTTTAGTTCCTTGGAGATAAGGTTGTCGGGAAAGGTTCCAAGTGCAAAAGTTAGTAGCTTTGTGGTTTTAGCTATGAATGAAGAGAAAGTGTGTCCCGTGAATGGTTTCTATATTTTTAGTTAACTTAAAACGCCTTGGAGTCACCTGGGCCAACACTTGGTAAGGCAAGTGATCTCTATTCATGGAGATGCACTAGTTTACCCCTTGCGAGCCTCTGGGAGGTGACTTGAAGGTAGGATTTTCTAGAATAGCCAACACTTGGTAAGCTTTTGGACTCCTAGGAGACATCCATTAGTTATCTCTTGCGAGCTTTTGACGGGTAATCCAAGGTTAAAGATCACCTTGAATGGTAAAGGCTAAGTGAGAGGCTCGAACCATTGCAAGTTGCATCAATGAGAGAGATTTAGAGCTGAAATCCAATTAAGGGATGCATTTGTGCAGCACCTGTTAGAGAATCGACTTTATGTTAATTCTCTAATGCGAGGAAATGAACCAACTGACCGGAACTATGTTTTTGCACAAGGAACCTCCCTTGTGAACCTAAATCTCCAAGGAATGTTTTTCTCATAAGTAATTTCCATTACTTGCTGTGCCGTTAGTCTAAGTCTAAACTTTTTTTCAACCAAAGTTTGTGTTTGATTTCTTAAGCTAATCTTGAAATGAAACAGCACCAATTCACTTTGAATTGGTATCATTTTTAGTTTGGAAACCCTTCCTAGTGAACGATCCTAGAGCCACTATGCTATAGTAGCTTTTTCTTTGCTACCCTAGTTCATGGTGTAATAGGTTATAAATTTTGTTGATTACTCCCTCAATCAAGGAGCACCAGCTGGACACGAATCAGTTGAGACACCAATTAGGCATGAATCACCATGTCCGCGTTTGATGACATATTTGATTGCCTTGATATATATTTGATGCTTGTTTGATTATCTTTGACAAATACACATGTTGTGTGATGTATCTTTATACTAACTTTTATGTTTTATGATAGTGTTTAAGAAGTGGTTCAGGTATACACCTTAACTCTCATTTATTGTGATTTGACCTTATTTAGCATGCTACTTTTTGAAATCACCTAGCTTACTTAGGTATCTACAATTAATCAATTAATTGCCCCATTTCCCCAATTTAGTCAGTAAAGACCTCTTTAGGGCTTAGAGGGGTGCTACCTCCTAGAGGTACCTTCCCAATAAGTAACCTAATCCCCGGACCTAGACTCGGGTTTTTCAAAGACATGCTTTTTTCCAAAAATTATGGAGTCACATTTTAGGGTTTTTCTTTCTTGTTTTATTTTCCCTTTAAAATAAAAATAAAACAAGTGGTGGCTCCAACTTTTCCAAAACTAAATAATTTTTTCACAAATAAAAAGCGAGTCTCGCCGATCAAGTGGGGACGCATGTGAAAAAAGCGGGTCCACAAATATATAATTAGTCAAATAGGGATATAGATTAGAAAACACTAGAAGATAGATCCTTTATACACAAGATGTTCTAATTGTGCCCTTAAAAGCAAGACACAAAGTTAGATTTAACTACCCCCTTATTATCCTTTTGGTGTATTGACATTGATTTGAGCATTTAACTCATGTCTCTTACATTGTACATAACTTAGTTGCATTAGTAGTTGTATAAAAGATACAAGTCACGGGTTCCTTGTAAATAGATAAGTTGTCCACAATCAATTCATGGACTTGGATAATCCAGTAGAGACTGTAGTGCACCACCTCCTAATTGGAAAGATGACTTATCTTATCCATTGGGATGAGTTTCCCATGGTGACCGCACTAGTGTATGTGATGCATGCTAAATAGGACCTATGGTGAATCATGATGCAAGGCTATCAATTGTCATGATTCACCAAGTCATTATATTGCATTAACTCTCAACCTTGAGAAGATATTAAGCCTATGCTAAATCTAACAAAAGGCTTTGAGTTATGGGTGAGACCCTAAAGTGGTCATATATCCTTATGGATTAGGTTACAATTGATGTAGATTGGTGGCAATAGGTATTATCAATAAAAGCACCATGATATCTCATAGGATTGAAATAGTATGTCCCCTTGGGTGATCCAAAGGACACGTGATCATGAAATCTGTGGTCATAGTAATTTCTTTAGTTGAATTTGACATATGCTCCTTGGAGTTAGAGTATGTCAGTTGATCACATAATAAGTGGGATCTATAACTCAAGGATTTGAGAAGTCTTGATAAGTAATAACACTACCTTGTTAGATTATGGACACTCGTTCATGTGGAGTCTACATGCAGTAGATAATAGGTTACAAACCTGAGTTTCGTCTCGTTGTTTTTTACATAGTCTCTTTAGTGGAATGTTGAATCAACTTCATAATTGGATTTTGAGGGAACTAGCACTCCTATGGGTCTTAATGGTCTCCATGTTGAGCTCATATACCATGATGACATAGTTTTCAAGGTTGGATTGGTTGTAGGTTCATTCTTGTGTATAAGAGAGTTTTGGTAATTACACAAGGTTACACAAGGGATAATGAACAAGGTCTCTGGTTAGACTAATCGATTAATTAGATGACCTTATGTGGTTAATTAATCAATTAGAACCCATTTTAGGTTAGATTAAGTGACCCAAGCCTTGAAGGGCTCAAGTCCTTTAAGCCCAATGGGAAATCCTATAAATATCCCCTTATGGATTAAGGTTTCCTAATGACTTTAGCTAGTTGTCTTTCACCTCCAGATAGATAGATTGATAGATAGAGAAAGAGAGAAAGAGAGAGAGAGGGAGAGGGAGAGAGCCAAGGGTTCCACCCTTCCAAAGCCTATACTTTAGAGTGCTAGGATCATGGTTTGATTTATTGGGTGGAAGATCTTAAGTGCACGAGACCTCTAAAAAATTCAGACATGTTCTTCAACACAAGGGATTGATTTGGGAACATCTAGATCCAGGTATTAGGTATATCTCTAGATCTATAGTTAAGAATGGTTTTTATTGTTATTTTATTCCGCTATGATAGATTTATAGACCCCTAAGGATAGATGCATACACCCTATGAGATCGAAGGCATGGGAATGGAGTAATCCAGGGTTCCTAACAATTGGTGTCAGAGCCCTAGGGTTGGTTCTAACATGTTGATCTATTCTAGAGTGTGCAAACTTTGTTTTACGAGGTATTATTTTTATCCTATGGCCCTTAGGGATAAAATTAAATTTGTGAATGAATCTCACTAACTGTTATTGGTTTAATTGCATGAATGAATATGAATGGATATGGTCTATGCTTTTTGATTCTCTAGGTTGGGTTGTACACCCCATAAGGGGTATATAATTTTTATTTTGTTGCAAAAAATCTTTTCATTTCAATAGATGGGTTGTAAGCTCCTTTATAGGAGCATAGTAATTTTTTATTATTGTAAAAATTTTAGTTTTCTATATCCATCTATGGTGATCCAAGAGAAAATAAGGAATCTTGAAGTTTCTTTTTGAGATTCTATGATGACCCCAAAGAAAAAGAAGGTTTCTTGGAAGTCCTTGTTTTGAGATCCATGGCAACATAGTGACATCAATTTTGAGTCAAAATTGAAGCTGTTTCTATTAACTTTCTTGGGGTAACCCACATATTTTTTTGAAGCTTAGGAATTCAAGAATCCAATGCTTCAAACAGATCACAATTTGGAGTTGAAACGAGGGAGATATAGCCGATTGAAGCAAGGCTAGGCAAAGTGCACGATAACACATTAATGTCAACTTTGAGTCAAAATAGGAGCTACTTATAGTGAGTTTCTTTTGGTAAATGACATATGGTTTTAAAGCTTAGGAATTCATGAATCCAATGCTTCAAACGGATCACAATTTGGAGTTGAAATGAAGGAGATATGACCAATTGAAGCAATACTACATGTAAAGCATGCTTTTATGAGATTGCATACGGGTCCAATGGCTTTTGGTTGTTTGGGCTCATTTTTTGGGCCTCTTCTTGGGCATTTTTTTTTTTTGGCAATCAGGTCTTTTAGGTTTTTTCAATTTTTACTAACCCTAATCTTTAGTTGTAGAGCTATTTTGATAATTTGGATTTAATCAATTTTTAATTACCAAATATGCAATAGGATCTCTAAAGGCCATAAGAAATATTCTTTTTAATTATTCATTTGTTTTTATTTTATGCTATCTTTATTAATTGCACATGCGACCTTAAGATATTTTGGTATTCTTAATTGGAAATAAATTTTCATGCATTTTCCAAGATTATTTATTTAAATTGGTTATTGCTAATAAGAATATTATTCCTTTTGTAACTATCTTTTTTATTTTGGTATAGGTGGTTCTCTAGGCTCTCCCCCTTTGATAGAAGGAGAACTACACCTAGGTGGTTCTCTAGGCTCTTCCCCCTTGAGAGAATGAGGAAACCGTTATATTTGGATATGAATAGTTCAAGGATAAGGAATAAGAGAGCAATTCTTTTAGCACTGGAGTCCTAGTTTAAAAGATAAGTAATGGATTTAGAAAATTTCATGATAGATAATTTATGATAAGAAGGGTTGTCAAAATATTTTTAGAACTTTTATTAATTTAATGGAGATATAAAATATTTTGAAAATGCTTTCCAAAATAGATAATTCCATTTTGAAAATAAACATTTTTGGATTTTTTCATAAAGAATATTTTATCCATTAAGAAATTACTAAAAGGTTTTGTTTTTTGTAGTATTTAATGAGATAAATTATTATAAAGTTTCCATAAAAATATTTATTAAGTTGCAAAGGTGTAGAGATAAGGAAAGTAAATTTATGAGGAATTTTGAATATGAGAAACAAAAGTTCCATTATTGGATAAGGTGCTCCCAAGATTTTCAAAATCTCATAAATTGGTAATTTCCTTATTATACTAGAGTTTCCAATTTGGAAAATAAATATTTTGGAATAGTCATTAGAGATAATTTACCATTAAAAAATTATTACCAAACGACTTAGTAATTTGATGGAAATAAATTTTTTTGAAACATTTTCTTAATAAAATATTTATTAATTGGAATGATGTATAGAAGTAGAATTTTATGATTTTTTTTTTTATATAAATTTTGAGAGTAGATATGTTATTAAAATTCTTTTTGAAAATTACTCTCTTGGAAATTTAAAATTTTTCATTTTTATATTCTCCTATTATATCAAGTATCAAATCAGGAAATAAATATTTTTGGAAAATTTTCAAAGTAGAGGATTTATTCATCTGGAAAATTATGAAGGGTTTTAAAATGCTCTTATTTATGTCAAAAGATGAAGTAGGAGAGAGCCTTAGGCAAGCCCATAGCCTCCATTGTCAAGCCCATAGCCTCCATTGTCAAGCCCATTTTGATTTAGCTTTGTCATCACCCTATTGGTGGGTTGGGCCTTAGGAATCAAGAGATATGAACTCTCCATTAGGACAAGATTAGACATGTCTATAATGGGAGCAACCACCCCACCAGTGGGGTTCCTTACTTGGTAACATTAATAGTTTAAGGACAATAGTTACACACTTATCATTGGATATGAAGTGGTCGAATCGTCCACGACCATCCCACTTGCATAGTCTATAGGCCAAATAATACCTTTCATGGTTAAGGCAGGGAGATCAATCTAAAAGGGTCTCTAACTAGTAATAAGGTCATGACTTGTCCACCGTAGGTTTCATTCTTATGATACTAGGATACCTTGCAAAAGGATATGTAGTTTGAGAGCACTACATTTTTGCTAAATTAATTATCAAATGCCTTGAATGCTCAATTATGTCATATGCTTGGTTATATTCTTTGTTAGAGATATCATGTTGGTTTTATTATCATTATCTTTCTCACAATAGATGAAGCCCAACTAATTAATTAGACTAATTTCATCATGGATAAGTAACTAATTGCATAAAAGCTAGTTTAAGAATAGCTAACTATTACTTATGA
Organism: Vitis riparia; assembly: GCF_004353265.1. NCBI lineage: Eukaryota > Viridiplantae > Streptophyta > Magnoliopsida > Vitales > Vitaceae > Vitis > Vitis riparia. The sequence continues at coordinate 6,038,012 of NC_048438.1, read as the reverse complement.
ACGAAACTAGAAAAAGGAAATAGTGGTATATCAAGGTGTTGCAATAGCAACACATGTCTATTTCTAGTGACTTTGATATTCTCTCTCTAGTTTGCAATGGTTATTTGGTGATAGGAGTAGATCAACTTTGACAAGCTACTCTTAAGATTGTAATGAACACCAATATACACATGATCTTAAAGACCTTGCCATTTTGCTTTGGGATGGTTAAGGATATTCTCAAAGATTATAATGTGCTCATATTGAAGTCAAAGGTTCTTCAGGTTCTTTTGTTAAGAAGAAAAAGAATAATACCAAATAAGTAAAGTTCAAGAGATGGAATAAGAGAGCAAACTTAGGGGTAAGTGATTCCTTTGTGACCTTTTAGGACACTAGAAGAGGACTGCCTAGTTTACCTAAAGGAAAAAAGAAAAGTATACATCATTTTCTTGTTGTTGAATATTTAGTGGAGGGTTTCACCATTTATGGTGGATAGATTGCAAGCCTACTTTATGTAAGTCCTTATAAGATATTCAACAAGTGAGAAGGTTAAATGATAGGATTATAATTACCTTAGCTTCAAATTCATGGTTATTTGTGTAGGTTAGTGGGAGGTAATATCTTCTTCATTTTATGTATTCCATTATCACTTTGCCAAGTGATGAGAATAGTCAGATCTCAGGATTAAACCTAGTACTAATTAAATATCTAGTATTTAGACCTAGGTCATATTAATCTAAATAGGATCCAAAGCTTGGTAAAGTTTAGACTTTTTTTATTTTAGAAGATGTTCAAATATATGAATCCTATATAGATGGTAAAATGACTAAGAGGACTAGAGCCAAGGAATGTTTGAAGTTAGCGCATACTAACATATATGGAACTTTTAATGTCCATGCATGGGGAAGGTATGGGTATTTCATCACTTTTAGTGATGATTATTCTAGGTTTGGATATGTACATAGGAAATTCAATGCTTTGGATACATTCATTGAATTTAAGGCGAGATCAGATAACCTATTGGGTATAAATACCAAGTCACTTTGATTAGATAGAGGTGATATGTCTAGTAAGTTTGATTCTTTCCATTGGAGTGTGAGATTATTTCCTAGTTATATGCACTAAGGTTTCCATTGCAAAATGGAAAGGTAGAAAGAAGGTATCAAACTTGGATGGACATAGTGAGGTTATGGATAGGTTTCTCATCTTTTCCCAAATTCTTTTGGGAATATGTCTTATAGACTATGTAATACTTCTTTTTCTTAAGAGGTATATCAGTTTATAGGTATCTAAGAGGATTTAGGGGTTATTACCTATATAGTTAGGATCATCAGAAGATATTTATTGACACAAATGTCAAATTTGTTATGAAGACTATATGATAAGGAGTAAGGCAAAGAGTGATATAGATTGAAGGATATATTAGAAGATGGTCCCATATTGCATAGGATATTATGGATCCAAAGGGTTAAAGACATATCATTCCTATGATTTCTAGTATAGTAGTACCTCATCATAGTGGGAGGTTTATATTCCACAGATTATGATGAAGCGGTGAGTAGTGTTGGTGCTCACTTAAGATAAAAAGCTATGAAGAGGTAGTTAGAATTTTTGTATTTTAACATAGTTTGGGTTCTTGTAGAAGCACCTAAAGGGATAAAACCCAGAGGTGTAAGTTGGTCTATAAGAATAACACAGGAGTAGATGGAAAGCTTGAGTTTTATGTGGCTAAGACTATAGCTAAAGGTTATAGTTTGAAACTTTCTCTCACTTACGGAAAACCTTTTCACTAGTGCTCATACTCAAATCCATCATATTACTCCTATCTATTGTTGTGTCTCATTTTAAGAGATATAACAACCAAACATTTTCAAAGCAAAGGGCCTTATATGTATAAGAAGACATAGGGAAGCGTGTTGATGCTCTAAGATCTTGTAGGTAGATGACAATCTATTCATTGAATATGATGTAGGGATATTGCCATTTGTCAATATTTAATAGTTTACTCAATTCGAGATAAAAATTTAGAGGAAGGTGCAATATATTATTGAGGTTAAGGTCCTTTAGGATTCCAAGAATAGGAAAATTGTGTCATCTCACCTATACAGATGAACATTTGGTAAAGTACATGATTGAAAAATCCAAGAAGGGTTTGTTACCCTTTGGGTTTGGAGTTGTCTGATTACTACTCAAAAAGTGCCCTTTTATAGCTTGAAATTAACTATTTTAAACACTTTTAAGTAGTAGTTAATACTTTTTAACCCAATTGGCACATTAAGGAACCTAGCAAGGGTTACTAATCAGTTTTTGGCTAGTTTTGGTGTTTTTGGTAGCTTTTTTATCATTGAAACAAGCAAAGAATGAGGAAGAATTTTGTGCAATCCATGAAAATGCAAGTTGAAGCTCAAATACATGAAGAATCCAAGTTTTGGAGCACTTCATAGCCCTTTGCCAAGCTTGGCAATAGGTTGCCAAGCCAATCAGAGATGCAAGGAAGAAAACCAGAGGAAGAAATCCAACATGTAGCAATTTCGCATAGCATGCAAAATTAAGAGGAGGAGCAGCTACAGGACTGAGTGAAGGACAATTCGGCACACTGTGCGAAACTTCGCACACCCTACGAAACCACAAGATGCAGCAAAAATGAATTTTGCAGACCATGCGAAATTTCGCATGGTGTGCGAAATCTTCCTGTGCACCGACTCCGTTAGATTTTTATCTCTAGATTTTTGTGTAAATTACTATTTTCTCCTTGTAATCAACCAATGATAGGATTTCTTGGTTAGGAACTATAAAGGAGGGTTGGAAAGACCTCTCTATATAATATATTTTTGTATAATCTTAAGAAAAAATGAGACGACACTTGTAATTCTCGTAGGAAGAAATATACAGAGCCCTTGCCCTGCCTTTCCTTCTCCTTTTGTTTTCATTTTTCTTTCTAACCAAACAACCTCTGAGGATGATTTCTCAGGGGATGAGTGGCTAAGTTTTATGTTTCTCGGAGTGATGGAAACTAGGTGAAGGACCCGGATGCAAAGGTGGGAGTTTTCCTTGCTTTAAATGAAGGTAGTTGTTAACCATTAATGGTTTTTATTTCAAGGTTTAGCTTTAAATCCCTTAGAATCATCTTGAAGGGCTAATACTTGGTAAGCTTTTCGGATTCTATGGATGCTTATTGCTAGATCCATGGATGTCCATTAGTTATCAAGTACGAGCCATTGGAAGGTGGTTTAAGGTGAGAATCACCTTGAATGGCCAATACTTGGTAAGCTTTCTTGATTTTATGGATGCTTATTGCTAGATCCATGGATGTTCATTAGTTATCAAGTATGAGCCATTGGAAGGTGGTTCAAGGTGAGTCTTTAGTTTTTGAAGCCATTAATGGGAAGCAACTACCATTTTTCATGAACCCTTTGGATCAAATCTTAATTGCTAAATACAAAACCGGTTCGGGAGATAACCATCCTTTATGTTATTGTCTCCAATGCGAGGAGAAGATCCGGCATCTCCCCCTTTGCCTAAGGAACCTAATCCTAGTGACCTAAAGCTCCAAGAGACATTCTGTTTGTAGTTAACTTCAATTGCTATTTTTGTTTAACTTAAAATCAACTTTTTCAACCACAATTCCATTTTCTTTAAAAGCTAATTTTCATAAGGAAAAGCACCATTTCATTATCTTCACTAAAGTCACTTGTACGAAGAAAACTCATCCCTGTGGACGATCCTAGAGCCACTATACTATAGTAGCCATGCTACCCTAGTGTAAAGTGATTTAGGTTTTATAAATTTTGTTGATAACACCCGTTTGGCGCAAGAATCAAATGGCTTCATTTCTAGGGACGAATCAAATGGCGTCGTTGCCAGGGATGGTGCCAAAGTACATTGACATTACTTTTGGTGAACACTTGTGATCTTCATCACAAGTTTGGTGATTTTTCTTTTACTAATTCTTTTTCTTTGTCTCTATTTTAGTTTATTTTTTATTTAGTTTTTAGCTAACCTTAACCTCTTCCTAGAATTGTATTTCTTTTGTTTTCTTTGTTTTTGTTTCAGTGATCTCTAGTTGTGCATGCCCTATTGGATAAGAGATATTGAGGGAAGACTTGTGAAGATTGAAACTCCTCAAGAAACTAAGTTGGAAGTGTGCTTGAACATCATGGATGTTCCACCTGAGGACCAGAATAGCCAACATGGTCAAGAGGATAATTTCAATGCATACCAATCCATGAGGGACCGCATGCATCGACCTCGTATGAGTGCACCTTCATGCATAGTGCCTTCCACTGAGCAGCTAGTAATCCGACCTCACATTATGCCACTCCTACCTACTTTCCATGGGATGGAAAGTGAGAATCCCTACTCACATATTAAGGAATTGGAGGAGGTTTGTAATACATTCTAAGAAGGAGGAGCTTCAATTGACTTGATGAGACTCAAGCTATTTCCTTTCACCTTGAAGGATAAGGCCAAGATTTGGCTCAATTCTCTAAGGCCAAGGAGTATCCGAACTTGGACTGATTTGCAAGCCGAGTTTCTCAAGAAGTTCTTTCCTACTCATAGGACCAATGGTTTGAAAAGGCAAATTTCGAACTTCTCAGCTAAAGAGAATGATAAATTCTATGAGTGTTGGGAGAGGTACATGGAAACTATTAATACTTGTCCTCACCATGGCTTTGACACATGGCTCTTAGTGAGATATTTTTACGATGGTATGTCTTCTTCAATGAAGCAACTCCTAGAAACCATGTGTCGAGGAGATGATTCGTTCCCAATTGGTGTCTCAGCTGATTCGTGTCCAGCTAGTATTCCTTGATTGTGGTTCTCAGAAGGGAGTAATCAACAAAATTTATAACCTATTACACCATGTACTAGGATAACCTTAGCTAGCATAGCATAGTGGCTCTAGGGTCGTTCACTGGGATGGGTTTTCACTTCACAATTGATATTATTTCAAAGATGAATTGGTGCATTTTCATTTCAAGGTTAGTTTTAAAAGAAAACATAAAGATGTTTGAATGGAAAAGGTTTGGTTTTAAGCTAACCAAAAATAGTAACTAATTTTAACTACAAAGAAAAGTGTTTCTTGGAGTTTAGATTACTAGACTCAGGTTCCTTGTACAAAAAGGGACTTCCGGTCACTTGTTTCTTTTCCTCGCATTAGAGAATTAACATATAGTTAATTTTCTAACCGGTGTTGTACAGATGTTTCCCCTTAATGGGTTCAAACACTAAATCCCTCTCACTGATGCATCTTGCAATGGCTCGTGCCTCACACCTAGCATTTGTCATTCAAGGTGATCTTTAACCTTGGATTTCCCGTCAAAAGCTCGCAAGAGATAACTAATGGATGTCTCCTTGGAGTCCAAAAGCTTACCAAGTGTTGGCAATTCTAGAAAATCCTACCTTCAAGTCACTTCCCAAAAGCTCGCAAGAGGTAAACTAGTGCATCTCCACAGACGGAGATCACTTCCCTTACCAAGTGTTGGCTCAAGTGATTTAAAGGCGTTTTAAGTTAACTAAAAAGATAAAAACCATTAATGGGTCACACTTTCTCTTTATTAAACACTGAAACAACAAAACTTCCAATTTATGCATGAGGAAACTTACCCAGCTTTCTTCACTCCAAGAGATGAAGAGCCTAGCCTCTCATCCTCTGAGGAAAAATCCTCAGAGTTTGATTGGCTAGAAATAAGAAGAACGAGAAAACAAAAATAGGAAAAACAGAGCAAGTGCTCTATTCGTCCGTTTCATATATATGATCGATATGAGAACAAGCTTAGATGCTTTGTAAAGCAGATTACAAAACTATATATAAGGGGTTATTCACCCTTTGTTCTTTACTTAAAGACTAAGGAATCCTATGATAGGTGGATTACAAGGAGAGTTTGGGGATTTAGACATCAAATATCTAAAGCAAAATATCTTCAAATGTCGGTAAGCAAAATATCTCAAAATGTCGGTCACAAATATCGGGAAGCTTCAGGAGAACATCGCGCACTGTGCAAAATGGCTGCGAAACTCTCCGGGTGAGCGCTATCAGAGGATCCGGACATGTCTGTCCGGGGAAATTGAAATGCCCTCCTCTCCCATCCGGCGTCAGGCTCCGAATGTGTGGTATCCAGAGAAAGTGGAATGCCGGCCGGATAGAATTCCGGATGTGAGACATCCGGAGAAGGTGGAACGTCGCAAGGGGGACCATCTGCGTGTGCAAGGTGTAGGGACCTCTCCCCTTGATGACACGAAGCGCGCATCGCTATCCAGAGTAACTTCATCCGGATTCCCCAAGAGGACACATGGTGCGCTCCCCTATCCGGACTTCCTTAGGGAGAAGCACACGGCACTCGCAATCATCACACCCGGACGATAGCATATCCTATTCGGATATGTTGTGCGGATCATTGACTAAAGTGAGCAAGCCTTGCTACAGCCCACGTTCCGCCGCCCTCTGATGGTGTGTCTGGACGCCCTATTCGGACATCTTTTGCCATGGATTCCAAAGAACTCTCCTCAATCTCAGATTGCTTTGGTGATAAAAAAACTATCAAAACACCAAAACTTAACACAATTTGATTAGAATTGATTGCAAGGGTCCTTAACATGTTAATTGGGTTAAAAGATGATAACTACTACTCAAAAGTGTTTAAAAGAGTTAATCACAAGCTATCAAATAGCACTTTTTGAGTAGTAATCAGGAGACTTCACAGGTAAGAATCTAGAGGAAGCCATGGACTTTTTGAGTTATGTGGTTGAAGTTTCAAGAGGATGGGATGAACCAAACGCTAGAGAGATGGGAAGAATGAAGTCTCAACCTAATGCTAAGGGTGGGATGTATGCTTTGAATGAAGACATTGACATGAAGGCAAAGGTTGCAGCTATGGCAAGGAGATTGGAAGAGCTAGAAATGAAGAAGGTACAAGAAGTGCAAGCCATTTATGTGACATCAGTGCAAGCTATGCCTTGTTCCATTTGTCAATCCTATGAGCACTTGGTGGAGGAGTGTCCTACCATTCTAGCAGTGAGAGAGATGTTTGGTGATCAAGCAAATGTTATTGGTCAATTCAAGCCCAATAACAATGCTTCATATGGAAACACCTACAATTCAAATTGGAGGAACCATCCAAATTTCTCTTAGAAATCAAAGCCACCTCAGTACACACAACCTGCTCAAGCACCTTAGTAAGCCTCGAATCTTGAACAAGCTATTGTGAACCTTAGCAAAGTTGTGGGAGACTTTGTGGGAGATCAGAAGTCCATCAATGCTCAACTGAATCAGAGAATTGACAGTGTGGAGAGTACATTGAACAAAATGATGGATGAGATGCAAAATAATCTGTCTCAGAAGATAGATAATATCCAATACACAATCTCAAGGCTTACCAACCTCAACACTGTGTAAGAGAAAGGAAAGTTTCCTTCTCAACCTCATCAAAATCCCAAGGGTATACATGAAGTGGAGGCTCAAGAGGGAGAACCTTCAAAGGTGAGGGAAGTCAAAGTAGTTATCACCTTAAGGAGTGGTAAAGAGGTTGATCAACCCACATCCAAGCCAAATCATGATGAAGAGAGTGTAGCGGAAAAAGAAAAGAGTGAGGAAATTAAAGGAAAGAGAAAAAAGAAAAGTATAAAGAAAGATGACCATGATTCTAGTGTGGATGATGAACCCGAGAGGATAGTCATCAAGAAAGATATGATAAAGAAACACATGCCTCCACCTTTCCCTCAGGCTTTGCATGGAAAAAAGGGAACCAATAATGCATTAGAAATTTTTGAAGTGTTAAGGCAAGTGAAGGTCAATATCCTTTTGCTAGACATGATCAAACAAGTGCCGACATATGCAAAATTCTTGAAGGACTTGTGCACTGTAAAGAGAGGGTTGAATGTGAACAAGAAAGCCTTCTTGACTGAGCAAGTGAGTGTCATCATATAATGCAAGTCTCTAGTGAAGTACAAAGATCCAGGCTGCCTTACCATCTTAGTGAGTGTTGGAGGGACTTGTGTGGAGAAAGCTTTGTTGGACTTGGGAGCAAGTGTGAATTTGCTACCCTACTCTGTCTATAAGCAGTTGGGACTTGGAGAGTTAAAGCCAACATCCATCACTCTATCTCTAGTAGATAGATCAGTGAAGATTCCAAGAGGGATGATTGAAGATGTCTTGGTTCAAGTTGACAAATTCTACTATCCAATGGATTTTGTTGTTCTTGATACGGATCCGGTTGTCAAAGGAACTAATTATGTTCCTATCATACTTGGAAGACCATTCCTAGCTACATGAAATGCAATCATCAATTGTAGGAATGGAGTCATGCAACTCACGTTTGGCAACATGACATTAGAGCTTAACATCTTCCATTTGTGCAAGAAGCATATCCATCTGGAAGAAGAAGAAGGTCCAGAGGAAGTGTGCATGATTGACACTTTAGTGGAGGAGCATTGTGATCAGAGAATGCAGGAGGATTTGATTGAGAGTCTTGGGGATCTTGATGAAGGGTTACCTAAACCCTCAGATTTGCTTGCTACCCTGTCTCATTGGAAGAGAAGAGAAGAAATTCTACCCTTATTCAATGAGGAGGAGACACAAAGAGCTGCTAAGGAGGAGCCCCAAAAGCTTATTCTTAAGCCACTACCCATAGAGTTGAAGTATGCATACTTGGAAGAAGACAAGCAGTGCCCTGTTGTTATATCTTCAGCTCTTACCATTCATCAGGAGGATTGTCTACTTGAAGTCCTTAGAAGATGTAAGAAGGCAATAGGGTGGCAAATTTCTTATTTGAAAGGGATCAGCCCTTTAGTCTGCACCCATCATATTTACATGGAGGATGAAGCTAAGCTAGTTCGTCAACCTCAGAGAAGGTTGAACCCTCACATGCAAGAGGTGGTGTGAGTTGAAGTTCTTAAGTTGCTTCAGGCCGGTATTATCTATCCCATATCAGATAGCCCATGGGTGAGTCCTACTTAAGTTGTGCCAAAGAAGTTTGGGATCACGGTGGTGCAAAATGATAAGGGAGAAGATGTCTCTACACGCCTCACTACATGTTGGAGGGTGTGTATCGATTATAGGAGATTAAATGCAGTGACAAGGAAGAACCATTTCCCGTTGCCCTTTATTGATTAGGTGCTTGAGAGGGTCTCTGGGCATCCTTTTTATTGTTTCTTGGATGGCTACTCCGGGTACTTTTAGATAGAAATTGATGTTGAAGACCAGGAGAAGACCACTTTCACGTGCCCATTTGGCACCTATGCATACAGGAGAATGCTTTTCAACTTATGTAATGCACCCGCAACTTTCCAAAGATGCATGTTAAGCATTTTTAGTGATATTATGGAGCGTATTATGGAAGTCTTTATGGATGATATCACCATGTATGGAAGTGCATTTGATGAATGCTTCGTTAAGTTAGAAGCTGTTCTAAACCGATGCATTGAGAAAGACTTAGTGCTTAACTGGGAGAAGTGCCATTTCATGGTACAACAAGGGATTGTCCTTGGGCACATTATCTCCAAGAAAGGCATTGAAGTTGACAAAGCAAAGGTTGAACTCATTGTCAAGTTGCCATCCCCAACAAATGTCAAAGGAGTAAGGCAATTCCTTGGCTATGTCGGGTTCTATAGGAGGTTTATCAAGGATTTCTCTAAGCTTGCAAGGCCTCTCTGTGAACCATTGGTGAAGGATGCTAAATTCATATGGGATGACAGATGCCAAAAGAGTTTTGAAGAATTGAAGCTATTTCTGACAACCGCACCAATAGTGAGGGCTCCCAACTGGCAACTATCCTTTGAGGTAATGTGTGATGCCAGTGACTTTGCCATACGAGCTGTTCTTGGGCAAAGAAAAGAGGGAAAACCCTATGTGATCTACTATGCGAGCAAGACATTGAATGAGGCGCAAAGAAACTACATAACCACTGAGAAAGAATTGTTAGTTGTAGTTTTTGCCTTGGATAAGTTTTGGGCTTACTTGGTGCGGTCTTTCATTGTGGTTTTCACTGATCACTTTGCTTTGAAGTATCTATTAATTAAGCAAGATGCTAAAGCAAGGCTGATTAGATGGGTTCTCTTGCTTCAAGAGTTCAATCTCCAGATCAAAGACAAGAAAGGAGTGGAGAATGTGGTAGCAGACCACCTTTCAAGGCTAGCTATCGCACATAATTCCCATGGTTTGCCCATCAATAATGATTTTCCAGAGGAGTCTCTCATGTTGGTGGAAGTTGCTCCTTGGTATACTCACATTGCTAACTACCTAGTCATAGGAGTTCCAAGTGAGTGGAAAGCACAAGGTAAGTACTTCTTTACAAAAATTCATGCCTACTATTGGGAAGAGCCATTTCTATTCAAGTATTGTGTGGATCAAATAAGAAGGAAGTGTGTTCCTGAAGAAGAGCAACAGGGGATCCTTAGTCATTGCCATGAAAATGCATGTGGAGGCCACTTTGCTTCTCAAAAGATAGCCATGAGGATGTTGCAATCGGGTTTTTGTTGGCCATCACTTTTCAAAGATGCCCACACCATGTGCAAGAGTTGTGATCGATGCCAGAGGGTTGGGAAGTTGACACGCAGGAACATGATGCCTTTGAACCCCATTTTGATAGTTGATCTTTTTTATGTTTGGGGCATTGACTTCATGGGACCATTCCCTGTGTCTTTTGGCTACTCTTACATCTTGGTGGGAGTAGATTATGTTTCTAAGTGGGTTGAGGTAGTCCCATGCAAGCATAATGACCATAGAGTGGTTCTCAAGTTTCTCAATGAGAACATCTTTTCAAGATTTGGGGTGCCCAAAGCCATAATTAGTGATGGGGGTACTCATTTTTGCAACAAGCCTTTTGAAACTCTCCTAGCTAAGTATGGGGTGAAGCATAAGGTAGCTACACCTTACCACCCTCAAACTAGTGGGCAAGTTGAGTTAGCAAACCAGGAGATTAAAAACATATTGATGAAGGTGGTGTGAACACAAACAGAAAAGATTGGTCTGCCAAGCTCCTTGATTCACTATGGGCATATAGAACAACTTACAAGACCATTCTTAGGATGTCTCCTTATCTCCTAGTCTATGGTAAAGCATGCCATCTCCCTGTGGAATTGGAATACAAGGCTTGGTGGGCAATCCAGAAACTCAACATGGATTTGAGTAGAGTTGGGATGAAGAGGTTCTTAGACCTCAATGAGTTGGAGGAACTGAGAAATACTGCCTACATCAATTCAAACATTGCAAAAGAGAGATTGAAGAGGTGGCATAATCAGTTGGTTTCCCGCAAAGATTTTCAAAAGGGACAAAGAGTCTTGCTTTATGACTCTAAGCTCCATATCTTTCCGGGCAAGTTGAAATCAAGGTGGATAGGTCCTTTTACCATTCACCAAGTGCATTCAAATGGAGTAGTGAAACTACTCAACTCCAACAGCACCAGTAGCTTCAAAGTGAATGACCACCATCTCAAGCCCTTTGTGGAGCCTTTTTCTCGTGACAAGAAGGAATTCATTCTCTTTGATCCACATCAAGCTTGACAAGATCAGTTTTTGGATGGACTTAGTCTTTCTAAAGACTATCAAGTCCATATCTTTTTGTTTTAATTTTTATTTATTGTAACTTATTTTGATTTTGATTTCTTGCTTTAATTTCATTTTGGTTTGATTTAACTTAGGTTTTTTATGATCAATTTCAGAGGAGACTTCAAAGCAGTTGGGCATGTTCTTAAAGATTCTTGGCAGAAGAAAAACTCTAAAAAGAAAAAAATTCACCAAGGCATTTCGCACACCCTTGCAAAAATTTCGCACGGTATGCGAAACCCTTCTTAAATAGTAAGGTCAGCTATTGCTAGTTTTGAGCCCTTTAAATTCCATTTCGCACACCCAACACCAATTCGCACACTATGCGAAAATCTAAGGGGTCTGTGAATTTTAAATTGACTGTGCGAAAATCTAAGGGGTCTGCGAACCCATTTCGCACACCTAACACTATGCGAAACACCCTTGCGAATTTATTTTTAAATACCTCCCAAACCCTAACTCCCCCATTTTTCCCCCATTTTGCAAGCACCCTCCCATTGCGAATCTCTCTACTACCTTGTGGCCTCTTCACAGTGTCACCTCGTGCCTCTGTTCTAGTTCCATCCTCTGTTCACACGTCGTCCCCTCGCATTTCACTCCTCTGTCCCTCTCCCATTCAACAACCCCATTCGAGCACGAACCTAAGGCCCATTTCTCTATTTCCATATGGCACGGACCCGAGGGGCCCTTGCTGCCCCTTCGCAAAGTCGTACTCCGAGGCAGAGAGCCTCCTCTGCTCTACTCGGGTGCCTCATGATTCGCCACCTCAGGAGGCCACCATAGAGGCCCCGCAGATTCCCCCTTCTAAGGGTGGAGCGCCCACTAATCCCTTCTCTTCTGCTCCTCAGCGCATGTATGAGACTAGGAGATCAGCTACTACACAAGGGGCGACTACTTCGCGCCCTCAGAGTTCAGTGCGTTGCCTTCCTACCAAGAGGGCCAAGACTTCAGGCCCAGGCAAGTCATCCAGAGCTTTATAGCCTGAGCCTCCTGTTGCTACACATGCTTGAGCTCATGCAGATTCTGAGTTTCCTTCCGACATGTCACCAGGGTCTATTATCAAACAACTGATGCTCACAGCACCGCCCCTTGAGCGCAACTCAGATTGCAAATCGAGACCTTTCCACTCGGAGTCCTATTTTGATCATGAGGCCTTCCAACAGAAGCCTGAGCTCTAAGACTCTTATGGCCTACTGCAGAGGTACCATCTTGAGCAGCTTATGACTCCTAGTGAGTTCTTTTATCCTAGAGTAGCATTAGACTTTTACCAGTCCATGACTACTCGTGGCGTCCCGAGTCCTACCTCGATTCACTTCACAATTAATGGACATCATGGTATCCTCGAGGCCAGAGATATTGCAAAGGCTCTACAGATTCCTTTCGAGCCAGTTGATCCATCTGTTTTCCGCCAGTGGTCCCCAGTATCTCAGAAGGACATGGTCCGCATTTTATCCAAGAGGACCTCTACAGATTCGATCCTTCTTCAGAAGGAGCTTCCACATGGGATGCTCCTCGTAGATGTGGTGCTACGCTCCAACCTCTTTCCCCTATAGCGTTCGGTACAGAGGTGAGGAGCTATCTTGGATGCTTTGTTCCTCATATCAGAGGGCTTCTACTTTAGCCCACACTACTTGATCATGGCCTTCCTCATCCACTTTGAGGGGAAGGTCCATGGGAAGAAGCTTAAGAGGACGGACACCATTCCATTGCTATTCCCGAGGTTGCTTTGCCAAATCTTAGAGCATATGGGTTTTCCTACTGAGCCTCAGCACCAGCGTCGTCGCATTTGTCGAGAGCAATTCACTCTTGACAAATGGAATCAGTTGGCGGGCTATTTTGCACATCCAAGAGCCCATCCCATGGTAGCACCTCCAGGAGCCCATCCCATGGTAGCACCTCCAGGAGCCCATCCCATGGTAGCACCTTCAGAGCCCCCACAGATGGAGCAGACACAGTCTACTCTAGTACCTACAGAGCAGGGCGAGCTTCCGACAGAGACTATACCACCTGCCCCTGCATCACCTACTTCAGCACCACTAGTGCCCATGCTTGAGGCTGTTTCTGCTACTCCCCCTTTGACTCCTGCTATTCCATTTGTTGCTCCTACTACATCCGAGTCTTCCATCACTATCTCTACTTTGGAGTTTCGCGGCCTTGTAGCTACTTTGCAGACACTGTCCACCACACACACCACTCTTTTCCAGCAGATGGTTGAGATGCGTTCCCAGCAGAACCAGCAAACTACTATACTTCGCCAGATCCAACAGCACCTAGGTCTTTTGCCTCCACCTGAGCCTGACCTTCCTGCATCATCAGAGCCTTTAGCTCCAGTTGAGGATACTATTCCAGCTGAGGACACTACCACAGTAGAGGTCTAGATCCTGCCACCTTAGGAGGCCACCATAGATGTCATTGCTTCAGTTGATCCTCAGGATGAGCCTCAGACAGTTGACAGAGTCACAGCTACACCTGAGGATGCATCATCTCCACCCGAGGCTCCCACTACTTGATCATAGGACATATCTTTATCTTATTGTATTTACATATTATATTAGTGGAGATTGTTCCTTGTTTGGATGCTTTATATTTTGGGATTGGATGTATTACCTGATGATATCTCATATTGTACTTTCTCATATTACTATATAGACATCATTTTTTATTATACTTGGCATTTTTCTATTTCCTCCACTCATTACTCTTTTGTTTTTTGACTCATGTGGTTTCTCCTATACGACTTAGACTCCATTTCACTTAGGAGGTACCACTTCCTCCCTTTATTTTCAATTGCTCTTGACACATTGAGGGCAATGTTGATCTTGGTTGGAGGAAGAGTTGAGGAAGGAAGTATTGTTAATAATGCTAGGTTAATTTGTTAATTTAGTTACTTTTTGCTTAATTTTAAAAGTTTTTACTCTACTTTCCATGGTTATTAAGGAAAAATTCTCAAAATGAAATGGGAGAAATTGAGTTCTTGCCTTTTTACTTGAATCTTAGAGTTTGTATTATGCTTATTGAGGTTGATGAATTATTGAAACTCCTATTGAATTCAACCTTATTTCTTCCACTTTAATCTTACCACACACTGTGCACATTAGGTTCCGGTTATAAGATGAAAAACTATCTCACCCCCTGAACTTAGGAAAATTTTGACTTGGTACCTTTGACATCGTTTTAATAGTGTTGGGACACTTTATAAATGGCCACTAAGCCTTCAAAAAAAAAAAACAGAGTGTTTCACTTGTCTTGAAACCCGAGCAAGGTTCGAGGGGTATATGGCGAAAGTCTTTAAAACCCGGTGCCCTAAGCCTTTATTGGTTGGGAGTCACCGACCTCAATGCTCGTTCCAAGGGTGAATAGGTGGAGTTTAACATATTGTAGGTGCTTGGGTATTGAATTTCAATCTAAAAAATCCGGGGTGAAATCTGAGGAGTTAGTGGTCGAAAGATCCTTAAATCTTGATGCCCTAAACCTTGATTGGTTGGGAGTCATCGATGGATCCCTGTTACATGGACACTTTAGAAAACAATACCTTTAGCATTGCACTCCTACAATGAAAAAGAATTGTGAAATAAAAGAAGTGTGTTCTTAGCCTATTGGAGGTTAGTCAGTTTGCTAAGCTTTGAGAAAGATCTAGGATAGGGGGAGAGAATAGTTCAACATACTATAATCGGAAACTAATAAGCTTAACACTTAGATTTTGTGGAAGAGTAAGGATTGGACCTTTGGGAGTGGAAATTCTTTTGATGCTTAAATTTGCATAATGCCTACTCTTTATAAATTGTGATTAAGCAAGATATTTGATGACTCTTGTTGAAGGTTGGGTTTTGCCTCTTTGATATTCCATGAGAGAGTATGATCCGCATCATGCCGCTTGAATTTTTTTTAGAGTGATTAGTATGCTTTTGTAAATTATTTTACTGTCTTTTTTTCTTTATCTCTCATTCATTGCTAAGAGACTAGTAATGTGCCGGTTGGGGGGAGTGATTACTACTCAAAAAGTGCTCTTTTATAGCTTGAAATTAATTGTTTTAAACACTTTTGAGTAGTAGTTAATACTTTTTAACTCAATTAGCACATTAAGGAACCTAGCAAGGGTTACTAATCAAATTTTGGCTAGTTTTGGTGTTTTTGGTAGCTTTTTTTATCATTGAAACAAGCAAAGAATGAGGGAGAATTTTGCGCAATCCATGGTAATGCAAGTTGAAGCTCAAATACATGAAGAATCCGAGTTTTGAAGCACTTCATAGCCCTTTGCCAAACTTGGCAATAGGTTGCCAAGCCAATCAGAGATGCAAGGAAGAAAACCAGAGGAAGAAATCCAACATGTAGCAATTTCGCATGCCTATGTGAAAATTTCGCATAGCATGCGAAATCAAGAGGAAGAGCAGCTGCAGGACTGAGTGAAGGACAATTTCGCACACTGTGCAAAACTTCGCACACCCTGCGAAACCACAAGATGCAACAAAAATGAATTTCACACACCATGTGAAATTTCGCATGGTCTGCAAAATCTTCCTGTGCACTGACTCCGTTAGATTTTTATCTCTAGATTTTTGTGTAAATTACTCTTTTCTCCTTGTAATCAACCAATGATAGGATTTCTTGGTTAGGAACTATAAAGGGGGGTTGAAAAGACCTCTCTATATAATATCTTTTTGTATAATCTTAAGAAAAAATAAGATGACACTTGTAATTACCGTAGGAAGAAATATATAGAGCCCTTGCTCTACCTTTCCTTCTCATTTTGTTTTCATTTTTCTTTCTAACCCCAAACAACCTCTGAGGATGATTTCTCAGGGGATGAGTGGCTAAGTTTTATGTTTCTCGGAGTGATGGAAACTAGGTGAAGGACCCAGATGCAAATGTGGGAGTTTTCCTTGCTTTAAATGAAGGTAGTTGTTAACCATTAATGGTTTTTATTTCAAGGTTTAGCTTTAAATCCCTTAGAATCACCTTGAATGGCTAATACTTGGTAAGCTTTTCAGATTCTATGGATGCTTATTGCTAGATCCATGGATGTCCATTAGTTATCAAGTACGAGCCGTTGGAAGGTGGTTCAAGGTGAGAATCACCTTGAATGGCCAATACTTGGTAAGCTTTTTGGATTCTATGGATGTTTATTGCTAGATCCATGGATGTTCATTAGTTATCAAGTACGCTATTGGAAGGTGGTTCAAGGTGAGGGTCTTTAGTGTTTGAAGCCATTAATAGGAAGCAACTACCATTTTTCATGAACCCTTTGGATCAAATCTTAATTGCTAAATACAAAACCGGTTCGGGAGATAACCATCCTTTATGTTATTATCTCCAATGCGAAGAGAATATCCGGAATCTCCCCATTTGCCTAAGGAACCCGATCCTAGTGACCTAAAGCTCCAAGAGACATTCTCTTTGTAGTTAACTTCAATTGTTATTTTTGTTTAACTTAAAATCAACTTTTTCAACCACAATTTCATTTTCTTTAAAAGCTAATTTTCATAAGGAAAAGCACCATTTCATTACCTTCACTAAAGTCACTTGTACGAAGAAAACCCATCCCTGTGGACGATCCTAGAGCCACTATACTATAGTAGTCATGCTACCCTAGTGTAAGGTGATTTAGGTTTTATAAATTTTGTTGATAACACCTGTCAGCGCAAGAATCAAATGGCGTCGTTGATGGGGACAAATCATTATCTTTCTTAGGATCAATGTATTTGGACATCTGTGGAGAGAGATTGCATTAAGGTGGTACCCAATACCTCTACAATGGATAACCTTAAGTATGTGATGTTATGTGTTAAACTAGATATTTATTTTGTTGTAAAAATGATGAGTGGATATTAATCTATTTCCTTATTAGTGCTTTGGATGAATGTTAAACATATACCGAAGTATCTTTGGAGAACGAGGGATTATATGTTTGTGAGTCTTTGTGATGAGTTGATACTCCTTTCATACTGAGATATTGGACTTTCAGTTTGATGAAGACTCTCATAGGTCTACTTCTAGGTATGTGTATATTCTAAGTGGCTTTTGTTTCTTTTACAACAACAAAGGAAGCCTTTTGGATTATGGGTAGTTCCCTTGGCTATATCGTCTAAGATCCTATTATATGATAAAAGTGAGATGACGACTTGGTCTAAAGAGCAAAAGTACCACCAGAAGAGGAAACATATAAAGCGAAAGTGTTACCTTATTATAAGATAGTATAAGGAGGTGATGTGACTGTGGAGCAGAATATTTTTGTGGTGCCTAGTATGCTCTTGGGGCTAGTGGAAGTTTGTTAGAATTAAGCCCCTAAAAGCAAGACATAATGTAACAAAGTTAGACTTAATTATCCCTTTATTATCCTTTTGGTGTCTTGACATTGATTTGGGCATTCAGCCTATGTCTTTTACATTATACATGACTTAGGTATATTAAGAGTAGCACAAAAGATACAAGTCATGGATTTCTTATAAGTAGATAAGTTGTCCACGATCGGTTCATGGATTTGAGGAATCTAGTAGAGACTGTAGTGTACCACCTCCAAATTGGAGGAATGACTTGTCTTGGCCATCGGGATGGGTTTCCCATAGTGAGTGCACTAGTGTATGTGATGCACACTGGACAGGACTTACGATGACTCATGACTCAAGACTATCAATTATCATGATTTACCAAGCTACCATACTACATAGACTCTCAAACTTGAAAGGATATTAAGCTTGTGTCAAAATCAACAAGAAGCTTTGAGCTATGGGTGAAACCTTAAAGTGGTCATATATTCTTATGGATTGGGTCACTATTGATGGAAATTAGTGACAATAGGTATTCTCAATAAAGGCATCAGGATATCTCATGAGATTGAGATAGTGTGTCCCTTAGGCTATTTAAAGGACATGTGATCATGAAATTTATGGGGCATAGTAATTCATTTAGTGAAATTTGACACATGCTCCTTAGAGCTAGAGTATGTCAATTGATCATATAATAAGTAGGATTTGTAACTTAAGGATTTGAGAGGTAATCTTGATAGGTGATAACACTACCTTGTTAGATTATGGATACCAGTTCATAGGAGTCTGCATGCAATGGATAGTAGGTCATGGACCTTTGCTTCGTCTCATTGTTATTTACATAACGTATTAGAGTGCAATTGATTCTCTTTAGTGGAATGTTGAATCAACTTCAAAATTGGATTATGAGGGAGTCGGTACTCCTATGGGTCCCAATGGTCCTTACTTTGAGCTCATATACCATGATGACATAATTTATGAGTGTTGGATTGACTCTAGGTCATTCTTATGCATAAGGGCATTTTGGTAATTACATAAGATAACACAAGTGATAGTGAACAATGTATCTGCGTTGGACTAATGGATTAATTGGATGGTCCTATGTAGTTAATCAATCAATTAGAACCTGTTTTGAGCTATATTAAGTGACCCAAGCCTTGATGGGCTCAAGTCACTTAAGCTTAGTGGGAAACCTAAAAATACCCCCTTATGGATTAAGGTTTCCTAATGACTTAAGTTAGTTGTCTTCCATCTCCACAAAGAGAGAAGGAAAGCCAAGGTTTCTACCCTTTCAATGACCACACTTTGGAGTGCCAAGATCGTGGTTTGAGTCATTGGGTAGAAGATCTTAGGTGTTTGAGATATCTAAACTATTCAAACTTGTTCTTCACCATAAAGAATTGATCTAGGAACATCTAAAACCAGGTATGGGGTTCATATCTCTTAGTCTATAGTTAATAATGGTTTTTATTACCATTTTATTATGCTATAATAGATTTAGAAATGCCTCAGGATAGATGCATGCACCCTATAAGATCCAAAACATGAGAATGAAGTAATCCAAGGTTCCCAATATAAGATACTATGAATCTAAACATATAGATACATATCATTCCTATTAATTCCAAGAAAAAAAATTCATAGCCTCCACCCTTCCTTCCATCCCCATCAAAAGTATGTCAAGATCAAGGTTCAAGTCACGTCAAAAGACCCCAGGTTTACAAGACTTCCTATGACTTCGTTCTTCATCTTCATCGTGTAGAATTGATTTGGGAACATTAGAATCTCAAGTATGGTTTTCGTTAGCATATTCTAAATCCCTTTAAAGTTTAAAAGTGTAATTTTTCCATTGTGCATAAGATTTAGAAAAACCTAGAATATTATGCATATTCATAACTTGATTCAGGCTTAGGAAACAAAAAGATCCGAGTTTCTCCCATCAGACTCTTCCTTAAGAGTGTTTAAAAATGGGCTCACAAATGTCTGTCAATCTAACAATGAATATGTTGATTACTAAAGTTTGCTCAAAAAGCCTCTAATCTCTCTCTCGGTTCTCGGTGTAGCCATGTCAAGGATGACTTTGATTTTATTTGGATCTGACTCTATGCCTCTCTCACTAACAATGTAACCCAACAACTTCTTACAAGTCACTACAAAAGTGTACTTCTTGTCACACCTCGGATTTCAGACATAACAATTGATACTCAAATACAGTATAAGTGCTCTAAAAAACATGGGGATACAAAAATTTAAATGTTGAGTTCCTGCTTGATTTTGTGCAAAAAGAGAATATGAAAACTTGTTATAAAGAGGTATACATCCTGTATTAAACTTTATAACTATTAGTTAACAAAATATGATTCATTTAACAAAAAGAACTTGTACTACGTTAATTTACATATACGGAAACCCCATGGTTCACTACGGGTAGCCCATACTACAAGTGTATATAACAAATATACATTACATCATTTCTTCAAAAAGATTTAGTCTTTAATACAAAGGTAAAGCCTCAAAAAACTTTCAATGTGAGCAAACAACATCCAATCAACAGTAAAGCAATGCTCAAGCATTACTTCCAGCATAGGTCTTTTGACCTACATCTAAAGGTGGAAGGGATAGGATGAGTTCACAACTCAGTAGGAAAGTTTATAACCATCCTAAGCATATCCTTAAAACCCTTGAATTAAATGTATAATAGCATGCATGATAAACATTTTATAACCATTAACAAATATGCAATAATGTCAAACATGTATGCATGTGTTTTTTGGTTTCATCCCTACTTTTCCTCATCCATTTCACAATTGATAAACTAGTAACCCCCACCAATGTACACATCAGATATCAATGCTCCACAAGATACTTGGTCAATATAATAATGACTATTTTGGGACATCACCCAAGGGTAAGTCATACCTCGTGTCATCTGGGACTCATACCCAAGGGCAGGACCAACCCTGTGTCTTTAGGGACTAAAACCCAGGGGTAGGACCATCCCCATACACCCACATCAGTGTATCTTCCTCGAGGGCTTTAGGGACTTTCACCCAAGAACTCACGGTCCCACATAAACAATATATCAAAGGATAGTGCTTGTAGCATCACATAAACACTTCCCACCAATCAATTCTCTAAATATCATTTGTCATTATTCTATATCATTCTTGCAATGCAACGACACCATGAACCATTTCCAAAACACTGAACCATGAATCTTCATACCAATATACGTTCCAATATCGTTGTAATATTTCAATACAATAACTGAGATGTAATGACACGTTAATCTCTAATCTACATGCCCACAAGTTTTCAAATCAAATTTGAATTCAATTAAACAATCTTTCCAATGCATATTAATATTCCCCAATTAATTACTAAACACTAATTGTTTTTATTTTCTTAAAGCCTAACCCATTAACAAGTCCCAAGTGTCCAAATAACCTAAGTAATCACATGCTTTACTAATCTATTTTTCAATCAAATCAAACTAAACAAAGATGTGGGTTGATCTTACCATTAATAAAATACTTTAAGTTAAAACACTTTAAACCTTAATTAATTCTGATTTTTAACTAAAACATGTTTATAACTAATTACACTCAACTTTTACACAAGCTTCACCATTAATTTGTTTCAACATACCATTAGGAACCCA
The DNA here is from genome assembly GCF_004353265.1 of Vitis riparia. Taxonomy (NCBI): domain Eukaryota; kingdom Viridiplantae; phylum Streptophyta; class Magnoliopsida; order Vitales; family Vitaceae; genus Vitis; species Vitis riparia. The sequence continues at coordinate 6,016,568 of NC_048438.1, read as the reverse complement.
AATATACCAAAATTACTAAGTTAATCAACTTGCTTACCTCAAATCGTCACTTTCTCTCTCTAGATTCTCTCTCTAACCCAGGTTACTACAGGTATAATGCTACAAAATGAGCTACATGCCCTTATAAAGGGGTTTCCATGCAGCCAAGTAGGAGGTGGCAGGCCACATGGCTGCCACCAACCCCAATTTTCCTAATATTGCAATTCAGTCCTCCAAATTAACCAATATTAAACCTACAATTGTCCATTAGTCCTTTAGGTTTTCATAACTCTAATCAGCCCCTAATAACCTAATAAGCATGCTTAAGTCATTAACTAATCCCACTTAACCTTACTCAAAGTTTAATTCATAATTAAATAAGATAAGCATTAAACTAGTTTTAACATCTAATTAAGCACGTTTAAAGTTAAGTACTAAAATAATAATTATTGCCTATTTAATTCATTAATGCTAGGTATTACACTTCTTAGGATTCAACCTCAATCTATATCTCCTGATTCTCTCAAATAAGTGCTTTAAAGATGATAGGTGATCTGCTATACCTCGGGATTTCACTATCATGTCATCAACATAAACCTCAACATCCCAATGCATAATGTCATGAAACAATGTGGTCGCTACTCTCTGGTAGGTAGCTCCTACATTCTTCAACCCAAATGGCATCATTTTATAGTAGTAAGTTCCCCACTTAGTGATAAAAAAAAAAAAAGTCTTCTCAAGGTCCTTTAGAGCCATCAAAATCTTATTATAACTAGAAAAACCATCTATAAAGGACAATGACCTACATCACTAGCAACCAACATGTCTATGTGAGGAAAGTCATCCTTAGGGTTAGCCTTATTGAGATCTTGAAAGTCAACACAAACTTTAACACTGTCATCCTTTTTGGGAACAGTGATGACATTGGCTAACCACTCAGGATACTTAACGACTAATAAGAAACCAACATTGAGTTGCTTCTGAATCTTATTTTTCACATGTAAACTTTATCGAGGATTCAACCAACTTAACTTTTGCTTAATTAGTTTGGCATGAGGTAGAAGTGGTAAATGATGTTAAACTATAAAAGAATCACGACCCAACATATCCTTATAAGACCACACAAAAACATCCAAATATAGTCTGAGCAATTGAAAAAGTCCATCTCTCTCATATGCAGACAAGTTTAACCCAATCCACAGCTCTCTAAGCTGATCCACTATGCCAAGGTTAACAATCTCAACATCTCCTAAGGCTCATATCAAAATCAGAGGTGTCCTCATTTGAATCATGATGTATGAGCTCATCATCTATGCCAACACATGTTATGTGGGTGAATAGGATGCATATAAAGAAACATCATCATGATGAAAGCTAGGCAAATACTAAAAAAAATGCTCAAATCCATATATGAAAAAGTAGATACATTGTAAGTACAGGGGACAAATCTTGATAGTACTTCAAAAGAAAGTGGTGGGTCCACATGATTGGATTTTACCACAATTAGGCTAATAGTGTCCTCAAGTACATCACATAAAAAAACAACATCCTCTAGTAGCTCAGGAGTGAGAGTAAGCTAAACATCATCTGAAATCTTGATAGCCAAAACTCTAAATAGATCAATTGAAAAAGTAGATTTCGACCAAACAATATTGATAACCTAACCCATATCCATCACAAACATCTCATTACTATGCTCATCATATGGAAGTATACCATCCATCATATCTACAGACTCATGCAACATTTCATGACTATCAATCTCCTCAAGGGAGCAAAGTGTTGATAGGCTAATATGCTCTGGAGACGAGGGACCAACCATCACAGAAGTGGAAGTTTTAAAAGCTCCATCACACAACTGCAATTGATGAAAAAGACGTTAAAGCCCAATCTCCTTATCAACACTTAGTCCACTAGTAATCCTCTTCAAACACGATTGCACCTCCAATGCTCTCACAAAGTAATATGCCAGTCTCATCCGTTATAAGTGAATAAGATAATCAAATAGGATGTGGAACAAACAACCCCTAAGCCTTTCATAAGCTCTAACTATCTGAGTGGATGGTTCAAAGTTTGAAGGTCTGAATCTGAGAAAGATTGTAGTAGATAATGGGCAAACATTCAAGATAGAGCCATTATCCAAAAGGATAAAGAAGACTCGATGCCTGAAATAGTTAATAGAAATATAGAGAAGAAGTGTCTGATATGGACCCCAAGGGGTAGATCATCAATAAAGATACTTGTGACCCTGTTAGCTATCAACATATGTATCAGGCCATCGGGGTATATGATAGTCTCAACTTGAATCTAACTCAACGCTCTGATCAACACCTTTCTATGAGATGTAGATGATGCCAATAGATTCTAAATAGAGATGCGAGCCTGAGTGCTTTGAAGCTACCTTAAAATCTCATCATCCTCTTGTTTGATATTTTCTCGAGAAGTAATACTCTCAAATGGCCTAGGCACCACATGCAGCAATTGAGTTACTCTTTCACTACGTTTCACAATTTGGACATCTTGTGTATTAATCTCATCATCATCTGACCTCAATATAAATGAAACTAAGACATCATGACATGTAAGGTTCAATGGTAGAGCTGGAGTTATTGAAATGGCATCACATTAGGAATCAGATTGAATAAGTGTAGAAGTCAATGGATTCATAACAACTCTATTGATCTAAACAAAACTGTCATTAATCATTGTAGGCTCTGGCTCACTATTATCCCAACTCAACTCATGAATACCATCATCAAGCTCAACAAAATCCATTAAATGTATGTCACTAGTTAAAGAATGAATGAGTTGTGTAGGAGAGTGAGTAAAGGGTTAGTGGTTACACTTCGCTAACCCTAAGTTAATCAAATCTTGATCTATCAAATATTGAATGGCATGTCTCAAGACGATGTAATAGTTGGTGTCATGCCCTGACTCCTAATGATATTAGCAATGCTAATTCATCTTGAAATATGGAAAAATAGGTTGAGGCAATGGCCAAGGAGCTAAAGAAGTTAGTAAACTAGCATTTGCAAGCTTCTAAAGAGCTTAGCTCAAACGACATACCCAATTGTGAAAATTGTCATGGTGTCCTTAAAGCAAGTGGAGCAAATGTCTATGGAGCTCTAGGTCTAAGGTATAAGGTTGGTGGTCTCTTTGTGACCTGGGCAACATAACATGCTTGTACTAGTGCGAGAGGTAGGTAAGTTTGAGCAAAAGGCTAAGGAGGTGCCTATGGTCTAAATTGATGTGAAAGATAAGGATGATAAGTCCTAATTGGCTATGAGGTCGATTGGTGATGCCTAAGAGGTCTTTGACTAATAGAAGAAATGGTACTCGCATTTGCGTTAGAATTAGTAGGGGAAGAACCAGACCACAAGCCTTTAGAAATACCCTCCTCTACACTAAAAAAAACAAAAACCAAGGATTTGAAATCTACAAAAGGTACCCCAATCATGAAACATAAATTATAACCTTAAAATAAATTTGATTACAATTTTAAAATAAATACTTTATAATTTTTAGTTAAAAAAAAAAAGTTGTCATGAAACATAAATTAAAACCTTAAAATCATTTTGAAGCATAGTTCCATTTTGAAACATTAAAGGTATCATTTAGTGCTTAAAATATCATTTTGAAACATTTGTATTAAATTTTGAAATACAGTCCATATTTCTCAAAATAATTTACTTATATTTTGAAAGAGTATAAAACTCTTATTTTTTTTCTAAAATCATGATATATGAAGCACATATTTATTAAGCATAATTTCTAGAAATACTTTCTTAAATATAATGCATGAATTTTATTTTATTTTTAATTTAAAGTTTTAGAAAAATGTAAAAAATATTTTTTTTAATAGAAATATGTTTAAAGCAGAAAAGAAATTATTTGTAATAGGAGCAAAAGAAATACACAAAGTTAAAGACTATCAAAATCAAAACATCAAAAATTATAGAAATATTAATAGTTGAATTTTAATAAAATATTAAAAAAAATAGAAAAAGATACCATTCAAATATAAACTGATCAAAATTATATAAAAATTATAAAAAAATTTCAAAAAAATTATAAAAACCAATAATAATACACATATCGAAGTTGTTTTGTTGAGAAAAAAAAAATATATATATATATATATACATGATAAAATCTCTATTGATAAATAATATATAAAACTTGAAAATATATTTTATATTAAAATGATTCTAATTTGGATATTTTTTTTAAATGATATAAGTATGATTATTTTTCATTTAATTTTTTTTATAAATTTATATTTATTATATAAACTAAATTTCACTCACCTTCTCTTAAAATTTCAATTAAATACATCTAACCCCCATAAATTTAAAATTTCATTAAATGACTCACTCATTCAATCGAAGGAATGAAAGATAGGTTTATTTTAGCTTAAACATGAGAGGAGACACATGAAATTCACTCTTATTTTATGTTTTGTTACTTTTATTTTTTAGCATTTTGAATTTTTTAATAACAATTAGTACCATTAATTATATTACAATTTTGTAGACCCCGTATTTTCGCACGATGCGTTCCCACTCGATGGCGTAACTCACTTTTTTATTTATTTGGTGAAAAATATGATTTTTAGAAAAGACTTGGAGCCGCTACTTTTTTTTGTTTTATTTTTTAAGGAAAAACAGAATAAGAAAGAAAACCCTAAATGTGACTTCTCATTTGGAAAAGACGGTCTATGAAAAATCAAACCTGGGTTCGGGGGTCAGGTTACTTATTGGGAAGGTACGGTAAAGACCGTAGCACCCCTCTAAACCCCTAAAAATGAGTCTATACTAAATAAGGTGAAGCAAACATGACAATTAATTAGGAAATCAATGGATACTCGAAATGATCATAGATCAAAAGCAAGTCATGATAATGAATAAATAAACAAAGTGAGAGTGAGAGCACACCTTGGCAGCAAGTAATAAAGCGCTATCATGAAACAGGGTCAGTGAACAATAATGAATACAAAATATATCATATGCATATCAGAAAGCAAGATAAAGATCAGGCAATATTCATTAAGAATAGCAGTTGACAATCAGAAGAGATCATATGTAAGGCCCCCACTAAAGCCCAATTTACCTTGCATGAATTAGTTTCACAAATTCTATTATTTTAGAATTATGAAAAATTCATTCTTGCTTACTTAAAATCAAGGAAAAAAAAATATATATATATATATATATATATTTTAAAATAAAAAAAAATTGAGAAAAGCACTTACCTAAAAGGAAAGGTAGCAAATTTATTTGAAAATGATATTTTTAGTGACTTAAAACCCTAATGGATGATGAAAAGTGTTAGAATAAAAAAAATTTGAGAACTAGAGTGAAATTAAAATTATTTGAAAGAGAACTAGAGTTTTTAAATTTATTTGAAAATTGAAGTCTTGAAAATTATTTGAAAATTGGAGTTTTGAAAATTAAATTTAAGAATTGGAATTTTGGGAATTAAATTCGAAAGAAATTGAAATTTTGAAAATTATTTGAGAATTGGAGTTTTGAAAGTTAAATTTAAAATTTTGAGTTTTGGAAATTAAATTTGAAAGAAATTGAAGTTTCGAAAATTATTTGAAAATTGGAGTTTTGAAAATTATATTTAAGAATTTGAATTTTGAGAATTAAATTCGAAAGAAATTGAAATTTTGAAAATTATTTGAAAATTGGAGTTTTGAAAGTTAAATTTAAAATTTTGAGTTTTGGAAATTAAATTTGAAAAAAATTGGAGTTTCGAAAATTATTTGAAAATTGGAGTTTTGAAAATTAAATTTAAGAATTGGAATTTTGGAAATTAAATTCGAAAGGAATTGGAATTTTGAAAATTATTTAAGAATTGGAACTATGAAAATTAAATTTAAGAATTGGAGTTTTGGAAATTAAATTTGAAAGAAATTGGAATTTTGAAAATTATTTGAGAATTGGAACTATAAAAATTAAATTTAAGAATTTGAGTTTTGGAAATTAAATTTGAAAAGAATTGAAATTTTGAAAATTATTTGAGAATTGGAACTATGAAAATTAAAATTAAATTTTGGAATTTTGGACATTAAATTTAAAAGAAATTGGAATTTTGAAAATTGGAACTATGAAAATTAAGTTTAAGAATTGGAGTTTTGAAAATTAAATTTGAAAGGAATTGGGATTTTGAAAATTATTTGAGAATTGGAACTATGAAAATTAAATTTAAGAATTGGAGTTTTGGAAAATTGAATTTCGAGAATGGAATTTCGGAAAATTAATTTTAAAATTTGGAATCTTAGAAAATTGAATTTTGAGAATGGAATTTTTAAAATATCAAATTTTTAAAAGATTATTTTTTTTAACATCAAAAGATGAATTAGGAGGATGACACGTAACCTGAGGAGTTGTACTGGAAGGTGACCATGCATGGCCATGCGCATGTGGACTCAGGGTGGAGAGGTTGCTGGCAGAATGAGGCTTGTTCTCTTGTGTAAGTGGTTTCTCTAACTTAAGGAAACTTAGCCTATTTTTTTCAGCATGAATAAAGTTAATGGTCCAAAAACTGAGATAAATCTACTGGTACACACACATTCATAACAAAGCGAAAACCACAGTTCTATTATACAATCCCAAAACTAATTATTCACTCTAACAAATTCTATCATCAATAATTTTCGCTAGTTTCTAAAATTCTTTCCCACCAACATTTGGTCCAGAAACAAACACATTTTCTTTCACGTTTATGGCCTCCATTTCTTTCCACAACTACTCAAAATCAACCACAAATGCAATACAATCCAACTGGTCCTCTGAGGCTTTTCATCAAAATTTCATGAGACCAAAAGCCCAAAAAAAGGAAAATCTCAAAACAAAACAAGTAACTATAAAAGTTATAAAACCCTATTTTTATCAAATGTAAAACCCCAGTTCATCAATTTAAACTGTGACCAACCATGCAATAATGATGATCAAAATTACAAACCCACAAATGCATTCGGGTGAAACCCATTTTCAGTATCCAATAAATTAGGGAGCAAGAATCAAATCCAAAAAAAACTCAAACCTGAATATTAAACTGTCAGCGGCAAAAGAGAGCGACACATCTGAGCAGTGTCTTACATGGATTTCGGTGAGCGACCCACCACTCCACTCCGGATCTCTGTTTTTATCTCCGAAAAACTCTCCATCTCCAGCTTTTCTTTCTTTTCAGTTTTTGCTCAGATATCACCTCTCTTGCCGTTCCTCTGTTTTTTTTTAAAAAAAAAAAAAAAGTTCTCAAAACCCCCACAGATCACCCTCCAAACCTGAAGCTACCCCCCGGACTGCTCCCAATATTTTTTTTCTCTCAAGCTCTCAAAACCTCCACAGCGCACCCAGCTCCCCTTCCATCCCCTTGCTCGATTTTTCCTTTTTTTTTTTTTTTAAGTTGTGCCTCCCTAATCATTTTCGGACGTCCTCCATCCTTCTCAAATAGCTCACCCCTTTTCTCTTCCTGCTTCCAGTCCCATCTAGCCACCCAAAACAGCTCACCCATAAGTTGTTTTTCTTTCACTTCCAATCCCCTTTGGCTGTCCCAAAACAGCTCACTTGGGGCGATAAAAAAAAGAATAAAAATAATTCTTCTACTTGAGGGGTCTACAAATTCATACAATTTACAAATAGAGATGATAATATATTTATTTTCTGGTAGCTCGTCACCAAGGGTCTCCAACGGGCCAGGCCGAGCCACTGAGCCCGTTGACTGTCAACGGGCCGGGCCAGGCCGGACCCTTGGTATATCTAAGGCCCGTGGCCCAGCCTGTGGGCCCTTAAGCTGGGCGGGCTTGGCGGGTGGGCTTGGGTAAAAATTAAAATAGTTTTCAGTTTTGAAGGGAAGGGGATTCGAACCCTTCCCTTATGGATCCATAAGGGAACTAGCCACCAATTGAGCTAGCCCTCTTTTGTGTAACTATTTTGCATTAGTTATATATATATATATTAGAAATGTTGTATGATTTTTGAAAAAAAAATAAAAGTGAGCTGGCTGTTCAATGGTCACATGACTGTTGAACATGCCTGCCACTCAATTCAATATTATGACCGTTGAACGGTCTTGATTAAAAAAAAAAAATTAAATCCTAATATTTAAATCCCTATAAATATTAAATACCCTCAATTTTTTTCTATTCTCTCAACTCTTAAGCTCTCTCCCATTCCACAATATTTCCGATTATTGCATTTTGTCTCAAATTATTCAATATTATTGGTGGTGAAAAACAAGCATTGGTGGTTCAAAGAGTTCAAATTTGAAGGAATTTCTGCTTCGATTCTCCAATTTAGTAACATACTTCACCTTTACTTTTATTTATTTGTTACATTTTAATTTTACATTTATTATTTTTAGCATAATATTTTATCAATAATTATAATTATGACAAGTAGTTCTTGTTCTTCATCTAATGCATGTGATAGCAAAAAATTTACTTCAAATATATGGAATTTTTTTGATAGAATAGAAATAAATTTAGAAAATAATAAAAAAGAAATAAAAGCAAAATGTAAAATTTGTAACAAACTTCTTAGTGGTGGCTCAAATGCAAGTACAAATCATTTAAAAAGGCATCATGAAAATTGTAAAACTAAAAATAATGTAGATATTAGAAATTATATGCAATTAGGTAAAGATGAAAGTGGAAATTTAAAAACATTTTCTTATGATGAATCTTATTGTCGTGAAAAAATGATTGGTTATATAATAAGAGCAGAACAACCTTTCAATTTCATGGAAACTCATGATTTTACGGGAACAATGCAACGAGCTGTTAATTCTCAGTTTCAAGGTTGCTTTGGAAATACAGTTAAAAGAATTCTTATAAAAAATTTTGAAACACAAAAAGAAAATTTAAAAAAAAAATTGCAAATTTTGAAGGAAGAATTTGTTTAACATCTGATATTTGGACATCTTTAACTCATAGTGGTTTTTTATGTATAATTACTCATTATATTGATAATGAATGGAAATTAAATAAAAGAATTATTTCATTTAAAATAATAAATTCTCCACATAATGGTAAAAATATAGCATCTTTAATAAATGATGAAATTATAGATTTTGGCATTCGTGATAAAATATTTACAACAACATTAGATAATGCTTCTAATAATGATGCAACAGTATCTAGATTAAAATGATATTGACAAATAAAAGAAGATCAATGTAAAATATTTCATGTGCGTTGTTGTGCACATATTTTAAATTTAATTGTAAAAGATGGATTAAAACACGTTGATGATACATTATAAAAAATTAGAGGCATTGCTGCGGGTCTTAATAGTTCTCAAGCAAAACATGAATTATTTTTTTATTGTTGCAAAATGTTAAATATGAAAAAAAGAAATATAAATTTGGATATGCCCACTAGATGGAATTCCACTTATAAACTTTTACAAACTATTACAAAATATAGAAAAGTAGTAGAACTATATGAAATACAATTAATTAACAATGATTGTGAAGCAGATATTGATGTATTAAATGATTAAGAGATCTTTTTGAAGTGTTTGATACTTCAACAAAAAAATTTTGTGGTGTATATTATCCATCTTCAAACCGAGTTGTCATGCAAATAACTAATATTTTTATTGTACTTCAAAAATATTTAAATTTGGATATATTTAATGATGCAATATTTGCAATGATAGAAAAATTTAGAAAATATTGGGGAGAAATACCTTTAATTTTTTATCTTGGTTTAATTGTGGACCCTAGATTGAAATTTGAAGCTTTGGATGAATGGTTAACAATTATTTATTTTAATGACCAAATAAAAATTGAAGAAATTAAAAATGGAATAAATTCATTATTATATAATTTATATAACTATTATAAAGAAAAATATGGTGATGATATTAGTTCAATTAAATTACCACCTACATCTACAAGTTCTTCATCTTTTTATAAAGGAGCTCTAGAAATGTTAAAAAGTCGAAAGAAGACAACAAATAGTTCTCCAAACAACACAACTGATTTAGTTAGATATCTTAATATTGATTTAATTTCATTTGAAGATGATGAAGATTTTGATATTTTAATATGGTGGAAATCACAACAACACAAATATCCTGTAATTTCTATCATTGCTCGTGATGTACTAACAGTTTCTGTGAGTATAGTTGCATCAGAAGCTGCTTTTAGTGCAGATGGAAGAGTAGTTAGTGATAAACGATGCAGCTTAGCGCCGGATTCTATTGAAGCAAACATATGTGTGAAAGACTGGGCAATAGAAAATAAAAGGATATTTGATTCTATTCAAGAAGAAAATATGCTTGTCGATATGGAAAAACTAAAATCATCAAGATCTTCATGGATTTGCGATAGTTCGCCATCACCGCCAAGAGATAATGATTAAAATATTTTACTAAATGTATGTCATATTTTTATTTTTATTTTTGTGGTTGAAAAGTACAAATGATTGACAAATAAGTAGGTGCCAACCTAGTTGAGATGTATTTATTTTGTAGTGATGTAAACTTTTCCCACTTCAAATGTAATGTATACATTCAATGAATAAAATAGTTAGTAATGAATATTTTTATTAATGTAGCATTTTCTATTTCTTGAATATTTATTTATATATATATATATATATATATATATATATATATATATATATATATATATATATTTTAAGTGGCGGGCCAGCCTGGGCCTAAATTGGAGCCCATGGCCCGGCCCATCCAGAGATGGGCTCGTGTCGAGCTTTAGCCCGCTGGGCCGGGCCGCGGGCCGCGGGCTTTTAGAGACCCTTGCTCGTCACTGACTTTCAAAATCATAAAAACCTTTTTCTAAATAAAAGTAATACAATAATTTTTTTTTTATCTTATAGAACTTGTAAGAAGCACTTTGCTTTAATGTTCAAAAGGGGTAAGAGCCATGTGCATAATTTAGATTGGCTCATTGGATATTCAATTAATGTTGTTGTTGTCCCTTCATTTTAGCCAGGGTTAAGTTAACCCAAAAATATAATTTTGGGCCCTATGAAATTACATTTTAGGCCATGGACAAGAGAAAATAAATAAATATTAATAATACAAAAAGGGTCACACAAGTTAAGGCTAGATAAGTTCGGGCTAGGCAAATTCGTCATGGAAGCAAGCAAGCATCTTAGAGTCCACTTGAAGTTTAAGAATATCCATTTGAAATTGTATGGAATAGAATTGAAGAGACAACCAAAATTGATATCTTTCCTTACATTATGGCTTCTACAAAGTTCAGCTGACAGCGAAAACTGCTTGGACGCAAAATCCAAACAGTAAAAAGAATTAGAGTATATCATTTTGTGGATCCAAAGGAAGTTGGCATCCATAATTAACAATCACCAGCACCTAAGGATCCCACACCTTGTAAAATTGTGTACAGTGAGAAAAAAAATGGGAACATGTAAGAAAGAAAAAAAAGGGGGGGAGAAGAATAAAAAAGAGGGCTCTTGGCTGAGTGACTATGTCAATAGACTGGTAGCGGCTGCCTAAACCCAAAGCTAATACCATTCTGCAGACCCTTCTTACCAAAATCATTATTGTTTCCTTTCTGCATCATTGCCACAAACTCATTATAATCTATGCGGCCGTCCTGAAAAATCAATAAAAGAGAGCACATAAAAATCAATGAACCATACAACCTATTTACCCTAGCAAAGAAACATTTTGTTTGTTCAAACAGATGAAGATCACCAAACTTCCTAGGGAGAAGACTAGGTCACTGACCATACGGTTCAAATGCATTTTCCCAGTAACTATCTTAATTTCTTATAAAACAAAACCCCAAGTCCTATTTATATATGTATATTTATCCATGCTTTCCAAACATGAACTCCAAAAAGGACCAGGGCTGTGACCAACTTGCTAGAATTTTTTAGTTGTTTTCCAATGACCAAGCAGTCACAGGACAGATAAAAAGAGTCCTGGCTGCTCTGTATGTGTCAGATTTGCTGTAAAAACAAGGAGGGTTCTCAATCGTAAATTAGAATCAATGATGAGAATCAATAGTTAACACTTACATTGTCCTGGTCAACTTCTTGGATCATTTCTTCCAAATGGACATCCTCCATCCCAAACTCCTCACAGGCTTTTTGGAGCTCATCTGGAGTGATATAGCCACTTCCATCTTTGTCAAAGTAGGAAAAAGCAGCAAATAGGTGATCTTCTCTCTCAATTTTGTTTAGATGGAATGTTGCAGCTATGAACTCCCCATAATCGATTGTTCCACTATTATCAACATCTGCCTGCAATTTTAAAAGCACTCAGGGTTAAAAAAAGCTTAAGACAACTAAATATTGGAATAATACTTCAGATTGTTTTCACTTCTTTGGATTTTCATACTAAAATTCCAAGGTAGGTGTCAGGTTTAGTGAAGTGAACATCAGAAATTCCATGTTCTTCCTAACAACCTGAGAATAGTTTCTTAGGCCTCCTTGATAATTGCAGTGGATAGGATAGCTATTTATGAGGGAACCATATAACCTAACAGATGATATGCAACTGACCATCTTTTTCCACTTAAATTGCATAAAGTTTAACCATCTCAAGAGCCATAATTCCTTTTCAATAGAACAACAGAAAATTTCTGCTACTGATTTGTTAAGCTATGAGTCAACTGATACAGTGACGAAACTTACAGCCTGCATTAGATCATAAATTTCAGCTTCATTAAGATTAGCGCCAAATCTTTTTAGTCCAGCCTTGAGTTCTTCAAAAGTAATCTGACCACTATCGTCTGTATCAATAATCTTGAACATTTCTTTCAATCCAGCAATTTCTTCTTCAGAGAGATTCTCAGCAATCACCTATTGAGAAAAAAAAGCATACTTTGGTGAACACTTCATGTATTTTAAAAATTTATATTTCTGTTTTAAAATTTGATATCACACTCTCATACCATATTATGTAGCTTTTTTATCCAGAAAAGTATTCACATTTAAATTATGAAATTCTAGTGACTAAGACCATATGATGGAGTGGCTTAAGAGATAATCCTGAACACACTTACTCTAAGAGCCATTTTCTTAAGCTTGTTCATGGCTGAAAACTGCTTCAAGCGACTTATGACTGCAGAATCAAGGGTTTTGTCAGGAGCTACTCCATCAACCTGAATCCAAGGGTGACCTGCCAGAAATTCAGGAAAAAATATTATCAGCACATAAGATGACCTACCAAAGGCTAGCAACAGTTGAGCATTAGTTTTTTTCACCCCTAATAGTCACCTGACCATTTTCAATTGCCCCTTGACCCCCGCCCCAAAAAAAAAGATATATAAAATATATATATTAATAACCAAAAACTATCTTCTGGAAGATCAACCATGCTTTAATATATGTCAATGGGAAAGTGCCCTTCGTACACATGACAAAAGGAGTGTGGGCACAAAGCAAAAGTAGGTTTAAGTGCCTTGACCATATCCTTATACCTGTTTATCGGTGATATAAAAAGTCATTAAAGCTGAATAATATTTGAAACTCCACTTTTTAGACCGTTTCAAACAAACACATATCTTAACATCCCATGTCATCCATTAATCAGGAAGGTGGTTGTCCTCATGCTCTTTCAGAATATACATCTCAAGCAATGAAAGCACAAGGATGGGATAAAATAACTCACACAGGACTTCATGGGCAGTTAGGCGTTTCTTGGGATCTCTGACAAGTATTCTCCTAATTAAGTCCTTAGCACTTTCAGAGATATGAGGCCATGGATCTGATGAGAAGTTAAGATCACCATGCAGTACTTCTTGAAATATCTCTTGCTCACTTTCTATACAATGGAAGAAGAGAAAAGAACAGTTGGTTAAACTATAATTTTCTTGGATGAGGGAAAAATATGCATCAGTGCAAATACGAAGGGGGAAAAAAACGGTAGAGTAAAAGAAAATCTAAAAATTGTTACCTGCCCAAAATGGAGGCACCCCACTTAAGAGAATATAAATGATCACCCCAACACTCCAAACATCTGCTTCTGGACCATAACACTTTCTCAGAACTTCAGGTGCCACATAATATGGGCTTCCAACCACATCAGTGAAAATCTCCCCTGTAATTTGAGACTGTCAATAAACAACTAAGACAGCAGAATGCAGTCCTTAGAAGTACAGAAATTTTCTAATTTTGTTGCAGAGCGGATGGAGGATATGTGACTGGCATAGCGTGCAATTGATGAAGATAAATCTATCGATATAGAAAAACGTGTAGTAATGAAATTATCTACAATTGAAAAGATGAAATAAAAAATGCATTGCTAGAGCAGTTGAATTGAACTCGTAACATAAGAGTTGAATCTTAAACGAGAAAAGCTTTGTGAAATTACCTGGCTTGAAGAATACGGACAACCCAAAGTCTATTGTCTTAAGAAGTGATTCCTCTTGCTCATTGACAAAAAGAAAATTCTCAGGCTTAAGGTCCCGGTGCATGACCCCTAAAGAGTGGCATGCTTCTACAACACCAATTATAGTCCTTGCAAGCTGAGCTGCCTTTCTTTCTGTATAATGGCCTCGCTTGGCAATCCTATCAAAAAGCTCACCCCCTGTACACAATTCCATGACAAGATGAACTGCCACCGCATCCTCATAAGCTCCCTTGATGGAGATGATATTGGAGTGGCCCGCCAAGTGATGCATTATCTGGATTTCTCTCCTCACGTCTTCAATGTCATCTCTTGTCAGCAGTTTCCTTTTTGCAATGGATTTGCAAGCGTACTCTTTGCCTGTTTCTTTCTCTACACATAGAAAAGTTGTCCCAAACTGGCCGTGCCCAAGCTTCCGCCTCAAATTATAGTGTTCCTTCAAATGATCAGTTTTGTTTTTCAAAACCAAGTCCACCTCAAGTCCAGCACTTGGCAACCTCTTCATAAGGAGTGGCCTCTTCGGTGTGGGTGTTGGTTTCGTCTCTTCCTTTGTTATCTTCATTACCTCTGGCGGATTTATTAGCTCCACCTCTTCTGGAGGCTTGTTTTGAACAGGAGGAGGAGATTTCTGCTCTTTACTTTGCGTTTCGCTGACACCTTCTCCGGTAGAATGAGAAGTCATACACTCCGAGGCTCTCGTCCACCAAATTGAATTAGAAATTGATTCAAACAATCCATGCTCGGGAACCATGGATCCCACACAGTTATTCCCCATTTTGTACTAACCTCCCTTCTTTTTTATCACTTCCTTCACTTCTGTCATTCAAAAATTAAACAAAAAAAAAGCCATATTTCTTTGCTCACCAATTAAAGTAGAAACACCAAAATAAAGCTCTGCTCACCAATTAGCAATTCAACAAGTGCCAAAATCTTACAAGAAATTGGAACAGATGGTGGGAACAGAAAAGATTTTGAAGACAAAAGGACAAAGCATTGGAGGACAATCTTCAAAGCAACAGTTTACGGACAAGGCGAAAACCGATTAACCCAGTTGAGCAACCCTAAAAGACCCAATTCCAGAACCTTTTGAAGATCACAAATCCAATCCTGGAAAAATCCAGCACCTCAATCTCTTGACCACTCCTCACCAAAAGGACAATTATAAATAGAAACTACAAGGAACCCAAAAAGGCAAGGGACTGATTAAAATAATCAACGTTGAAGAATTCATATCACGAAAATCCCGAGAAGCAACACGAGATTACATAAACAAAAACGCTTGAGATAGAGACAGATATTGAAGAAGAAACAGTATAAAACTGTGGACCTTGGTTTACCAGGTCTGTGTGAGAGCGGGATTTTATAGGTTCTCTCTCATACGGTTTTCGACGCGGAGGAAATGGAGGGCGGGTGACAGGTATTTCTGTTCGGAAAATTCAAAATTCAAAAGCGCGTTTCACAAAGTGCAGGGCTGGTATGCGTATTGAGAGTAGTGGACCCCACCTGGAGATGGACGGCTTTGATTGATTCGTGGTTGAGGAGGCACCTCGAAGCCGGCAACCGGCCCCCGCCAGTGCAATGTTCAATGAAAGAAATGGTAAGTCTCGCCAATACAACTGTAACACTCGTTTATCTTTTTATTTTTTATTTTTTCTCTTTTTTCATTTTTGAATGGTTGATGATTAATAATTTTAGTAATTAAAGTATTTTTATTTCAATATAAGTGGGAAAGAATCATGTGAGTTTGTTAGTAGAGTCATCTAAAGATTTTAGTTGACTAATTTTGGGGTTATATGTGATCTTCTGAGATGAAACAAACACAAACACTAAAAATTTGCTATATTTGATAAAAAAATAAAAGATAAATTATTAAAAGTAAAAAACTGTAAATTAGAAAAATGGTTTTTACCCCATCAGAATCAATTGTTTATTGAGTAGATAAGGGAGATCGCTTTAATGAGATTGATCATTGAGTAGATAAGGGAGATGGAAGTAAGGAAAGGGTAAAAAGCGTGGAATTAGATTCGATGGGGGAGCCCACCAGATTTGATGGGTTTAGATTGTGGTGGGCTGGGTCAATGCACGTGCATTTCACAGAGAGATATATCATATGAGAGAGGGATTGGTCGATGATTTGACTCAAACCTACTTCCAAGGAACCACTCCGGATATGTGACTTGGATCAAGGATCAATCAATGTCACAAGTAGCGATTTAAATGATTCTCCATTTGAAATTTTCTGGACGTGTGGTCTTTTTCTTTTTCTTTTTTTAAAGGTACTTCCTATGACTAGGTCCTAAAGCAACCACAATCTAAGATATCGCACCCTTTTTAACTCCACTTAAAACATGTAGGTAAAATACCTACTTCAGCTTTCTCCCTAGTTATCAAAGCAAATTGAACATAATTTGATACTAATACCAATAATCCTATCCTGATTAAAAAATAAACATGGTAATTTTCTCTTTTGATAACCCAACCCCTTATCTTTTTGTTCATCAGATGCCTGGGAAAGAATTCTACTCTAAAGTCTCATCACAATGGGAATGTAATCTGAAGTTTCTTTCCGTACCCCCTAGACTCCATTATATCTCTTGGAACCAATGGCTATTGGGACATATGAGAAGACTGCAACCACTGCTTGCCACTTGGCGTTGACGTATAAGACTGCAGGGTCCAAGCATTCTCTCCAAAACACGTGTGGGAACCCAAAACACATCGAGCCTAGCCTGTAGATGACACGATATCCCTCACCCAACAATTGAAAAGACACGTGATACTCGTTTTCACACCCAAGTGCACACTCATTATAAGTAGAACCAAGCTCCATGACATGACTTCTACTCTGATATTGCATCGCAACCACATTAAAGGTGGGGCATAACACGGGGGTTTAAAACTTCAGAAGAGAATAAGATTTTTTGAGTCTCATAGTCAAAAGGTTCAATTAATATCCCCCGCACTACGATGGGTAGAGCCATATCTCTATGCCCTGTATTCAACGAAAAGAAGAGAAGGCCTAGGTACAATATCGACAAGGTCACCACAAAACATTATTGTCCTAAAATTAAACCACTATAGAGCATGATGGCCACAAAATGGCCTAGCTTTCAAACTTCTCTAGCCAATCCAGAAAGATCACCATATCCCGACTCAGCCTTAAATGGTTCCTTTGTAGGATTGCTGCCCTCAAAAGATATCCCTCGCCTTGTAGATGATGACGAGGAAGATTCCCCATCAAACACCGGTGGAGCCCCAAATACACTGAAAAACCCGTTTTTCATTTCTTCAGCTGCTTCAAAGAAACGGTTGAGGCCACCAAAAAGGTTACGCTCAATGGCTTCAATATCACTGCGTAGCCCCGGGAAGTCGAAGTGCCCTTGCTCTGGCAACCCCAGGGGGGAAGACCCTTTAACCACCAGATCGGTCACATCATCCTCTGTATACTCTTCATTGGACTGGACCACTTCTGTAGGCCTGATTTAGAAGATTACAAAGACAAGTTATAGATATACATATATACAAAAGGAGAGAGAGAGTAAAAAACATGATCCAGGGTAAATTGGCTTAGTGCCAGTACAGTTCTATGAATGAATGCAAACTCATCCGCATGTTATGACACCTACAGAATGGAATATAGCTCAAATAATTCACTACAGAGGGGCTAACCAGCAATGACAGCATTTGGTCCCAGCAAGATAGTTCATATTCTATGCACCTGAGTAAAAAGGATATGCTAAAACAAAAGCTGAACTTCAAAAATGTTGTCCAAACATATACCTCCATACAAGCATGTTTCCTGTATATGATGAGCATCAAGACACCTCAAATACAGGCACAAAAGCACACAATCAAAGAATTTGAGTTGTTTCAAACCCAAAGGTAGCTGTCTACAATTAAATAGGGTTGTCAGGACTCTACTCTTTTAGGATTTAAGGAGGGAAAAAGGAGTTTAGGTCATGGAAGTGGTAAACAAGATAAGTGAGAAAGAGAGTAAAGGAAAAAAAAAAAGATTAAAAAGTCTTAAAACCTTGCCTAGAAGAACACCGATGAAGTTTCATAATTGATGCTTACAAATTACACACATGTCCATTATATTTTCATTGTATGTATATTAGCAAAGAAAATCTTAAAAACTCAATAAAACATTAAAAAGAAATCTAATCTCCATGGTAATTTATTACGACTTTGAACATTCCTTGATCTTCCAAATAACGGATTTACACTCAACATGGAACTTTTTAGATTAAAAAGCTTAAAAAATTAGATGGGCTTATTTGAAATAATGGTTTAGTTACTTTTCTTTAAGTTGGGATAAAAATTTGATACAAAAGTAAGACATCCTAAAAGTGATGGAGGGCCTCAAGGAAAATGAGAGGAAGATCCTAATTTTGAGGGAGGGTTTGAGATGCTTCTAAGGATATCAAATTGATTTTGAGATGACAAATGCCTTAATATATTACTTATTTTCTCCTCAATTTCATTAGACCTTTACATTTAAAATAATTTATATCTCATGGGACCACCTCTGAGACCATCCTTTTTACTTTTTATGAGCTAACCAAACTGATTAAAACGATGAATCAACACAATTTCTAAACAAAGTTTGATAAAAAAAGGTCATCTAATTTAACTTGGGATTAAATCTGAGAGTTTTAGATCCATGGCTTTAATACCATTTGCGATTTTAATAACTACATGTCATTTAATATGAATATGGCTCTCCTAGAAAATGTTTTGTTATGGCATATATCAAAGTGTTAACAATGTCTTGAGAATGATCTTGTTTTATAGAATTCACTATATAAATACTCTTTGATTATGAGTATGTTATCCCACCAACTTTTAGTTGTCCAATAAATCCTACAATTAAATGAAGACATGAAATCATACTATCTTAATTTCCTCTTACTTTATAAGCAGTTGAAGTCATTACCATTTCTTTAAGGATATTAAATATTTGGTGTTTACTAATTCCATCTATCTTTCATTCTTATAATTCTTCTCCATCGTGTTTTGATTGAGCGAATTGGCTCCTTTCTTCATATTCGATATCTGGGAGTGTTGGCTCAAGATAATAATTCCTAGTTTTCTATACGATGCCAAATATCTCTCCCTCTTCAGAACTGTAATCTTGTTTACTCTCTAACATTTCAATTAAATTTAGGATTGCTCGTAATATGAGGAGGGGAAGTAGGAGCTGATTTTCCATGGATTCTAAGTCCTTTGAAATTACAATTGAGGAGGTCAAAGGAATGCTGATAAGAAAAATTTTAGGGAGGGAGTAGAGGCTTTTTCCTGTTTGATTTGGTTTGGGGAGATGAGCCTGTTTCAATTGTTGGAAGGTGTGGAGGCATGTCATAGGGAAGAAGACAAAGAGGAGTGATTCAAAGTTTGGGATGAAGAAGGGAGGCTTTCAAGCTAGAGCGCTATTCAAATGGGACAGGATTCACTGCTCAGTTTACACTGTGGATGCTAAGTGGTTTCTCTAATACTCCCTGAAGGTAGATGTTTTCTTGGGGGATGGCTCATTCTTTTCGAGAAGCTTTATTGACTTTGGAGTGGTTTCATCTATAGGGTAGTTCTCCAGCCCTAGGTGCTTAGCAGCATGTGGAGGGATGCAGTAACATTGTGTTGCTAGAGTAAGGGTCTTTTATAGACGCACTAAAGAAGACTCCTGGAAGAGTGGGTGAAGCAGCTTGGATTGAGCAAGGTGATAAGGAGGTGCAGCTTAGGGAGGAGTTTTTCAAGCACTGTTTAGTTGGGAGGTGGGGGTAGTTTTCATATTTTGTTTCAAAGTAATCCTCATTAAGAAGGTAGGCTGCTCAAAAATGGCTTTTGAAAAAGGTGTAGTAAGGATCTCCTTGTTAAGAGGTGCCCTTCTCCTGTTTGAGTTTGAAGAAGTTTCAGATGCAAAGTCGGTACTTTTCAAAGGTATGAGGAGGAAAGCTGAGAAGTTTTTGCACCGGGATAAATGGGTTCTAGAGGTAGGGTGTTTCTGAAAAGGTGTGCGTGCTAAGGAAGTGTGGGTGAGAGTGGTGGTATTCCCGCTACACTTATGGTGTAAGAGGTGTTCAAAAAGCTAGGAGACTACTGCAACGATTTTATTATGGTCAACAAAGATACCACTCTTCACCGTAACTTGCAATGGGCAAGAGTTTTGGTGAAATTAGATGGGAGGAGAACGTTGAGGCTGTTGCAAGTGCTGGTGAATTAGTTGTGAGATGCAATCCAGTTGTTTTCACAATGGATGTTGCAGGTGTCCCAAGGAGAAGTGGTATTGGGCTGGAGGTTAGGGGTGATGATGATGCATCATGCATCAAGCAAGTGTGTGTAGGACCAGTTGTCGTCTTTGTAACATGCTAAAGAAAACACGTGTCATCCTTTGATTGCAGAAGTAAGGAGAAAGGAGTGGAGAACCACGTTGGCCTTGAAAAGCCTAGTCCAGGCAAACTAGATATAAGGAGGGAGGGTGATGGCATGGGTCTTGTTGGTGGTGGAGTTGACTGTTTGGGCAGGTTTGCTTAAACTAGGCTCAAACTGTGGTTTTTGATGGGCTCAAAGGGTCTTTAACCAGATGGGTTTTGAGGATTCAAAGGAGAAGCTAGTTGCCATTTCCCAAGAGGAGATGGAAGCAAAGAGGGTTGCTAGGGAGGAGTATGAAAAATGGGTACTTATAGTAGAAGCTTCATGGAGGTAGAAATCGAGGGAGATTTAGCTAAAGGAAGGAGATAAAAACACTAAAATTTTCCACAAAATGATCAATGTGCACAAAAGAAAAAATTATTTTAGCCAAGATTATAGATATCAGTTTGGTTAACCAAGGAGAATGTGATTAAGGAAGGGGTGGCTTGGGCTTTCTACAATCTTTTATTTAATCCTAAGGAGTGGAGACCCAACATCATTGGAATGCCTTTTGACATTTTCAAGTAGTAAAATTGGAGGAGCCTTTTTCAGAGGAATAGGTGTTCATTGCTCTATTAGAGCTAAATGAGGACAAAGCTCCAAGTCTAGATGGTTTCTCTATGCCTTTCTAACAATTCAGTAGGGATTTTGTGAAGGATAAGATGATGGGATTTTTTTAGTGAATTTTACTATCAAGGTAAGTTGGAAAGAAGTCTTAATGCCACCTTCTTAGAGTTATTTCCAAAGAAAAGAGGAGCAAAAGACTTAAAAGATTTTCGGCTTACAAGCTTCTAACTAAAGTTCTGCCTAGTAGGCTAAAGAAGATGGTGGGTAAAGTGGTATCCAAATTTTGGGACTCCATTCATTTCATCGCTTCGTTTTGGGCTTTTTGCTCAACGGGGTTTAAGGGCATTCCCCTTAACGTTTTACAACTAGATTGACTAGCAGTGTGTAGGTCCAATGAGACGGTGTAGTGTCATGTTATTTTATTGTGTTGTTTAGTTTTAATTCTGGCGGGAGGATTTCTCATCCTCCTTATGTACTATTTTATCTTATCAATATATTCATGTGTGGTTTCCTATCAAAAAAAAAAAAAAGTGGTATCCAAATCCTAGAACACATTCATGGAGGGAAGAAAAATTCTAAATGTAGTGCTCATAACTAAGAAGGTCATTGATTTATTGTTGGAAAATGATGTTTATGGAGTTATATGTAAGTTTGGCATTGAAAAAGCATATGATCATGTTAAATGGGCTTTTTTGCTTTCAATCTAGATAAGATAGGCTTTGGTTTGAAAGAGATTGAATGGGTTAGATGGTGCATATCTTTTTGATAGGTAAGTGCAAATTGTATTAAAACACCAAAAAGGCTGCACCAAAGTACACATGGTTTATACAACGGCCACCAAAAAGCGCCAAAAAGGATAGGGAAAACAAAAATACTCTCTCCCTCAATCCGATTCCAACCAATCAATAAAATCAACCAAGGATATAGAAGTATGTTCTATAAACAAGTTTGTCCAAGATAATAAGTTGCACAAAAACAAAAATTTCAGCCTTTGAATAGAAAGTTCTATATTCTCAAAAAAATTTCTATTTCTCTCCTTCTAAATTGTCCAAAAGAGGCATAAAGGTGTTGCTCTCCACACTTTCTAATGCATGTATAATGCAAGGTTGTTTGTTCTTGTCAATGGTATGCCTTCTAACTTCTTTCAAAGCTCTAAGTGCTTAAGACATGGGGATCTTCTTTCTCCCTACTTATTTGTGTTAGCAATGGAGGCTCCCAACTATCTTCTTAAGAAGGCTAGAGAGGGTGACCAACTATTAAGGGCTAGGGTGAGAGGGAGGCGAGGTGAGGGAGTGGAAGTTTCCCATCTATTGTTTGTCAATGACAATACTATTTTTTGTGAGGCTTCTCAAGATCATATGGTTCATTTGAGATCATTGTTCCAGTGGTTTGAAGCCATCTTTAGGTAAGATGAACACTGTTTTGTCTATATGAGTTTCCAAATATAATTTTGTTCTTTAAAACAATTGAAAACTAATTTTTAAGAACTGTTCTCAAATACTATTGTTTGAGAACCTCTTTTAAAAGCGTTCCCAAAGACACTCTAAAATTTCAAATCTTAGTACTTCTTTCTCTCCACTCTTGCTGCTAAAGGATTTGTCATTTTAGACCACACATCATGAACTTAGCTTTTATGCTTGAAATTGCAGAATTAAAATTAGATTTCCAGAATTTTTTTCAGGTCCACCTCAACTTGTAAGTTTTAGTCATCAAATCTCTATCAAAGCTTCATGAATCAACTTCAATCTCTTTGTTTGCTTCATCATGTTGTTGATGATATTCCAATATAGGCATTAGCATCATTGATAATAGGCATTACTAAGTAAAGAAAACAAATCTAGCAGGCCATTGACCATGATCATACTATAAAATCTGATGCATAACCAGCCTGCAACTTGCCTAATCCCAGTAGTAATAATCAATCTAGATACAATTTGTAAACTTAAATAAAAAAATGCAGCACAGGAGGATACCAATTCAGTGGAGACCCAATCAACAGGGATATGAACCATGAAACAAAAACCATGGATCCAACCAATCCACTAAAATGAAAAGGTTTCTTACAAGCTTACTGATCTATTAGCAGCATCTCAGAACCAATTTTCAACTTTATCAATCCTGATGTATCCTAGATTGCACGACTGCATTTTGGATGGATCATATTATCCCACAAACAAGATCTTTACTTCTATGCAGAGTGCCTTGAGCTAGAGCCTAACATCTCACAGGCCATATCTCACTCCCACATCTTATACTCCCCAAAAGTACCCTTTCCTACAAGTGGGTTATAAATTTTTTTTTATGGTTGGAGTATTTATTCCAAAAATATTTTCAATAGAACATGGCTTATGAATACATTATATCAAGTTTTTCTCTCACAAGTTCTTCATAGAAGCTTTTACTAGAAAAACATTAGAAAAGTTTGTTCAAATACTTTCAAAAGTTACACAAAGAATGAGGTTCTAAAGAGGTGATTGAAACAAAATAGGTCATTCTAGAAAATGGGTAAGATAGCAAAGTAGGAAATTTATTCTACATATATATATATATATGGAAATTTGATTTATTCCGAACATTAGATACATTTAAGCCAACTTGGTCTTTTTCCATTAAAATATAGAACTTGCGAAAGATAATTTCCTCAAAAGACTAGGGAAAGTGTTAGGCCACCTGTGCACTTCACCTACACTAGGCGTAAGAATAATTCTGGAATTGCAAGCAGTAGCTGACGTGGAAGGAATGATTGCAAATTCTGTTAGAAAGGAGGTGTTGGGTATTTGGTTGAGATTTTCTGTTAGGACCAGAGGGGTGAAGGGAATAAAAGGTGAGGTGGGATTTGTGGGGAGGGGATGGAAAGAATGATATAGAATTGGGCTTGCCCATTTGGGAGAGAACTAAGCTTCTCGAAAGCTTGGATATTTCATTTCAGACATTAATAGAGAAATACCAGTTATTCCTCTACTTTTTCTCTGCGTTTTCTGGTTAATTTCTTGCCTTGTGTGTATCAAATTGGTATCAGAGCGGTAACGAACTTGAGAAAATGGCTAGTAAAAACATGGCTCACGTATGGATTCTATGGAGGAGGTAATTGCAGCAGTGCAGGAAGAATTTCGGCGTGAAGTGGGTACGCTAAAGGAGGAGATGCAGAATCTGAATCACAGATTCGAGCAATTCATCAAATTGCAAGAAGACGCTGTACGGGCTGGAGGAACTTCTTCTGGGGGAAATAGGGCAGACAGACCTTTTATGGGGGAGGTTCATGGGTCAGATGGCAGCTCTGGTTCCGCCGGATTTCGCCATGAATCCCGATTTCGGAAGCTCGAAATGCCTCCGTTTGTCGGAACGAATCCGGATGGATGGATTCTCAAGGCGGAGCGATATTTTGCATTTAATCGACTAACAAATGAAGAGAAACTTGAGGCTGCAATTATGGCTTTTGAAGGTGATGCACTGCTTTGGTATCAGTGGGAAAACAGGAAAAGATCCATTGTTCTTTGGGAAGAGATGAAGATGCTTCTCTTGAAGCAGTTTCGAACAACCCAGGCCGGCACTCTTCACGAGCAATGGTTAGCCCTGGTTCAAGACAGAAGTGTACAGGATTATCGGCGGAGATTCATCGAGTTGTCGGCGCCATTAGAGAACATTTCTGATGAAGTAGCTCTGGGTAATTTCATTAACGGGCTGAAGCCAGAAATCAGAGTGGAGGTTAGGATTCTAGAACCCAGCAATTTGGGCCGGGCCATGGACTTGGCCCAAAGGATTGAGGAAAAATTGTGGATCACTAAAGCCCATAAACCCTTTAGTGGGGTTACAAGAGCAGGAACAGGGACTTCACGGGGTAGTATTGTGCCCTCTGAAGCCTCCCGATCAATTTTTAGGGCAAATCATTCGGAAGCCAAGATCGCCGGGGAAGTGAGGAGACTTTCTGATTCGGAGCTACAAAAGAAACGAGAGAAGGGATTGTGCTTTCGGTGTGATGAAAAATGGGGACCCGGGCATCGCTGCAAGAAGAAAGAACTAAGTGTTCTTCTCATACATGACGCCGATGAAGAAGAATCGAGTCAGATTGACGTTACGGAAGAGGCAGTGGCTGATTTGGAGGCGGTTGAACTTAATAAAGTGGCGGAAGTTTCGCTCAGCTCTGTTGTGGGATTAACTACCCCAAGAACTATGAAATTAAAGGGAATGGTGGGTGAGTAGGAGGTGGTGGTCTTGATCGATCCAGGTGCAACCCATAATTTTATATCTTTAGATTTGGTTAAAAGAATACAGTTGCCTATTGATGACAGTGAGGAATATGGGGTTACTATGGGGACCGGAACTGCTGTCCGTGGGAGAGGATTATGCAGAGGGGTAGCTCTTCATCTACAGGGGATTGATGTTGTAGAAGAATTTTTACCACTAGGGTTGGGAAGTGCTGATGTGATTTTGGGAATCAAATGGCTTGAGACCTTGGGTATGACACATACCAACTGGAAAACTCAAGTAATGAAGTTTAGGCTGGATAATGAATCGGTTACTCTACGTGGGGATCCTTCACTGGGGAAGACACTAGTGTCTCTAAAGGCTATGATGCGAACCATCAAGCATGAGGGCACTGGAATTTTAGTGGAGTTGAATCAGTTAGAAGGCTTGGGTGAAGAAAAGTCCGATGTGCCACCATTTCTACATCAGATTTTGGCAGATTATGCAGAAGTTTTTGACATGCCCATGGGACTACCCCCTATTAGAGGACATGAACATTCCATTGTACTCAAAGACGACAGCCAACCGATTAGTGTTCGTCTGTATCGCTATCCTCATGCCCAAAAAGACGAAATTGAAAGATTAATCAAGGAAATGCTTGCAGCTGGAATAATCCAAGTCAGTAACAGTCCCTTTTCAAGTCCAGTTCTGCTTGTTAAGAAGAAGGATGGGTCTTGGCGATTTTGTGTGGATTATAGGGCATTGAATAAGGTAACAGTACTAGATAAGTATCCAATTCCAGTAATAGATGAGTTACTAGATGAGTTACACGGTGCAAAAATTTTCTCTAAGTTAGACTTGAAGTCGGGTTATCATCAAATCAGAGTTAGTAGCCAAGATGTTCACAAAACAGCTTTTCGGACTCACGATGGGCATTACGAATTCCTCGTCATGCCCTTTGGGCTCATGAATGCCCCTGCTACTTTCCAATCCTTGATGAATGATGTCTTCCGGCCCTACCTTAGGAAGTTTGTCTTGGTATTTTTGACGACATCCTGATTTATAGTCCTTCTGAAGAGTCCCACCAGCAGCACCTAAAACAAGCTCTAGAGATTCTGCAAGCTAACTGCCTCTTCGTCAACCAAAAAAAGTGTGAATTCGGGAAAACTGAGGTGGCTTACTTGGGCCATATCATTTCTGGACAGGGGGTAGCAGCAGATCCTAGCAAGATTCAGGCCATGCTCTCTTGGCCAACCCCCACCACTTTGAAAGCTCTAAGGGGATTTTTGGGATTGACAGGGTATTATCGGAAGTTTGTGGCTGGGTATGCCCGCATTGCTTTGCCATTGACTGATCAATTAAAGAAGGATAAATTTGGGTGGAATTCGGAAGCCGCTGCAGCCTTTGAAACACTTAAGCAAGCCATGACCTCAGCCCCTGTTTTAGTGTTGCCCGATTTCACCAAACCCTTTATCATAGAGACAGATGCCTCTGGATTTGGTTTGGGTGCTGTTCTTCTCCAGGACCAGCAGCCAGTGGTTATTATAGCCAAGTTCTTGGTTCTCGAGCTCGCCTTAAGTCTATATATGAGAAGGAATTGATGGCCATTGTATTTGCTGTTTTGAGGTGGCGGCCATATCTACGTGGAAGACGGTTCATTGTGAGGACAGATCAGCTGAGTTTGAAGTACCTTTTGGAGCAGCGAATAGTTGGGGAAGAATACCAAAAGTGGGTTACTAAACTCATGGGGTATGACTTCGTTATACAATACCGTAGTGGGGCAAGCAATCGAGTAGCAGATGCTCTCTCCCGTGTATCTGATCAAGTAGAGTGTACTACCTTAGTAGTACCTCAGTGGCAGCATTGGGACACTTTATGGACAGAATTGGCAGAGGATGATTTTCTGAAGAAATTAAAGGACAACATCACTTCGGGCACTCAGTCTCATGTTGGGTTTACTGTGGAACAAGGGGTATTGTTTTACAAGAATCGTCTCGTTATTCCACGGACATCTAAGCTCATTTCTACTCTAATTGGAGAGTTTCATACCACTCCAGTTGGGGGCCATTCAGGGGAAACAAAAACTTATCACCGCCTTGCAACTGAGTTATATTGGGTTGGTATGTGTAAGGACATAGCCAAGTTTGTTCGGGAATGCTTGGTTTGTCAGCAGCACAAGTATCTGGCCACCACACCTGCTGGGTTCCTGCAGCCCATTCCTCTTCCGGCGCAGGTTTGGGATGAGATCACACTTGATTTCATTGAAGGGCTACCTCGTTCGGAAGGTTTGGATGCAATCTTGGTAGTGGTGGATCGACTTAGTAAATATGCTCATTTTATCGGCTTAAGACACCCATTTACAGCCGTCTCGGTCGCTACCATTTTCACTCGTGAAATTGTGAGGCTTCATGGCATTCCTCAATCCATTATTTCTGATCGGGATAGAGTATTCTTAAGCAATTTCTGGAATGAGTTGTTTAAGTTGCAAGGGACTTCTCTTAAGCGTAGCACTGCCTATCATCCACAAACTGATGGCCAAACGGAGGTTGTTAATCGATGTCTAGAAACTTATTTGCGCTGTTTTGCTTCTGATAAGCCGCGTAGTTGGGCTCGATGGTTGGCTTGGGCTGAATATTGGTACAATACTTCATTTCACTCCTCCACTTGTTGTACCCCTTTCCGTGCTTTGTATGGTCGCGATCCACCCCCTCTCATCCGTTATGAACGAGGCACTGCGTTGGTGTCTACTGTAGATCAGCTTTTGGATGATCGAGATGTTGTCTTGGATGATTTGCGCATGCATTTGTTACGGGCGCAACAACGGATGAAGCTGCAAGCTGATACCAAGCGTCATCATGCAGAATTTCAAGATGGTGACTTAGTTTTTTTGAAGCTGAAACCATATCGGCAGCGTTCTCTTGCACAGCAAAAGTTCGAAAAATTAGCTGCTCGATATTATGGTCCTTTCAAGGTTCTGCAGCGTATTGGCAAGGTGGCTTATAAGCTGGAGCTTCCCCCAACAGCAGCAATCCATCCTGTTTTCCATGTCTCTCAGTTGCGACCTGCACATGGAGTCTCCTCTTCTTCACCAGTTTTACCTCCACAATTAACTCCTGAACTTGAACTTGTTGTGGAGCCGGAATTATTGCTAGATGTTCGTTCGAAAGCTCAAGGCCAGCCGGGTGAAGTTGAAGTGCTGTTGAAATGGAAGTCTTTGCCAGAATATGAAGCCACTTGGGAAGATTTTCATTTGATTCACCAACAATTTCCTGCTTTCCACCTTGAGGACAAGGTGAAAGTTTGGGGGGGAGGTAATGTTAGGCCACCTGTGCACTTCACCTACACTAGGCGTAAGAATAATTCTGGAATTGCAAGCAGTAGCTGACGTGGAAGGAATGATTGCAAATTCTGTTAGAAAGGAGGTGTTGGGTATTTGGTTGAGATTTTCTGTTAGGACCAGAGGGGTGAAGGGAATAAAAGGTGAGGTGGGATTTGTGGGGAGGGGATGGAAAGAATGATATAGAATTGGGCTTGCCCATTTGGGAGAGAACTAAGCCTCTCGAAAGTTTGGATATTTCATTTCAGACATTAATAGAGAAATACCAGTTATTCCTCTACTTTTTCTCTGCGTTTTCTGGTTAATTTCTTGCCTTGTGTGTATCAGAAAGTCTTATCTATTAAAAAACAAACAAACAAGGAAGTCTCACTAAATTGTGCTGAAGAGAAATTTAGGCTATTCTCCTAATACCTCAATATGGTCCCTTGCATTCTTTTTAAGCATATATTGTTTTTATGGATTTCTTTAAAAAGACACAAGTATGGCTATATCACAATTCAAATTTTTTTTCATGAAATTACCAACACAAATTTTGGCTAACAAGAAACTAACAACTTTTTTGATGGGCAAAAACCCCACACCTTTGTTAGAAACTAAAAAATCTATAATCAATAATAGGCCTACTAAAAATAGAATTATTACATAAAGTTCTTAAAAAACAAGACTTTGTATATATGCCCTTTAAGACCTTGGATATGTTTAAGACTATTGGATTTCATTGACTATGTTTCCGGTAAGTAAAGCAAGGGAATGTTATAAACAAAAAAAAAAAAAAAAAAAAAAAAAAACCAACAAGGCACCCCAAACTATGTAGAAAGTATACAAAGAATGCCTACAAACACCTCCAAAAGAAAAGGGAGAGATAACAAAAAACAATGCACCCCTCAAACTAAGTCCAACCAGTAAACAAAATCCACTACAAATGAGGGACTAGAACCTAAAAACAGCTTAAACCCAACCCAAAAATTTACAAAGAAAAAAGTGTTTGTCCTTGAATGTAATGCTCCTCATTTTCAAACGACTTCTTTCCTTCCAAATTGTCCAAAATAAGCACAAGAGAGCAACTCACCACACATTTTTCCGCTTTTTACCCACAAAGGAGTCATGTTATCCTAAAAGCATCTCTCTGACCGACGAGCGAAGCACCCAATGCACATTAAAAAGGGGAAAAAATGTTATAATACCATTGTCTTGACACAGTGAATAAGGATGTGACTGATAAACTCTTCCTTTAACTGACAAAGGAAACATGTGGTTGCCAAAGACCATCCTTTCCTCTATAAATGATCCAAGATTAAAACTTTTGTCCAAGTAGCCTCCCAAGCAAAAAAGCTCACCTTTGGTGGCACCAAGAGTTCCAAATCACACCTACAAGAAACAAAACTATACTACTTGGCTCTAAAGCCAAGTGAAGGGCTTTAACAAAGAACTTATCCTTTTTTACTTTGTCCAAATCACCGTATTTTCTTCTTCTTCATGCACTTTCCTCCCTTGCAAACTCATAAGAAAATGATCCACGCTATCCACTTCCCAATCATTTAGGCACCTAGAAAAGCGAGGGGGCCAACAAACCCCTTCATCTGATGGGTTCTAGACATCCACCACCCAAACCTCCTTAGATACAGCAATAGCTCAAAGAGAAGGGAAAGTAGTACACAGTGGTTCATTTCTACACCACTTGTTTGTCCAAAATCTCACCCTCCACCCATCACAAACTGAGAAGGGAGTTCTACCAGCCAAAAAATCTCAATTCTTTATAATGGCTTTTCATAACCCTACCCCATAACTTTCTCTCTCGTCCTTGGATCACCACCCTCCATCTTCTACCCATACTTACCACTTATAACTTTCCATAAAGTCCCTCTATCTTCCACATACCACCAACTCCATTTACATAGATGGGCTTTGTTAAACGTCAAAAGATTCCTTACCCCCAAGTGTCAAACTCCATTTTCATTGACTGTTTAAGCCCATATTAGTATATTGGAGGTAGTTAGATTTTTAAACTTCCTATATACGTGGGTTGTGCCCTTTTTTCATTTTTGTTAGTTTCCTTTTCTAATGAACTCCTATTTTCCTATCAAAAACCAAAAAATAAAAGATATTAAAGGGAGAAAAATACACTTGATCTCCATTTGATGGGTTGATTTGATGATCTAAAATAAGTAACTCTAATTAGAACTACTAATCTTTAGAATTTTGTGGCACTTTCAATAAAAGAGACATTTCCCTGGACCCTTGGTTAGATATGGGACATTTTAAAAAAAAAAAAAAATTAAATTATATAGCTAACAAATGGAATTTCGCTCAAGAAAATGCTTCTGACCATTGTGCATTGTTCCTTGATCTACCAGTCATTTGAACTTTTATGAAAAATCTGCTGTCTCACTCTGATCAATAACTTATACTTCTTCATCTCTTAATAATAAATTACAAACTTTTCCTCAATATTTTGGACGTTTTCAATACTGTCACTCATTATCTGCTGGAAAGTTTGTATGGAAAAGCAAGACATGTGTATAAACAATGGGACAATGAAGCCAGTCAAAAGAAACTCAAAGCATGTCATTTAAGTTATAAATTAGATGAGTAAAATTGATATCCAAGTTCTCTTTTAAGTTCCCAAGCTGCAACTGGCAACACCAGCGCCTCTCTAATCCCCAAATAAAACCCAACTAGCTTTATTCTAACTTTCCTATCCACCTTGCCCACTTCTAGGGACCACAGTTTCCTTGTCTAATATTTGGACCATTCCTCCCTTCCATGGTTTGATGATTTCATGCATTTATCCACAACGTAAATGCAACAACATCTTCTATACAAATATTGAGGTACTTAAACATCAACATCATTCAGTCTCTTATACTAAAAATGCAATCTAGCCAAAACAGCAAAAAAATTCAACAACCAGAGCCAGCGCAGAATCAGAAGGAGAAGGAAAAATATACCCATACTTAGCATTAGGCATAACTAATAGAGACCACTTTCCTAATATTAAAAAAATAAAAAATAAAAAATAAAAACATTAAAATTCAAAATTTGCAATTTCTTTTCTTGTCATAAATTTTCTCAGCACCAAAGCGCAGCCAACTTGAAAAATAAATAAACAAAGTATAGAGACCTCTTTCATAATATAAAAAGAAGAAAACGCCGATAACTAACTAAACATCAGACACAGATAATAGAGACCACTTAATAAGATTAAAAATAATAAATAATAAAATTTAAAAAAAAAAAAACCCTAGATCCCGAAATTTGTATTTTTTTTTTCTTCTCATTTATTTTCTCAGCACCAAACCGCAACCATATTGAAAAAATAAATAAACAAATAAAAATAAATACCTTCCAACGCAGTCTTTGAGAATCTGCTGAGTCTTCTGGCACTTTCTCACAAATTTTCCAGGCTTAACCTCCTCAGTTCGACACTGCGATTTCACGATCCTCCTCGTGGAGCATCTATCTTCGGAGCTATCTTCGGATCTTAGATTAGGGTTTTGGAATCCGGTAACATCGCCTGCTGTATTGGCTTCGCCAGCATCGTCCTCCCACACCCACCCCATTCTACTTAGCTTGTCAAACAACCCTCACTTTCCCGTTGGTAGTTTGGCACCTGGCCAAAATAAATATCGATTCACGCAAACAAATAGCGGTTTATAGTTTGACACGTGACCAAAATAAATCTCAATTCACGCAAACAAAGCGCGGAAAACGCAGATATGAGATATCAGCAGCATTTTTTAATAGTGTTATTTCTCATCATTTCTTTTATTGTATATAAGATAATTAATGTTATCTATTGTATACTACAAAGTCCATATTTAAATTTTATTTTTATCAAAAAATGAATTATCTATTATATAAAATATATTAAATTATATGAGATAAAAAAGAAATTGGATATGCTTAAAAAATCTTATAAAAAGTTTATTATATAAAAAAGAATGAGTGTTTATCGAATTTTTTATTCCTATCGCTTTCATCCTATTATTATTTTATTTAATTAATTTAGATAATATTTTTCTTTTTTAATAATAATTTAAAGTTTGATTTAGATCATTTTCTCTTATCATAATTTAATTAAAATAATTTTAACATGAAAAATTAATTTTAAAATGAAAAGTTAAATGTTATTATTGAAACTTTTAGATGGAAAAAAAAAAAGAAGATGATTAATTTTTTTTTTTATATTTCTAAAAATGCAAGCCTATAAAACAATCGAAAAATTGATCTTAGATAATGTTTTTCTTAAAAATAAAATATCATAATTTTATTAAAAATAATTTTTCTTGATGATATAATTTTTTCTCTCTAAGAAAGTGATAATAATTTACGTTTCATTATTAATTTACTTACTAAACTATTTAAATAAATATTATTTTATTTGTCTTCTTAAAAATGAAAAAATAAAATTTTTCAAAAATTATGATAATTTAAGTTTTTGTTCTTAATTTTATTCAATAGAAATAAATTTAGATAAAAAAATCAAATAAATGCAAAAAAATATTTATTTTGAATTAATTTATTTTTCTCAATCCAAATTTTAAACAACATTTTTTCTTTAATGTGTATTCAATTTTATAATCTACGCTATATGTAAAAATATGAAATGTTTGTAGATCTTGTATCTCTTTTTTTTTACAGTATTCTAACATTTGTTCATTCATTTGAATTAGTTTTACCCTTCAATTTATGGTAGGGAAACTTTGTGTTTCTTTCTATTCCAAAAAGCATTAGGAATAGAACATAATTCTATTTCAATTTGATCTTTGACTTTACTTATCGTATCTTGGATATCATTTTGAAGAAGGTTTTCTTCTATTCTTTGGTAATGGATCTCTTTACTTAGAAATTTGATATGTTGTTTTTTCTTTTGAATTAAATTCAATTGTTTCAATTCATTATCTTGGAGGAGGTTAAGTTCTTTAAGTTGGACAGGACTAACAAACTCAAAACAGATTGTTTGTACATTATGTTCGATTTTTATTCCTTATTTGTCTATTTTAAAAAGGTGAAGCAGAGTTAAAAAAGGTGTTCCTAACACAACCTTTGGTTGCATGTTTTTAACTAGAAGGAGGGAGGTTTTGTAACAAATATTTTGATTACATATATGAACATTTGAAATTTTATATTCTATGTCTAAGGATAGTAGATTTGTGATTGAAGCCAAAATATGTGCATAAATGACAAATATTTGATATGATTTATACACCAAAGGATATTCAAATCACCCAACTTGACCTAAATTGATGCTAAGGCCCTATCCATGAGTTTAATTTTTACTTTAAAGACTTATTTCAAGTTCGAGGGAAGAAAATGGTGCAAGTTGAATCACTTTATATTTTGAAAGATCAAGAAATGGCTAAATGAGGAAATAAGTGAGTCAAAACTCATGGACCATGAGAAAAGGTAAGACGAGGATATGATGAGTTTGGAATATAAGAAATGACCATTATGGAGTAAGAAATAAGGTAAGAAAACATGGAAAATGAGGCATGAAACAAGATTCAGCTGCATAGAAATTTGGAACTCAAAATCTAATGGCAACATGTATTCTGAATTGAGGAAAAAGTTGGAGTATTTCATGAAGTCTATTTTAGACATACTATATATTGTTTCGAAGCTCAGGAAGTTAAGAGTCCAACGCTTCAAACAATGTATAAATTGGAGTTGAAATGAAAAAAGTTATAGCCATTTGAAGACAACTATGCAAAGCTAAAGGGCCATTTTGAAATGATTTCGAAATTCAACTTATGAATTCGAAATCCAATTCAAAATGACCCCAAATTCGAATTCACCCACTACCACTTTGATGTTTCGCCTCCTCTACCTTAGGAATTGCATCTAGGGCACTCCATCCGCCCTAAGTGGGCCCCACACGACTAGAAACCACCATTTTATTATTTTTTTAATCATTTTTAGATAATTATTTTTGTAATAAGTGGCCAATGAGAGTGTGCCACATGTTAGGTAATTGATGATATTATATAAACTCTCTTAGTTCTAGGTTTGAGGTATCTTGGATCTTTTTTCGGAGAGTTTGACATTAAAAGTGGAAGAAGACGAGAACTTTGGTTTGTTTTCTTTTTCTTCTTTATTAAATATATTGTTTTAAGTTCTTTTGATTCAAATTATGGATTTTTACCCTATTATGGATTGTGAATGTGACATCACCCCCATGAGAGGTTAAGAGCCAACTTGGGGATTGAACCATGAAAACCTAAGGGCTAGGAAACCTATAGGGACAATGAGTAAATTATTATAACAATGAGATTAATTATTGGTTGGGTGACAATTTATCATTTTTTTTATCCTATCCTTGTGAGTTAGTTTAGGGAATGATACGGTAGGTTATTACCCGATACTAGTGATTCTTGGTAATTCTTAATCATTAATTATCCTCATCTTCCCTATCGTTATTTTGCTCCAAAATAAAGCTATAAGGAGTAGGAAGGGTTAAAAGGCTAAATCTTAAACTGGTAATCAATCTCATTCATTTGATGGTTTTAGGAATTTGTTTTAAAAAAGAAAAATTAGGTTTCAGATGCAATTTTGAGTTATAGAACTCAACTTGATGGCAAACGACCAAGGATCCCAAAACCCTAAGATCATATTACTTAAAAGACCCTTGTTTTCTCTAATTTCTATACCCTAGGTTGGATTGTGGAAAGCCCCAAACTTGAATCAATCGAATTTCAAATCAATATTCATTTTTTTATTAATTTAATTTATTTTACTTAGTTTCACATTATTCACATATTGTTTTTCACTTTAGGATTTAAACAAAAGCAATTCATTTATTCTAGTATTGACAATTTTCATAAGCCAATCCTTGAAGACGATACTCGGAGTATTACAAAAGTTGTAATGACTCTTTCTCTTATTTTTCTTGACCAAAGTTGTTACAGAAAAAAGCTAAGTATTTTGGTACAACAAAGAAGTTTGGTCAATTCGCTCCTACCACTCTTTGAGTAGTTTTTTCAAAATATACAATATAAACTAGTCCTTCTTGTATACAATTTAAGTTTGCCCTTGAATCTAGAATAGCTAAGAATCTTCTAGAAAAGTTAGGCTTTATTTGAAGTTATATTTTGATGTACCATTTTTTAGATTTCATCATAATTATACTTTTAATACATAAGTTAGAATTTTCTTCTTCTTTTGCCTCATCATCGTATTTGAAAGTTATTGGATCGTTCTCTATCTTTTGAAGCCTATTATCTAAACTTTGATTTTGAGTCATTAAATCTTTAATTTGAAGTTTAATTTGAGTTATTTCATTATGAAGATCTTGAATATTGATTGACCTAGGTTTAGAAAACTGTCTAACACAATTTTTAGGTTGTATTGATTTGTATTTTCTTCCCTAGTTTCTTTTTATTGTCTTTTTAATTCTAGATATCTTTTGATATATTCTTGTTGGATCTGTGGGTTTCTATCATTTCTATTAATAGATTTAGTTCACTTGTTATCACATTTAATGTTTTGACATTGCAACGAACATTTTTCTACACAATCATAAGACAATTGTGAGGAAGTGTTTTTTGAGGAATTGGAGGAGTCTTCTTTGATTAGAAGAAGTTGTCCTTCATTACTTGTCTCATTTGAAGCCTTTTTTGTGATCTCCCTATGTCTAGGTCCTCTATAATTTCTTTGATTTTGCAATCTAGGGCTACGTGTTCCTTTTTACCACATTTGAAACATTTTATTACTTTTTTATATTTTCTCTTTAAATGTTCTTTTGATTTTCTATAATTTTGTTTCTTCTTTCCCTTATAATTTGAGTATTTTTTACTTGATTTTGACTTCCTATGCTTCGATCTATAGTATTTTTCTTGTTTGATAGAAAGTGGAAGAATCTTCTCATACCCTATTGCGTACAAAAAAATCCTAACTCTTTTTTTTAGGTTCTAAGATCCTCCTTGATCTTAGCATTAACTTTAATAAGGGAGCAAAAGGATAATGCTTCTTGGTTTACGAAGTTTATCAATTCTCCATAAGTTAAGAAATCATAGGGTATTACCCCATTGTATTTTTCTTTGATCCTAATTTGAACCCTTTTTGCTAGGGTTCTAGGAAGACCATGAAGGAATCTTCCCTTCCAATAGGGTTGATTTGCATTTTTCCTAGTATATAGCTTTGAAAGGTATACATCTTTGCGCACATATGAAGTCTCCTAATTTACTGCATCTTAAGTTAGCACGAATTTTGAAGGCACGTTCTTGGAAAATTGTTAGTTCTCCAAGGAAGTGTTTGGTTATTGCAAAAATAAGGGTATGCACCGCATTTTGGTTTCCATTTTCATCTATATTGTGTAGGACCATTCTTTTTTCTTCATTAGTTAGGACATTGTCCCACCATCCTTTTAGTTGACCAGCAAATCCTACCACTAAATGTTTTGCAATAGAATGATCACTATTTCCTTTTGACTTATAAGTTGTAGAGGCCATGATCATTTCTTGAAGAATGTTCAAGATTTGATGTTCACTTATGCCATCTATGTTCCATTCTCACTATCATATTTTAATTGGATAATTTGATTCCTTTCTTCACATTGAAGATCAGGAGGGGTTGGTCTAAGATAATAATCCCAAGTTTTAGTATGTTGTCTAAATTGATGATTTATTCTATTTATTTGAGGATCCTCTTCCTCAAATATTTGTCTTAACTTGTCAAGATTGAATTTTTGAGTTTTTGTGATGACATTAATAGTCTTAGTATTTGAAGTGGAAGGTCTTAATGTGAGATCTAATTTTTCTAATCTTTCTATTAAACATTTGATTAGTTCATCATTTTTTTTTTGAAAGTTTTAATGTTTAATATCCTATTTCCGCCGATTTGAAAATAAGACGATTTTTATCAAGATTTTTATTTAAGATTTGAGGTAAAGTAATTTGACTATTGGTTTTAGGAGCCTCTAATTGTGTTTCTATCCTATTAAGTTGGGAGGATATTGTTCCTAGAATCTGATTGGTAAAATTGTTTTATTGTTGTAGACTTTTGCAGTCTTTTAACAAAGCATTTCTTCCTTCATTTTCCTTTGAACCTGTGGTTTTGAAGGGTGAAGCTATTACTTCCGTGTTTTGAATTTTTATCGGTATTTCTTCTAATGGAGAGTGGTTTGAGACCACTATTTTGTTTGTCGTAGTTTTCCAAGTTTGACCTACTTTATATCTTTTTGGAAAATATTCTAAGTCTTTGAGGCTAATTAATTCAATAGTTTCAGTTTTTGCTCCTATTGAATGAGTGTCATACTTGAAATCTTTTGCCCTTTCTTAGAATTTTTGAATACATAAAACAATTGCTAAAATTTCCTTTTGGGAGCAAAGAGATAATGCTCCCTAGTTTACAAAGTTTATCGATTCTCCATAAGTTAAGAAATCAAAAGGGGTTACTCCATTGTATTTTTCTTTAATCATAATTTGAACTCTCTCTACAAAGGTTCTAGGAAGACCATGGAGGAATCTTTTCTTCCAAAAGGGTTGATTTGCATTTGTACTAGTGTATGCCTTTGAAAGGTATACATCTTTGTACCATTTGAAGTCTTCTAATTTCCTGCATCTTAAGTCTTCTTAGAAAATTGTCAGTTCTCCAAGGAAGTGTTTGGTTATTGCGAAGATAAGGGTATGCATCGCATTTTGGTTTACATTTTCATCTATATTGTGTAGGACCATTCTTTCTTCTTCATTGGTTAGGACATTGTCCTATATAACATTATCTATTATATAAAATATATTAAATTATATGAGATAAAAAAGAAATTTGATATGCTAAAAAAATCTTATAAAAAATTGATTATATATAAAAGAGTGAGTGTTTATCGAATTTTTTATTACTATAATGTATTTATCGCTTTCATCCTATTATTATTTTATTTAATTAATTTAGATAATATTTCTATTTTTTAATAACAATTTAAAGTTTGATTTAGACAATGTTCTCTTATCATAATTTAATTAAAACAATTTTAACATGAAAAATTAATTTTAAAATGAAAAGTTAAATGTTATTATCAAAACTTTTAGATGAAAAAAAAAAAGATGATTAATTTTTTTTATATATATCTAAAAATGCAAACCTATAAAACAACCGAAAAATTGATCTTAGATAATGTTTTTCTTAAAAAAAAAAAATCATAATTTAATTAAAAATAATTTTTCTTGATGATATAAATTTCCCCTGTAAGAAAATGTTTCATTATTAATTTACTTACTAAACTATTTGAATAAATATTATTTTATTTGTCATCTTAAAAAAGAAAAAAATACAAATTTAAAAAATCATGATAATTTAAGTTTTCGTTCTTAATTTTATTCGATAGAAATAAATTTAGATAAAAATCAAATAAATACAAAAAAATATTTATTTTGAATTAATTTATTTTTCTCAATCCAAATTTTAAACAACATTTTTTTCCTTATATTCAATTCTGTAATCCATGCTATATATAAAAATATGAAATATTTATAGATTTTTTTTAAGGAAATTTAACTAAGTCGTTTAATAAATTCTTAACGTATTTATTATACTACCAACTCAAATTGATTTTTTTTTTCAAAAATTAATACTTATTTACCCTTAAGAATTTCTATATACATATTCTAATAAGATGATAATTTTATAATTTTGTATATGATATTTCATTAAATATTCTTTTTAATTGTGGTTTATCTTTTATTTGATTTTAAAATTTTTTATTATTTGGATTTTTGAGTTTAATCATGTAATTATTACTTCGAATAACTGCACAATTATTTAAATTATATATGTTTTTTTGGGAAAACTAAAATTTATTTAAATATTGATATTGTATCAAAAAAAAATTTTTGGTGTTGGTTTAATTTTTGTTTGATTTTGAGATTTTTTTTTTAAATGGTTAGATTTTTAGGTTTAATAAAATATTTATTAATTTACAACTCACTACCTAAGTTAAATGATACCTTATATTTATATCATCACCATGTTTTTAGTAACTTAAAAAATAATTATCACTTTAAAAAAAAAATCATATTTAGTTATTTTAAATAATTCTAAAAAATATATTACTAAAATTGTTGAAATTTTCTAAAAGTTCAATAATAAAAGATTTCTAAAATGGATATTTTTTTAGTGATTGTTATCTTTTTGTTTGATTTTGAAATTTTTTAAATGTTTGGATTGAAATCTTAGTTACAAATAACTACACAATTAATAATTATTGATAAAATTCCACTTCATACATTCATAATAACACTTCTACATGCTAGAAAACTTTCTAATCCTTACAAAATAAGTAAAATATTTATATATTCACAAAATTTAAAAAAATAGCACTCTTAAAACATAAAATAACTATATGAGATTTACAAGAAACCGACTTAAGAGGTTGGTGGAGGATGAGGTTCATGGAGGACATATTAAGTCTACAAGAGAGTAAGAAAAGAGGTTGATGGATGATGGACAATTAGTTCTACATGGAAATAAGAAAGAAATAAGTAAGAATGTAATAAATCTTTGAGTCATGAGGAAGAAATAATTTAGAATGTAATAAATCTAAAGGAAAATCCAAGTAGAGTGTTTGCAATTTTCAATAATTACATAATTTTTTTAAAAAAATGTTTTATCTATTCTAGTGAAATTCTTTTCCAATTTATCCATGCATATGTTTTTTTTCACATTTGTATTATATCTCATGTATTCTATTGAAAATATAATTGAAAACAATAAAAAGCTAACTACAAAATATAAAATAACTTATTATTAATATATTACAATATATTATCTATTTTTATATAATTAAGAAAATATATTTGATATATTATCTATGTTATGATGTCATTTCAACTTAAGACATAAAATAGTTCATAAATCAAAGATAAATTCTAAAAATATAATTTAAAACATGAAATAAAACACAATCATTGCACAGTAATTGAATCTTAAATAAACTTTGTGTTGAAAATAATATCTTGATTACAAAGAGTTTGAATTTGGATTTTGAAATACGTTTTCATTACAAAGGAAAGGTTTTTGAAAGGAGAGAGATACAAAAAAGCTAAGAAGGTTTTGTTTTTACAACTAGGACATACAATAATTCATGTACACAAAAGATTAATTCTGTCTATGAACTCCAAACATAAAAATAGAAATATTTAATGTCTAATTCTATCTAATTTATTACAGAAAATTAAATATTAGAATAGAGAAATTGATTCAAAATAAAAGTTTTGTATTGAAAATTATACCTTAATTACTGAGTTGAACTTGAGTACAAGGTTGAGTGTGCACACAAATGCATACCCATGCTTGCTCATGCACACAATTTGGCTCCTTAAAGGATGGGGCGCCATGCTAAATATGGTAGGTTGGAACTGCCCTTAGTTCAGTCAGATGGGTTGGAAGTGGAATGTATAATGATGAGTTCCACTTCACATAACCCAAAAAGGAGAGAAAAGGATGATACTATAATAATGGAAAAGCAGAAACTTTTCACCAGACTTTTCAGAACAGAGCCAGACCTTTCAGAAAGAGGTGAGTTAGTGTTAGATAATATGCAGTGGTGATGATGAACATTGGTTATTGTATAAGTTGAGGTACTAGAGAGAGAGAGAGAGAGAGAGAGAGAGAGAGAGAGAGAGAGGGCCTGCAAATTCAATGGGTCCATATATTAGGTGAATACTGGTTTTATCATAAATACTACTTTTTTATAATAACTTGCTAGAGGGAACTATTATCAATTGTGCACATGGCCTTACCACAGATGTTACAATAGCTGATGTTTTATATTGAACTATAATGAGCTTTGTGCATTATCTACAAATGTTTTACCTGTAAATATGCTATTTCCAGCAATAGTTTCAATATCTACAAATGTTGACATATTTTGGTTTGAAAATCTTGATTAAAAAAAAAAAGATACTTGTTTTCCATCAATATTTCCACATTTTCAGGACCTCAATATGATTTTCAAATTCATATTTTATTCCTCAGTTTGAATGCTTGATGGTTACATGTCAATGCCATAAATTTAACGAATATTTTTCAATACATTTTCCTTCAGAAATATACTCCTTACTGTGCAGTTTGATTAAGATCCTTGAACGCTACTGTAATCAGTCAGATGCGGAGAAGAATGTCCACATGAATGATTACAATGGAGAGGTATGACAATTTCTTAAAGCCTTAAATAAAGCTGTTCAAACTACAAATTTTAATTTTGTCAAAAAACCAATATTGATGTCATAATGTCCACTGAAACTGGAAACAACTTTGACACAATCAAGAGACTGAACTTGCATCTCCTTCAAGTCAGTCAGGTTCCTCAAGAACAGAATTTATCTATTTTTTTTAAAAAGGACTTCTTTCCACTCAATCTTGACTTCAGTTATGCATGAAAATATGCGATGCCATGAAATACTAGTATATTCATGTTGATTCTATGACAACCCAGCAGATTCATTTCAAACGCTGTCTTAATCTTAATTAAACACTCAAATACCGATGTGCAAAGAAACCCTGAAAGATCCAATATTAAGATCTAGTTGGAACAAGTGAGGAAATTTTCTAGATAGTACATATAGAAGAAGCATATACCAGATTCAAAAATAAAAAATAAGCTCTGAAGCACAACATTTCTAGTGGGGAACCAGTACTAATTTTCTTAAGGTGATGCATAGATTTTCTTGGCCAATATATTCAATTTCCAATCTACAGACCAGTACGTTTCTGTGATTTGACAGAAGCATCATCCATCACGTACAACTCCAGGCAAATGCTGTGACATACTACAATTGATGCAGGGGTAATAATATCAGTGCCTGTTATGCGTTCCTGAAATTGAGATAATTTGTTTGAGGGCTCAAATTCAAAATAATTTCTGTGAAAGGTACGGACTGATATTTATGTTGCATGGTTGCAGGTATGTTGAAGGACAAAATATTGATCTGATGAATGTTACAGACCTTGTGCAACTCGAGCAAGAACTAGATGCAACACTGAGACGAACAAGGATAAGAAAGGTCAGCTTCTGCACATTACACAATGTGAACTTGGAACTGTTCAGTTCTAAATGACAAATTCAGCATCATTTTATTTCCTCTAGAACTCCATATCAATTGTATCACCAAAGATGGAACTAAATTTGGGATAAATATGACAGGTTACTAGAAAAATTCATCAATTAATATCACCTTACAAAATATGTACAAATTATAACTCACCTTTTGTTCTTTTTGTTCCAAGGATTGGAAGGGTTTACATAAAGATCACTTTTGACACCACCCACATTATAAAGCCAACCCAAAACAGACCAAACCACCAGCTGTGCTTTTATAAATAGTTGAACACCATTGGTAATAACTCAGATTCCACTACCTTAACCATTCCATGGTACTCCCTCATCTAATGTAAGACAATAGTTGCCTCTTAATTTGTAATGGGCAATGCGTAGTGGCTAGATATGAATAAGACTAATGACACTGACAAGGGGGGGACCTCTTACCTATAAACCACTACTGTCCTTCACTATAAAATAAAATTGCACCTCAAAATGTATCTATTTAAAACCCCAACATGTTCAGCTTTATGACACAAGGGTTTTATCACTAATCAACTCTCATCTTACTCACCAGTTAATTTCCAAGAAGCCACAAGATTTTCTATTAATAACCTCAATGAACTTCTTCAGTCCTCATGAATAGCATAGGTATCATCAATCATGTCCTTGACCTTCAAACTAACTCTCCCTTCAAGTAGAAATGGTGCTATATCCAAAATGCAATTAGGATTTCAAATATAATCTGCTATAAAAGGACTAAGTTATGTAGTGCAACTCTTTAACCTATAGAAAGAAAACTGAACTCGAGTAAGAAAAGTCAACTGTTTCGCCAGATTGCTGTTTGCTATCTGTTTCAGTGTTTCAGGATGGTAAATTGTGCTATA
Organism: Vitis riparia; assembly: GCF_004353265.1. Classification (NCBI taxonomy): domain Eukaryota; kingdom Viridiplantae; phylum Streptophyta; class Magnoliopsida; order Vitales; family Vitaceae; genus Vitis; species Vitis riparia. The sequence continues at coordinate 5,972,822 of NC_048438.1, read as the reverse complement.
ATTTAAATCTTAAAAGTGAATAACAAACTTGGCATCTCCGTATAAAGATTATATTTTAGAATTCCATGAAGATGAAAAGTGTAAATTGGCAATCTAGGTTACATCCTTAGTCATTCTACACAAAAATACGGTTGTCGCTATTAGATGATGAATTGGATTTTGGAATTAACTAATATTCTCCAAAAAGGTACTGTTCATGATCCCTATATTGAACAAGCCATCTTAGAAAAACATTGCACCATTACCATTACAAGATCTATACCCCATATATATGTGGCAATCTAAATACCAAATCCATGCTCACATTTGTTTGTGGAGCATTTGGCACTAGTCAAGGTGGAAAATGGCCTACACTAGAGTTGAACCTTTTGCAACCTGACAAGAATAACATCTTTCAACAAGTTGATACACACCCCTATCCAAAGAAGGCCAATAATAATTAGTCGCAACCAAATCATAAATCTTGCAACAATCAAAATGTCCCTCATTATGGATCTGAAATCAAATTTTCTCCTTGAGAAGGCAATCAAACACACACAAATAATGAACCTAGTCCTTTGAACAAAAAACCAAGCAGCAGGAAAATCTTGCATATTTCATGTCAACACCCTTTTTGAATATGGTCAAAATAACGGTCCAAATGGTACAAATTCTGGTCCAAAGTTTATAAGTTTCAAATCCTAGAAATTGTGCATAAAGTGTAGACAATGACATTGCCTTCCCTAAGGGCATGCACAAGTTTGTTTTTCTGACCTGAATCACCTTATTGATGTTGAATCATAGAAGTTTAATGTTTTATGGAAGGAACTAATTCCACATCTCTATCGAACCATCATCGTCCATGTAAATATTTGAGGACTCAAATTATAAAACAAAGTCTTCTTGGATGAGCTAATGTTGCCAATGCCTCAAAGTTTGCACCAATGCATAGAACTCCTTAACATATGTTAAGTAATCCATCTTTGAAGTATTCAACTTACTAAAAATATGCTTGATGCCTCCCTTCTTACTGAAATATGCTATGAGTTACCTTATGGCTATAGCCTCAACATAGAGTACTTGAGGTTTAAGAGGTTTAAATCTCACTTTATCGAGATGTAAGCTTCAAATATTCAATGTGTATTAATGGATTTTGTAAGCTTTGAATATTCAATGTGTATTAATGGGTTTAGACTTTTGTGGGCTTGAGTTTTGGTCTTACCCTTAGGCTTAGGTTAAACCTAATAAAAAATGAGGGCTCATGTAATACCTAGCACTAATGAATTAAATAGGCAATAATGATTATCATAGTACTTAACTTTAAACATGCTTAATTAGATGTTAAAATTAATTTAATGCTAATCTTGAATAATTATGAATTAAACTTTGATTAAGGTTAAGTGGGATTAGTTAATGACTTAAGCATGCTTATTAAGTTCTTTGGGGCTTATTAGAGTTATGAAAACCTAAATGACTAATGGGCAGCTGTAGGTTTAATATTGGTTAACTAGGAGGACTGAATTGCAATATTGGGAAAGTTGGGGTTGGTGGCAGCCATGTGGCCTACCACCTCCTACTTGGCTACATGGAGACCCCTTTATAAGGGCCTACAACCATGTTTTGGAGCATTGTCCGTGCAACAACCTAGGTTAGAGAGAAAATCTAGAGAGAGAAAGTGAATATTTGAGTTCCTTGTAATAGGTAATGATCGCCTACATAGAAGAATCACAAAAGGAAAGTCGATGTAAGACAAAATGCCTAAAGCAAGGAACAAATAAACAACAAGGCCCAGACGATCAACTAGATCATCTCCACTATCTCATGGTAATGGAACTGAGAGAAGGACTGCAATATACCCAACTATTGGATCAGAATACCAGAATGTGAGCTTAATTCGAGAATTTAAAGCACTGACTCCTCCAATCTTTTGGGGTGTGATAGCTTGGCAATCCTATCACAAAGTCCATGGTCTCATGATCCCACTTCCATTCTGCTATAGGTAGTGGTTGTAACAACCCTACTGGCTTCTGATGTTCAACTTTCACTTGTTGACATATTAAACACTTGGAAACGAATTGAGCTATATCTCGCTTCATACCTTGCCACCAATATTGACGCCTCAAATCATGGTACATTTTAGTTTCTCCAGGGTGTACTGTGAACCGAGAATGATGAGCTTTCTTCATTACCTCCTCCTTCACTTGAGCATCATTAGGAACACAAATTTTATTCAAGAAATAAATCCCACCATTAGAATGTATGCTCCAACCTTCCACTGCGTCACCTGCCATAATTGAGAGCGCATGCCCTCTTAACTTTTTATCTTTCTTTTGAGCTTCAATAACCTTATGCAATATTGTTGGCTGAGCTACTAAAGTACAAAAACATGCACCAAAATCACGTATATCAAAAAAAGGATTGAACTCACTAATGTAATCATACATTTTCCACTCAGAAACCACCAACCTAGATAACACACATTGAACTTTTCTACTTAGGGCATCAACAGGCATCAACAACCACATTAGCTTTTCCTAGATGATACTGCAATGTAAAGTTAAAATCTTCAAGGGTTTCCATCCATTTCCTTTGCCTTGCATTCAACTCTTTTTGAGAGAAAATGTACTTCAAACTTTTGTTATAAGAGAACACCTCAAAATTTTCACCATTAAATAATGTCTTCATAACTTTAAAGCAAAGACTATGGTTACCAGTTTGAGATCATATGTAGGATAGTTCTGCTCATGGTTCAATTGCCTAGATGAATAAGCAACCACTCTTCCTCTTTGCATCAAAACACATCCCAAGCCATTTCTTAAAGCATCATAATAAATTGTATATCTTTCCCCACTAATAAGAGTAATTAGCACAGGCATCATTGTTAGTCTCCTTTTTAGCTCTTGAAAAGATTCTTCACACTTGTCATTCCAATTAAAGTTCACTCCCTTCCGTGTCAGTTTAGTCATTGGGCATGCAGTTCGAGAAAAGTTTTCAACAAACCTTCTGTAGTACCCAGCTAATCCAAGAAAACTACGTACTTCAAAAACATTCTTGGGTCTTTCCCACTTTGTCACAACTTCCACTTTTGTTGGATCCACTAAGATACCCTCTTTAGAAACCATGTGCCCCCAAAATTGAATTTCCTGCATCCAAAAGTCACATTTCTCCAATTTGGCATATAACTGGTGTTCTCTAAGTGTTTGAAGTGCCAAATGCAAATGATGACCATGCTCTTCTCGACTCTTAGAATATATCAAAATATCATCCACAAAAACCACCAAAAAATGATCCAAGTAAGGTCGACAAATAAGATTCATCATGTCCATGAATGCAACTGGAGCATTGGTTATTCCAAATGGCATGACAATAAACTCGTAATGTCCATACCTTGTATGAAATGCAGTCTTTGGAATATTTGATTCTCGTTTCCTGGAATATTTGATTCTCGTATCCTCAACTGATGATAACCAGATCTTAAATCAATCTTAGAAAAATAGCAAACCCCGCATGACTAGTCAAATAAGTCATCAATCCGAGGTAATGGATATTTGTTTTTCACTGTTACTCTGTTCAATTTTCTGTAATCCACACATAACCGCAAGGATCCATCCTTCTTCTTCACAAACAATACTAGAGCGCCCCAAGGTGAGGTACTAGGCTGAATATACCCTTTACTTTGCAACTCTTGCAACTGAATGTTCAATTCTTTAAGTTCGACTGGAGTTATCCTGTATGGAGCTATTGATATTGGATCTGTACCTGGATACAATTCTATAGAAAAATCCATCTCTTTGTGAGGAGGTAAACATGGAAATTCTTTAGGAAAAACATCAGCAAATTCACAAACCATTGGAATACAATCTATTGTTTTCTTTTTGCCTTCTCCCTGCATATTAAAAAGAAAATATTGTCTACCATCCTTTCTTAACCACTTGTCATCCAAGTTTCGAATTAGTGGAATAATTGTAAGCCTTCTGTCACCATAGAAACTCAAATATGAACCAGAAGAGGTTTGAAATGTTACTTTCTTCAAATAACAGTCTAATACAGCATGATGTCGAGCTAGCCAGTCCATCCCCACAATTACATCAAATGATGAAATATCAAGAAGAACCAGATCCATTGTAACTTCAGGACCCCTAATATAAAGTACACAAGCATGACACACCCACTTGGTTTCCACCTTACCACCCATAGGAGTCTCAACACATAATGAAAATTGAAGGGGAACAAATTCTATGTCTAGCAAAGAGGCAAATGATGCAAAAATAAAAGAGTGGGTAGCTCCCGAATCAAATAAAACATGTGCCCAAGTGCTAAAACATAAGATCATACCTTCCATTAAGGCATTTGATTATGCATTTTGTGACCTCAATGCATAAAATCTCCCTTGTTGTCTTTGCTCTGGCTTCCCTCCAGGCTTCCCTCGTCTAAAGTTTCCTTCCCCTTGAGGTTGTCTTCCTTACATTCGTGAGTTCATCTACTAAAACTGCTGTTGAGATGGTTGGTATGCAGGTCGTTGAAATTTTGGGCACTCCCTCCTAAGATGTCCCACCTCACCACATTCATAACATCTCCTTGTTCCCTTGACCCAATATGTAGTTCCACTATATTGCTCTTGTTTTATGGGTTGTTGTTGGGGATGAGTCACTTTCTGGCTCTTGAAACCTTGTTCCCGTTTTTCTAAACCACCAAACCTAGAATTTTTGCTGCTCAAAGTTTATACACTTGGTTCAAAGGAACATGATAGTGACTGCATATGCATCAAATTTACACAACTATCTGGATATGCTCCGAATGTGGTGGCAGATGAACATTAGGGCACAGGTCGCTCCCTTCATGCTCCGTACTTACAGTGAGGTTGTGGCAAGGGCTCTTGTTATAGAAAGGTAAATGGAGGAAGCTCAAAGATTGAGAAGTAGATATTCTAGGTTTGGTGGTTCAGAAAAACGGGAACGAGATTTCAAGTGCCAGAAAGTGAGTCATCCCCAACAAAAACCCATAAAACAAAAGCAATATAGTGGGACTACAGATTGGGCCAAGGGAACAAGGAGGTGCTATGAATGTGGTGAGGTCGGACATCTTAGGAGGGAGTGCCCAAAATTTCAATGACTTGCATACCAGCCATCTCAACGGCATTTTCAGCAGATGAACTCATGAATGCAAGGAAGACAACCTCAAGGGGAAGGAAACTCGAGACAAGGAAAGCCTAGAGGGACGCCAGAGCAAGGACAACAAGAGAGATTTTATGCATTGGGGTCACAAAATGCAGAATTAAATGCCTTAGTGGAAGATATGATCTTATGTTTTAGCACTTGGGCACATGTTTTATTTGATCCAAGAGCTACCCACTCTTTTATTTCTGCATCATTTGCCTCCTTACGAGACATAGAATTTGTTCCCCTTCATTGTTCATTATGTGTTGGCTCCTATGGGTGGTAAGGTGGAAACCAAGTGGGTGTGTCATGCTTGTGTACTTTATATTGGGGGTCTTGAAGTTATAATGGATATGGTTCTTCTTGATATTTCATCATTTGATGTAATTGTGGGGATGGATTGGCTAGCCCGACATCATGTTGTATTAGACTGTTATTTGAAGAAAGTAACATTTCAAACCTCTTCTGGTTCATATTTGAGTTTCTACGGTGACAAAAGGCTTACAATTATTCCATTAATTCGAAACCTAGATGAAAAGTGGTCAAGAAAGGATGGCAGACAATATTTTCTTTTTAATATGTAGGGAGAAGGCAAAAAGAAGACAACAATAGATTTTATTCCAATGGTTTGTGAATTTGCTGATGTTTTTACTAAAGAATTTCCATGTTTGCCTCTTCATAGAGATATGGATTTTTCCATAGAATTGTATCTAGGTACAGATCCAATATCAATAGCTCCATACAGGATGGCTCTAATTGAACTTAAAGAATTGAACATTCAGTTGCAAGAGTTGCAAAGTAAAGGGTTTATTCGGCCTAGTACCTCACTTTGGGGTGTTCTAGTATTGTTTGTGAAGAAGAAGGATGGATTCTTGCGATTATGTGTGGATTAAAGAAAATTGAACAGAGTAACAGTGAAAAACAAATATCCATAACCTCGGATTGATGACTTATTTGACTAGTTATGTGGGGCTTGCTATTTTCCTAAGATTGATTTAAAATCTGGTTATCATCAGTTAAGGATACGAGAATCAGATATTCTAAAGACTGCATTTCGTACAAGGTATGGGCATTATGAGTTTGTTGTCATGCCATTTGGATTAACCAATGCTTCAGCTACATTCATGGACATGATGAATTGTATTTATCGACCTTACTTGGATCATTTTGTGGTGGTATTTGTGGATGATATTTTGATATATTCTAAGGGTTGAGAAGAGCATGGTCATCATTTGAATTTGGCACGTCTAACACTTAGAGAACACCAGTTATATGCCAAATTGGAGAAATGTGACTTTTGGATGCAGAAAATTCAATTTTTGGGGCACATGGTTTCTAAAGAGGGTATCTCAATGGATCTAACAAAAGTGAAAGTTGTGACAAAGTGGGAAAGACCCAAGAATGTTTTTGAAGTACGTAATTTTCTTGGATTAGGGGTACTACAGAAGGTTTGTTGAAAACTTTTTCTCGAATTGCATGCCCAATGACTAGACTGACAAGCGAGGGAGTGAACTTTGATTGGAATGACAAGTGTGAAGAATCTTTTCAAGAGCTAAAAATGAGACTAATAACAACGCTTGTGCTAATTACTCCTATTAGTGGGGAAAGATATACAATTTATTGTGATGCTTCAAGAAATGGCTTGGGATGTGTTTTGATGCAAAGAGGAAGAGTTGTTGCTTATTTGGGTTGGTGGTTTCTGAGTGGAAAATGTATGATTACATCAATGAGTTCAATCCTTGTTTTGATGTATGTGATTCTGGTGCATCTTTTTGTATTTTGGTAGCTCAACCAACAATATTGCATAAGGTTTTTGAAGCTCAAAAAAAAAAAAATACAAAGTTAGAGGGCATGCACTCTCAAATTATGGTAGGTGACGCAATGGAAGATTGGAGCATACATTCTATTGGTGGGATTTATTTCTTGAATAAACTTTTGTGTTCCCAATGATGCTCAGGTGAAGGAGGAGGTGATGAAAGAAACTCATCATTCTCGGTTCATAGTAAACCCTGAAGAAACTAAAATGTACCATGATTTGAGACGTCAATATTGGTGGCAAGGTATGAAGCGGTAAATAGCTCAATTCGTTCCAAGTGTTTAACATGTCAACAAGTGAAAGTTGAACATCAGAAGCCAGTAAGGTTGTTACAACCACTACCTATAGCAGAATGGAAGTGGGATCATGTGACCATGGACTTTGTGACAGGATTGCATAGTTGTCACACCTCGAAAGATTAGAGGAGTCAGTGCTCTAAATTCTTGAATTAAGCTCACATTCTGGTATTCTGAACCACTAGCTGGGTATATTGCAGTCCTTCCCTCAATTCCATTACCATGAGATAGTGGAGATGATCTAGTTGATCGTCTAGGCCTTGCTATTAATTTGTTCCTTGCTCTAGGCATTTTGTCTTACACCGACTTCCCTTTTGTGATTCTTCTATATAGGCGATCTTTACCTATTACAAGGAACTCAAATCTTCATTTTCTCTCTCTAGATTCTCTCTCTAACCCAGGCTGCTGTAGGGATAATGCTCCAAAACGTGGTTGCAGGCCCTTATAAAGGGGTCTCCATGTAGCCAAGTAGGAGATGGCAGGCCACATGGCTGTTACCAACCCCAACTTTCCTAAGTCCTCCTAGTTAACCAATATTAAACCTACAACTACCCATTAGTCCTTTAGGTTTTCATAACTCTAATCAGCCCCTAAGAACCTAATAAGCATGCTTAAGTCATTAACTAATCCCACTTAACCTTAATCAAAGTTTAATTCATAATTAAATAAGATAAGCACTAAACTAGTTTTAACATCTAATTAAGCACGTTTAAAGTTAAGTACTAAAATAATCATTATTGCCTATTTAATTCATTAGTGCTAGGTATTACAGCTCAATTGGAAGTTTTGATAAAGCCAAGGGGATCGATCTCTCTTTATTAAATAAGGGATCGTAATTGCTTTATTGAATGACCAATAATTGATAAAATCATAACCTTAATTATTTATGTAGATTATATAATTTTGACAGAGGATAATTTTGAACAAAATTAAAAAATGGTTTGCCATAGAATTTGAGATAAAAGACTGGAAAGTACAAATATTGCTTGGGAATTGAAGTGACTCATTCAAGAAATGATATTTTTTTCCCCAATAAAGGTATATTTTCTATCTTCTTAAAGAATTGGGATGCAAATGCAGGCTTGTTAACACACCTATTGAATAAACTTATAAGCTTGGAGAAGCATAAGAAAATGTAGCCATAGACAGGAGGAGATACCTAAGGGTAGTTGGGAGGCTCATTTATTTATCACAAGAGACCTAATATAGCCTATGTGGTGAGTGTAGTAAGCTAGTTCATGCACTCCCCTAAAAAGGCATCACTTACAGGTTGGACATAGAATTTTGCGATACCTAAAATCTACTCCAGGTAAGGAAATGCTCATCAAGAGAAATGAAATTTAAGTTTGGAAGCTTACACTGATGCAAATTGGTATGAATTAGTAATAGACCACAGATCAACCATTGGGTATTGTACTGTTTTTGGAGGAAATTTGATGAGATAAAGAAGTAACAAGTTGTAGTTGTTAGGTTTAATGCAGAAGCAAAGTTCAAAATCATAGCATAAAGAATATGTGAACTACTTTGGTTGAAAATAATTATTGATGATCTAGGATATTGTTTATAACCTAGTCCAATATGGTCGTACAAAAGATGTTGAAGTGGGTTGACACTTTATTAAAGAGAAACTGGACTAATCTATACTCCTTCAAATCCTTTAGATGGGCAACTTGTTGATATCCTAACAAAGGACCTACCCAATTATTCATTTTAGAAGATAAGTAGCAAAATAGGAAATAGATAATATCTACTCATCATCTTGAGGGGGAGTGTTGCTGAATTTGATTGAAGATACCAAAAAATCAACTCCCCATTTTTCTAGATTCATTGAAAATACTAGGGAATTAATTCCTTGATTTCGAGGTTGTATAGCTATACATTTCTTGTTTTATTTGTAAAGTAGAGGATTTCAAGGAATTAAACAACTTTCTAATTTTATGAAATTTAGTTTTCTATTATATACTATAAATACTATATATCATTTTGTTAGGAATGCAATGACTAAAAACCATAGTTTTCCACAAAAAAAATTCACACACTACGACCATTGTAGGAAGTTCTAGTTGTTTAGCTTATGTGTAAGATTTTCATAAGGGCTAGATGATTGCCCTACTGATTAATCATAATATTTAGATGTTACCTTAGACATTTGGATAGATTAAGACGAAATACACCAACAATGATGGCTGGTTGAAACCATTGACAATGAAGGCCAACCAAAAAAAAAAAAGTCTAGAACCAATTACTGTGATATGAGGAAAATTGGAATTAATTTTGCTTGATTCATTCAAGAAAAAAAAAATTATAGCATATATATATAGTTGTGATACAAGAAAATGAAACTACAATGATATACAATCCAAACTTAACAAAAAAGTGAATGCTAAAAGATACACAAGATCCACAAAATCTTCCAACAATAAGAGTAGAAAAATATTTGACTTTCTAAATAAGAACCACAAAATTCCCAAAATCCTCCTTTTGAATAAAGAAAAAAAATTGCTTTCTCAACAATTTTAAAGTTGGATGTGTCCACTCTTGTCCTACCTCAATGTATTTCCTCCATTAATTACCCAAAGGATGATCTTAGTTGAACAAAATCCAATCCTACTAATCCAAATCCAATCCACTTAAGAATTAGTGTTTATTAATTTTAGTTATGCTTTGATTTTATCTTTTAATCTTTTATTTCTATATCATGATAATAATTCAAATATATTTTTAAATGCAAACAAATTGGTGAATTGATCTTTATGTTGAACTAAAATAATTAAGTTGGCTTTGATTCTTTTTTGCACTTGAATTACTTGAACATAACCTACATGCAACGGGAAACCTTCTATTTCACCAATCTATCCCAAATAACATAGCTGATCTTAATTTGTGCAAATTGCAATATCAAAATCCTAACTTTTGAAAAGTAGAAATTTAATAATTCAAGGGAGTTGAAATCTCACAGAATTCAAAATTTTGTGATTTGAACTTCTCATATCCCATAATCCTATTAAATGTCAAAGCCTGTGATTTTGATTTCAAGTGTTAAGACTGCGTGTTAAATTTAATAAAGACAAGGACTTAATATTTTATAGGGTCCTTTGAAATATAACAAAGTTCGCTCAATATTCTTGGACCACACAATTCTCATTACTTCTCAAACTGAAGATGCTTGGTAGAGATTATATTGCCTTGTTGTCTTAAAAGAAAGGGAAATCACTAGGAAAGATGAGTTATTTGCTCAAGCATTATAAAAGGAAAGCTAGAAAACCATAGAAGAGACGCTCCTAAAAGGCTTAACAAAAGAACCCAAAAGTTAGAAGAAGCTTGGGAGGAAGTGCAAAAAATCCAATAGAAAACTCTTCCAATCTAGCTCTTAGCCTAGCTATGTAGTTTCATACCCCACTTCACATACCTCCCTTTCCATCAAAAGTAGCACCCAAAATCGTGAGATGGGTCAATAATTTAATGAATCTAAGCACTGAATTTCCTGACCACCTCTGACCTTGGGAAGCCTAAGAAAGAACAATAGTCCACTATGGATGTGTTTACATGTGCAACCCATGCAACGTATTATGGATTTTGCTTATCAAACCCAAACAATAATAACTTCTATCTTTAACATTCCTAATGCTTCCTTGAGGGTTCACATATGTTACTACTATTATTGTTCTCAAGTTTTTAAAATTAATTACTTAACTAAATATTATTACTAACATCAAATAGTTTTTTCCCCCTAAAATTTATATTGGAATAAGAATTTGATATTTAGTGTTTGTTTTGTGTAGTTTTCAATAACTTAGTGGATCTCCTTAAAGTTGTCACTTAGGAGAATGTCCTACTAAGGTCCATTCAGCACCCCCTCCCCCCTCCCTATACCCCCCACAACCTATTCCTTTCTCCCTCGGCTTGCTCGTGAGCTTGGTTGATATACCATTCTAACATTGTTTCAACATCTTAATCCTTGGCCATTTACAATTTTTAATATAGAAATGTTAAAAATATTTTTAAAAAAATTGTAAGTTTTTTACGATTAAAGCCAAACTAACACAGATTTATAGGAACAAAACCTCAAGTATGATGAAGAGAAATGAGTCAAGAATTTTAAAATTGACCCATATAAAACTTACAAATTGGAAAGAGAAGAAGAGCGCAAGAAGTCAAACCTTATATACCTATTTATAAAAACTAGGGTTTATCCAACTATTATGTTAAATTTAAGATTTGGCTTAAGCACTCAAAAGTATATGAAACAATTTGAGAGAGAATACATGAGTTGAGAGCAATTGAATTATTCATGAAGAAGCCAAACCTACTATGCTTGAAAATGTCTCGTTAACTCCATCTGCAACATGTTATGGTCTATGACCTAGCTTTCATAAGGAATACTAACTTTGGGTTTCTCTCTCCCTCCTAGTTTTTTTTTAGGGAAAAAACCATCCCTCCTTAGAGTCCATCCACTCATACTTGTTATCTTGTTGTTAAACCATGGAGGAGATTTTTGGAATAGGTTTTAACTCCTATTTTTGAATCTTTGTCGTTCTTAATGAAAATTAAAAAGAAACTAAACTATGTGTTGATATATGTTGAATTGTACAGTTGTTATAACCTAATTGAAAAATCATTGTGTATATATTTGGTTAGGAAAATAATCCCTTCAATCATAGGATTTATATTATCTCTTCAATCATGGGATTTATAGGTTTGGCTGTTCTAAATTAGTTTTTTCTTGGAACATTATATATATTGTTGTGTACCATTATTTTGTTCAATGAGAAATCATCATTCTCTTTTTTTTCTTGTTAATATAAAACCATTGAGGAGGTTTTTGGAATGGGTTTTAACTTCTATTTTTGGAATCTTTGTGATTCTTAATGAAAACTAAAAATAAACTAAACTATGTGTTGATGTAAAACCGTTGAGGAGATTTTTGGAATGAGTTTTAACTCCTATTTGAATCTTCATGATTCTTAATGAAAATTAAAAATAAACTAAACTATGTGTTGACCACACTTTAATTACTAAGGTAGTAGCATTAATAACAAATAAATGCTATGATCTAGTCATAAAATTAAAAATGTAATTTTGTGTAATCATATACACATTACTGATTCGGATGCTTTGTACCTTATGAATTTAATTTCTTGCCTTTACAAACAGAATTGATGATGGAATCCATATCAGCCCTACATGAAAGGGTACATGCTTTTTTTCTTTTTCTTTTTCTATAACATATAACTTTTGATGCATTTTAATGAAGACATTGTCATCACAATATCGCAGGTTTTACTAGTAAATCACCTAGGTAGAGGTAGCTATTACATTGCCATTGGGATTTAGAGGGGACTATGACTCCTTAAGAAACAAAGACATTGTAAAGATTCATGAAATTCACACAAGATTTGGGAATTACTTGAAAATCCTAACATCACTAAATTCATTACGCATGATCAAAGGCTCATAAAGTTTAAATTACAAAGAATGACCATTGTCAATATTTTAGACAAGAAAGTTTCATAGTTTGAATTCCCAGTTGCAAAGTCCTTCATGGTTATATCACAATCCAAACCTCCAGTTATAGGGGAACAATTTATCATACATATATAAAGAGGTTGGAACACAAATGTTGAGATGGTAATCAATTCCTTCTAAAAAAAACTTATGTCATCACAATCAATATGTTGTGATTTGTATGAGGCATCATGGTTCAAGATGATGCATCATTGTTAGAATTTCTAGATGTCATCACTGCCACTATATTTGATTGTTGGAAGTGCAAATTGGATGTTGTATGGCATGTTGTTTCTCATTCAGTTGAATGCCACATCTCGTAACTATTTGTGAAGTTGACTAGAGAGTTGGAATTGCTCAAACCCTCTATATCACCAAGCCAAGGTTGTGAGGCAATTTAAAAACACATGAACAACTAATTCCGCACTTCCCCTTGCACATGACACACCACTCTAGACCAAATGTTTCAGAAGACCTTGCTTACTTGAAGCAAATTTTTACTATTGACTTTCTTATTTGCCATAAGTCATACAAATCATTAGTATTGGATTTTCAAAAGGCTTTACTAATTCTCCTATTGAAGAAAAACACTCTTCCATTTCTTTCTTTCTTTTTTGGTCCAACCTTTTTCTCAATATTCTGATGCTACGCCTTTTTTATTTTTAACAAATCACTTGGCATCAAGGATCTATGACTTACTATATTGAACTAGAATCATGAAATATAATTAGTGATAAGAGTTAGGTGAGATTTCAGACATCTTTCATACGGACACAACTGCAAAATCAAGTCTAGCAAAACACACCTTTCTAAGTTTGGAGAGGAGGATGCATTTTGGGTTAGCATTGATGGGGCTTCATTTATGTTAGGTCACCTTGTATTTTCCTTTTTCTCTCCTTCTCAATTGAGATATCCTATGTTTTTCTCAAGAATATAGGGTTTGCTTTATAGGAATTAGAGATTGTTATCTCATTTGAAGCCATCATACGATCAGTAGGGATCCCAAACCTAACTTTGATTGTTCTGATTTTAAGCCATTGAGATTTGGATTTTGGGAATTTTCATGAAAGATCTAAGTAGAGTTTCCTTTTTTTCGTATGGTTTATGAGGGAAAAAAAATAGTTACTATTCTTTGATTTGACTTCTAATTTAGTCAATAACTCTGCACTAATATTAGAACATTTTTTAATGGGATAAAAAAATGAAGAAATTTTTTTATGTCATCTAAGTGCAAGATTTCTCTCTTTAGTACCCTTGGCACTTGAGGGAGTATTTTGTTTGCATGGTGCTCAATTTTTTTTATTTTTTATTTTTTTGTGATTAGTGTATGTGTGTTTTGTGTAAAATGAGGGCTTCCATGTCAATGCATCAGTTCCTTTTTCCCTTTCTAGTGACCTTTGTGATGCTTGTGTAAGCCCATTGTAGTGTGTGACTTTTATTGTTATTATTATTTATTATTTTTAATTTATTAGGTGGCTCTGGTGATTAGTTCTCTCCATTGTGATTCTTGAGACAATATGTTTAGTGGTAGTGCCTTGGGAACTTCTACCAATTACAAGAATACATGATTGGTTCAAACGATTCCAAATGTTTAGTTGTCTACAATAGAATTATATAGGATAAGTTACTTGAATTCAGATAAACCAGCATATGTGCTTTTAGGGCAATATGTTTAGTGGTAGTGACTTTGGAACTGCTACCAATCAAACTATTCTCTGAGTAAGGATATGTGGTTAGTTCAAATGATTTCAAATGTTTAGCTGTCTACAAAAAGAATTATACAGGATAATTTACTTGACTTTAGATAAACCAGCACTTGTGCCTCTTATAGAAATGGAAATTTTGGTTATTGAATGAGCAACTTGAAGAACCTCATTCAAATAACATTACTTTTTAGATATGGAGAGTAGAATACTTAATAGTGATTTTATGGTTATTTTTCTCCAGGCAACGAAAGGTTGGTGGTACTTATGTCTATAAAGACTGATAATGAGATATAAGATGTTGTGGCCTAAACCTATTCCTAAATAAGGAGTGTGACTCCACTCCATGAGCTTTGCCAAAGTATTGATCAGTGTAAACAAAGTAAGTTCTCTAGTTCTCAAACCATAATTGGTTGGAGCAATACTTTGACAATATTCAAGCATTTTGCTATTCATCCTAGGGAACTAATTGCGAAAAGTCTTTGTCCATGTACTTCCAAGACTCAAACAGTTGAGGGAATAATTTGATAACCTGTAGAGATTTTGATATTCATCTCACAATGTCGCTCATAATTTCTTCTCTTCTCGACCAATTTCTTCTGGTCTGCAGGTTAGTTTGCTTATTCCAGAGGTGAAGAACTTCCAACAGTATAACACTCCACTATAATATGGCTTTTTAATTGTTCATTTGCATAATCATGTATTGCAACCTCTGTTTTTAGTTCTTTTATTCCACAATTCTCTACAACTAGCTCTTCTATTCCTCAAATGCTCTATTCTTAGTTCCTTTATCCCTCAATTGTCTAGCCCATTGGTTGAATCGTTGATTAAGAAACTTCTTATCATGCATGTCCTTTCTTTCTCTTTTTGTTCATTTGTTTATATCACATCATTGTAAATGGTTCCCCATTTTCTATTTTCAGTAAGGCAATGTCAATCCTCCCCCTCCTTATACTCACGATATATTCTTCATGTTCCATTCATGGTAAAAATGTGCAATGGCAGCTTTTCCTCCTCCCATTGTGTGTTTCAAGATTTGTTAACAGGGAAGATGAATAGGACTGGTCACAAGGATCATGACATTTTCACCTTGGATGCACCAACCGTCAATTTTCTTCAGTTTTATTTCTTATAATTCTAGTTAAGATTTTGAACTAATAAAGTGACATCATCTTTTTGGCATCCTTATTTGCTATACTGCTTCCTTTTATTTCCAAATTTTAGTAAATTCAAACCCATTGCTAAGTTTTAGAATGAACCTTTTGAGTTTGTCAAAATTTTGTAAAGTTTTGCATTTGTATGGTAATAGAAGTACTGCTTTTAATATTGTTGACACTAACACCCATTTGGGGAGGGCTCCCCCTGTTAGTATCTTGTTAAGATATGGCTCTCTTGTAACATTTGTGAATAACTAACCTCAGGTTACCTAGGCTTTCCTTTCAACATATCAAACTACTGTGTATGTTTCATAACATTGTTCCAGCCGCAACTGAATCTGATTCAGGAATTGAACACATTTATCAATGTCTGAGCTCTTATGCCGCATTAGATTGTTGCCATTCAATTGGCTTCTACCTCTTGTAATATTACTGCTGTCGAATTCAATTTGATCATGAGATTCAAACATCTATCAAGGTTTTTCTCCTCTCTACTTCTCTGACCATTCCATAATTCATCAACAATATCATGTCAACTATGAATAAAATGGAGCTATGAAGGGGAAATTTTTTTATTTCCACATAGTTACTTGCTCCTTTTAATTTACTATAAATGTTCCTTCTCATGTTGCCTTGAAAGTATGTCGTGTCCTATTTCTCTTCATATTCAACTTGTATCCCATGAGTTACAATTGCCAAACTTTGTCTCTTTTGTCCTAATCATCCCTTATTTTTCTTTGTCTATTGGGATACTCTTCCACCAAAAGGATACTACTACTATCATCCTTCCTGTAGACAGCCTTTTATTAGGATGGACTTTACATTTGTTTAGGATGTTACCTCTTTCTTTTTTCCTTTTCAAAGAAGAGTCTTCAATTCCATCTTTTATCGCTCATAGAAAAAGATGTATTATGTGTATTCATTACCTTATTAACTTTGTGTCCTGTGATTTTTTATTTACTAGATTTGTTGCTGTTCTGGTTTGATGTCTTTTTTGTTTCCATTCCTTAAAGTGCCTCAAAAGCCTAATTTACCTATTTGGCGGGAGGCAATGTCTAAAGAGATGACAGCCCTGAAGGATATTGGAACTTGGAAGTTGTTTACTCTACCAAATAAAAGCCTGTGGTGTGCAAATTGGTGTTTCCAGTGAAACGCAGGGCTAGAATAGTTATGAATATCAAGTTAAACCGGTAGCCTAAGGGTTTATACGAACTTATGACAATAGACTATTGTGTGAGCTTTGCTCCATTTACCAAAATGAATGGCTGAGCATGTTTTTCTATAATTGGTGACTTAACTTGATTGGCCTCTGTACGGAATGTGTCCTTGCATGGTGATCTTTCCAAAAAAGTATATGAGAACCTCTAGGATTCAAAGCTTCAGGAAGAGAGAAGACCATATGCCACTTGAAAAAAGACATCTATGACCTGAAATAGTTTCCAAGAGGATTATTTGAGAGGTTTGTTAAAGCTTCAATTGAGACAGACAATAGGCCATACATGATGCTCTGTCAAGCAAAAAGGTGGGGAGGAATATGCCCCTGCAACTGAGATTTCCTTGTGAAACGAATACCTAAGGAAAAATGTTTTAAGTCCGCACCTAAGATATCTTCTGGAATTGAGATTGCTTGATATGAGAAAAGTAGTTTTTCTGATCAGAGGGAATAAGTTACCATTGCTGAAAGAAATGGGGATACTAGGATGCAGTCCATCAAATACTCCAATTAAGATGAATTGCAAATTAAGTTGATCAAGGCAGAAATCCTCTACAGATTCACGACTTTATCAGAGACTTGTGAAAATATTGATCTATTTCTCTCACTAGTCAAGGGATTTGTTTATGCTTCGCATGTTATCATTCAATGTATGGATTTCCCTACTTTCTCACCATCTAGAGGTTGTTTATGGGAAGCTGAGTTACTGACAAAGTACTATATTATAGGCCTTTATAAATATGCATTAGACAAGTTCTGTTGTTGGTAGAAAATCCATATTGGCATATGGACTTTGTTAAGTGTTACCTTGTAACTGGACAAAGTAGGAAGCAGTTGAAGTTTAGAGTAATGGGTCATGGTGTTTATGAATTTCTTTGGTTAGAGATCCTTCTCAAAGAACTGATGTTGAAGGCAAGCAACCTATGAGTTGAGATAATGACAGTGAAGCCCTACTTGGTATAGTTCATGCTCTTCACAGTTACAGGATTAAACATATCAAGGTAGATCAACAATTTACTGAGGAAAAATTCTAGTCTTCTTAGATTTGAACTCCATTTGCGAAAATCAAGGATCAATTTGTGAATGTTCTGACAAAGAATTAGTGAATGAGAAAGGGGGAGCAAAGGAGAAAAACAGCTGTTTCCTTTTTTCACTTCTTTTTCCTCCTCTACTTCTTTTCTTTTACTGTTCTTTCTTTGTTTCTTTTTCCCCCTTTCATATCAAAGGATAACAGACCCAACAATAAACTCTGCTTAACTAAACATGGAAAAAGGCGTCCAATTTTCCATACATGCTTTTGAACTCAAAATCCAGTCCGAGCACCCTTATATGACTTGGTGTTGGGCTCACTCAACATGCAACTAGGCCTAAGATAAAAAATAAAACCCCTTGAACTCAATAGGACCCAAAAACCAAATCAACATTCAGGCTCTTACCTTATTCATTGTAAGTGATCTTCGTTGAAAGTAGTTTCTTTGGCACACCAACCTGCACCATTTTTGGGTGAAAGCTACTTCCTGGACCATCCACTTGGTTGGTATCAACTCTCTATTAACACTAAATTGTAGTTAGCACCCAGAACACGCTAGACAGGGAGTTTGAGTTTGCTAGAGCCAAATGATTCATGGAAATAGAAGAATTAATCCATCGAATAGATTGACAGTCCAAGAGTCCCTGCAAATTTGTCCAAAAATACCAGAAATTTCCAATGTCACAGCCCTATTCCAGTGAACCGAATGGGACATTAAGTATAATAGAGGCCAGGAATTTATGCTAACAATGGAAATAACACTGGAGAATCTGCAAATTAATTATGTAAGGGAAGTAATCATCAAACCTTAACTGTTTGGTGGATTGGATGCACAAATGAAATAATATAGTTTGGATGCACAAACTATATATGTAACTGTTTACCAGGAAAAGCAGAAAGAAACAAAGAAAATGACCAACAACATAAAAAGAGACTAGCACTAAGATTGTCTCTATGGTTTTCTCTTGTGGGTGTCTTATGTTAATAGAAGCAATAATATATTTAGAATAATTTTTGAAGGACATGCATATATAACACCAGCAACCATGGATACCGTACAGCAAGAAGAATAATGCTCAATACACCAGCAACGAGGAAAAAAAAGGGTGACGGAAGAAAAGCAGGTAGAAGAAATGAAGTTATGTAAATAGTCCTTCAAAGTTCAAACACGCGTACATACAGAGAATACTTGAGAGGCAATAATAGTGAGGAGACTCACTGGTGATGATGTCTGAACCGACTTCCTCTTCTTGCTTGGTGAATTTCAGATTGAAGCTGAGAGGATGCTGCAATTCAACCACCATTCTGCTAATAATCAGACTCTAGGTCCTCCCGGCCAAAAGGGTATACGAAGAAGAAAGAGGCTTGGTGTTGGTCTCTTGCAACATAAGAGTCACAAGCTGTGATAGGTTGCATGCAACAGCAGTAAGCTTAATATTGAGCCAAGTGGATGCTCCACTGCCTTTCCCTTAAGCTTTTGTTTCCTAGTGGACCGACACAACTCACCACCTCCCACTTCTCTCTGCTTCCCACCTCTGTAGCTTGCCACTCTTCCTCTCCCTTACTGCAAACATGAAGGAAAGAGTAAATCTAAAATAATGAAACATACTGGCTCTGTTTCCGCTCTCAACAACAATAATGTAAAACTGCGGTTTTCTCTCAATCTTCTGCTCCTTCCATTTTCCATTTGGAATAAGCCAGGCGGTAGGCGGTATGCGGTAGGCGGTAGGGGGTAGGGGGTAGGCGGTAATGCTAATGGAATTAGCTTTCCACTTTGGATCATTCTCAATTGTTTTAATTTTGACTGATAAAGCTTTTTGGTTTTCTAAGTAAGAAAATTATATTTTTATTGTTTTAAAAATGTTTTTGGCGGTAAATTTAAAAAACGTGTTAATACTTAATAAATAAAACAGTTTCCTTCTAAAATCACCATCTTTTCAAATACTTCCCTCCGTTTATTTTATTTATTTATTTATTTTTGATGTAATGAATTCTTTGAATTATAACGTTAACTAAAAAAAAAGGCAAAAGAAAAAAGGATTATATATTTTTCTTTTTATTTCAGGAAATGTAACTTAAAAATCATAGAAATTTAAGTAAAGGTATAATATTACAAAAAAAAAAAAAGAAGAAAAGGAAAGTAATAACTAGCAACTGACATATGCCCTGATCATCCAAGTAAACTTAAAAAAAAATGAGATACATAAAACATGTTTACAAATTACCTTTGAAAATAGTTCTCTTAAAAATAAATAAAAAATCTGTTTTTTAAATTTGAAGATATGTTTGATAATTTTTTAATAAAAATTATTTTTTTAAGAATAAATTTTAATTATTTTTAGTTGTTTTCATTTTTTCAAGAATTGTTTTATAAAATAATTATATAAATACAAAAAATGATTAAAAATAAAATTTTATAAATAACATTGTAGACCCTTATTTTCCGCTCTACTTTTTCTCACTCTTGGTCTTGGGGACCACCTTTAGGGGGTGTTTTGATAGCTAGGGAGGACACATGGCACAAGGAAGATATTCTGGTGGTTTGTTGAGAGTAGCAGAGAGTCTTTGTAGGTGAGGGCACGTTTCAAGAGGTGATTGCTACTTCGATTGGGTAGGTTAGTGAGTTGTGAGGGGAGTGCTGAGGGAGCAGGTGTGAGGTAGAGGAGAGCTTTTGTTTTTTGGCTAGTCTGAGAGACTTGAGAGGAAAGAAAAATTTTAGAGAGAAGGGAGTTTGGAGCTGCAAGAAACTGAGAAAGGGGAAGGTGTCTGAATGAGTAACTAAGAGAAGGAAAGAACAGATGATCTTAGTCCTACAGCTAATATGGAAAAAGCAAGTGAGCTTCAGATGGGACATGACTCTCAACATGAAGATGGAGAGCTAAAGGAATCAATTGAGTGCACTTTGGGAAGACCTTGGTAGTGAGAATGGTGAAGGTGAACAGGGGAATTATGGGTCAAATGACAAAGGCACGACTAACTTTGGTGTTTCTAAATGCCATGTCATGTTGGTTAAAGTCAAATGAGCAGAATGCAAGAGATAGAGAGTTTCTAGCACTAAGAGTTTGGGTTTTGTGAGGAGGACAAAAGTAGATTGTTGAGTCTGTGATGAAGTTGTACATTGAGGCTACTGATGGGTCTTCCATTGAAAGTAAAGAAAGCGTTCAGGTTTGGCAATATCAGGATGTAGACCTAGGCTTTGGATCCATCATGCAATAAAGCTTCTAAATTTGGTTCCTGAAAATCTTCTTGTAAGATTGTTGAGGGTCTTAGATCATCAATTTCATCGAGTTGAAGGCTTGTTTATTGATGAATGTGAACATTCATATAACAATGCAACATCATCAGTTTCCTGTACTCTGGAGTCTATTTATGCAACACTAGCAGTGATGGCATGTGTGGTAGGAAGTTTAGAGATGAGCATAAACAAACTTTATAGAGGTGCAATAAGGATCTCAATTGGGCTTGTGATTGGGTATTATCTCTTCATTAACATCCAACCCACTGATGTGCAGGATCCTATTGTTCGTTCTCTAGTTTAGTCAGATTCAAAAACTCCCCAATGTTTGCTTCCAAATACACCCCGATAGGTGAAAAATCCAGAATATGGTTGAATTGATTGATTTAACTAATTTCTAGAAGAAAAAAAATGGTCTTATCTAGACAAGGCAACTTGCAAGACTGCAAAGAACATAGCAAGGCCTATCATTGCCGAGAAAATTCCAAAATACAAAATTAATTCAACTGAATTTGAAGCATCCACCTTGGCTTCTCTACCACCTATATTTCAAGGAATGAAAGTCTATGTTACTGATGAGAAGGCGTTGATTATGGACCTATACCAATGGAAATAGACAAATTAATCAGCATGAATTCAATGAGTGTAGGAGGAAGGTTGATGCTCGTTGACATGGCTAGTCCTAAACATATTGAGCAAGCTAGTCAAACTAGATTGGAAGTAAAAATGCAAATAGGGCCTTCCTCCAGTTTAAGGAATTGATGAGCACATTTCTGGAGTAATGTTTTAGAGTTGTTCTCACTCTAATGAAAAAGAAAAGTTCAAAAGTGAAGGTTGGGTTGTGATAGATGGAAGGAATATTTGGATTAATAGGTTTGTTGTTTCTCTTAATATTTTGAAGTCTCTTGAGCACAGATGCCACCCAGCTTCGACCCTCTAGCTCCAACCAATCTACGTCATCTCAGCCACTTCTCTATTGCCACTGGCACCGGTCCATTTGCATGAATACGCAGAAGCATAGCTTCATCCCTATGTGTGGTAGCTACTACATTGGTGGTAATTCCCAATCAACCAAACAAGAACAATGTGGTAATGATGACAACCTTTCCCACTATGAAGTATCTACGGAAGTGACGTTTAAGTTGGCCACTCAAGGAGTCATTGAGAATAGAGTTGATCAAATGGAAATCAAGGTCCAAGGTTTGGGTTTGATGGAACTTGGTCGCCAACCTCGCCTCCATTGGAAGACCTTAAATCACATATGCCCTATGGGAGTCCCCACTACTTGAGCAGTTTTTAAATGGATTCAAAATCACTTGGTTCACCCATTGGAAAGAAAGCTAATACCCCAGTTACTGATGAAACTGTTGATAAACAAGAGAGGTTGGAAAAAAAGGGAACTGAAAGAAACTGCTAAAATGTCATGTACAATTTCTCTAACCCTAGCAGTGATGCCCTGACTGGAGCCTACTCTTTGCAATGCTTTGAACTTTCTGAAAGTCTAGTGGAACTCCGCAATGAGAATGTGATACACATGAAAACCTTGGATGAAATGTCTTGTAGGAAGAGTGTATAATAAAGTGTGTTTTTTGTGTTTTAGCTTGTCCCACATAGGAAAAAGAGAAACATCTTTAGTGGGTATATTAACTAACCTACTTTCCTTAACCTATTGGACTTGTGGGGAGGTGTAGGGGAGCCTCAAGCACCCAAGGGGCCCCAGCTCATTTCAATGGGGTTCCCCACAATTTGGGCCAAAATCCTTTAATGCGTGTCGCGTATACACACGCATCCTACGCGGTTTGTGCGTGTTCATCTCCACTACAGCAACCACGTTCATCATTACACCTGTCTATACAAATCTCATCTATTGAGTGCACCTAAGGCGAAATTTTACTGGTTGTTGAATTTGGAGGTAGACGATTGGTTCCCTAATGCACCGAGCTTGTCTTTAAGGGTAAGGACAGTGCTATCTCAACCAACAATACTGATAAGTTTCTGTTTCCTTTTTCTGTTCTTTGATTGCTTGTTTTGGGGTAGGACCAATTCACTATTTTCCTTATATCCATAAGACAACATGTCTAAGCTAAGAAAATAACTTCTTCAATAGGTATTTACTCAAAGCACCATCAGTACTTTGCATGACGAATTTTTGTGTCCTCATGGAACCATGGAGATTCTAGAAGTTAAGGACTATAAGGCTTAAAAATAGCCTATAGATGAGGAGAGAATGCAGTCCAGAGGCGAGAAGCTGGATTCGAATGCATGAATTGCTTGGTTCATCAAAAGAGTTCCTCGTATGGATGATGGCAGCCAACTTCAAAAAGCTCTAAAACTAGTATCTTAAGTCAGAGATGGCATTGGCGATGGTTGAAGATACTAGCTCCAGACATGACCAACTCACTTCTATGTCTACAAAAGGCATTATCATTGGCTCCTCACCCTTGTCCTGTTCAACAAGGAAAAGATGAATTTATATGAATTTGCAATGAGAGGTGCACAACCTGTTTAGTCTCCTCACTCGTCACTCAGAGTGCAATATCAGCATGGACGCACTTTTTCCTCCTTCCCCCGTGCATGTGACCCATGCATCCATGGCCAACTTCCCCATCTTGGTTTTTTTTCCCTATTTTGGTGAGAATTTATAGGTTTTAAATTAAATTTTCAAAATTGTTTTCAATTGAATAATCTTAGCTTTCAAAAATTCATTCTCAAACTTTCCTTAGGCAAATAAAATTTTGATTTTAATAAATCATTTACTACCATATTTCTCTTTTCGACATGCATTTTCATATTTTCTTTGATTTTTAATCTTTTTATTAATTTTCTCTTGATTTCAAATAAACATGAATAAATTTTATGATTCTAAAAATAATGGAATTTATGGGATTAATTCATGAAAAATCAATTGGGCATTGGTGGGGCCCAACATATGAGTTTTCTCCTTTGATTATTAATTACTATGCTTGATTGACTAACAATTAATCTTTGCTTAGCTCTATGACTTTCATGAGTTGTTTTACACTCATCATTGTACATTAACCATGTTTCTCATATAGAATGTTATTGCTCGATGCTAAGGTACACTTTAGTTTCCATTTTATTTATTATTTTACGCTCTATGCATGATTTACCTTATCTCATATTTATTCATCGGTATCCATCGATTAATTAGCCAATTGTCATACTTTCCTCGACTCGATTAGTAGAGACTTGATTATAGGGTTTAGAGGGGTATTATGACTTATTATCATACTTTTTTGATAAATAACCTAACCCTTGGACCCATACTCGATATTTCTAAAACATGCTTTTCCTTTCTAGGAGTGACACTTATGATTTTTCTTTCTTATTTTTTTTCCCTTAAAAAAAAAAAGAAAAAAATCCAAAACAAAAAAAAAAAAAACAAAAACAAAATCATTGGTTTTCCTATCTAAAAGTTCTAAGTTTCAATATCATTGGTTTTATTTATTTTCCCTCAAAATATATATATATATATATATGAACATTTTTATGTGAGCTCCAATATGCTTTGTTTTTTAAAACAAAATCTAACTTTTCTCCTTAATTTACAAGAAAAGTTCAATTTTTCATTTTTCATTTTTTATTTCATTTTTTAAAAAAAAATTCTGGAAAATAAGGGCCTATTTCGTTGTTGTTTTTGAAAACTGTTCTGGAAAACAGTTTTTTAGAACAGTTTTTAAGAACAGTTTTTGGTATTTTTTTTTAAAAAAATTGTGTTTGGGAACTGAATTTTGAAAAACAGTTTTTGTTCTAAAAAACAAAAAAACATGTTTGGTTGAGTTAATAAAAAAAATTAGAACAAATAAAACAAAAAACACGTTTGAAATATGTTTTTTTTTCTTTTCTAATTAATAAAATATTTTCTTCAAGTAATTTATATTATAAATTTATAAATAATTTTTAGATATATAGTTCATTTAAATTAAAAAAATTATTTATTTTACTAATTTTAAAATAAAAATATATTTTATATTTTTTAAAAATAAATCAAACATAATAAAATCATTTTTATTAATATTTTTTTTATTTAATCTTTAACTTTATTAAAAATTATAGCATATTCTATTAAGTTGAGATAAAATTGTTCTCGTGATTTGTTAATTTTTTTTTTATCTCTACTAAATCTAAAATTCAAAATGCCACCCACTTCTCTCACTTGGGCATCAAGAAGCCCTTTTCTGAAGTTGCCCTCCAGCCGGGAAAATCCCTAAAAAAGCCCTTCTCTCACTCTGCCACTCTCAATCCTCGCAGGTACTAATCTAATCATGTTATTATTATTTTTTTTCAACCTCCGTTTGATTCCCAAGAAAATCCATGCCCCATTCAATTTCCGGGAAAATTCATCCTCGTTTGATTTCCGAGAAAATCCATGCAAAACCCCCAAGGAAAACCAAAAAAATTGCTTTTCTTTTGCTCTCTGTGTTTTCTGGATCCGTTTTAGGGGTCTCTTTGCTATTGTGCCATTGGATTTAAATTTCACGAACCCTGAATCAAAACTAAGAAACGGGAAAAATCAAGAAGAGGCGACGCAACTGTGCTGGAGAAGAGATGAGAACGGGAAGAAAAAAAAAAACACGGAGAACAGATGGTTTTTTTGTTGTTTAATTTTGTTCTGTAAACAGTAAAAAAATGGGGAAAACAACATTTTGTTGTTCTTTAAACAGTGCCATTTTGAGAACACGGGGAACAACAAAAATAAAAACGACTCTTTCAACCAAACGAGTTTTTAGTGTTTTTTGCTTTCAAGAACAAAAAACAGTTCTTGAAAACATTAAACAAACAGGCCCTAATTTTTTATAATAAAAAAATCTATTTTTTAAAAACATTTTTCAACTTTTTTTTTTAATTTTCCCCTTTAAATTTTTTGAAAAATTTTGAACTTCTTAAATTTTCAAAAAAAAAAAAAGAAATTCTTAAAAATAACTATTTTTTTTACAACAAATCCAAAATAAATAAATAAATACACACACATATATACATACATACATACAGACACACACACACACACACACACACACACACACACACACACACACACACACACACACACACACACACACACACACACACAGATATATATATATCTCAAAGGTGCGTGTGGTGATCCAAGCGAAAAGAAAGAATCTTAAAGGTTCTTTTTTAGATTCCATGGTGGTTAAAAAAAAAAAAAAGTTTCTTGGAAATTTTTGTTTTGAGATCCATGGTTGAATAGTGATGTTAACTTTAACTTAAAATAGAAACTACCTTGCAGTAGTTTCTTAGGGCAAGCCACATATGGATTTGAATCTTATGAAGTCAGAAATCCAATGCTTCAAACGAATCACAATTCGGATTTGAAACGAGGGAGATATGGCCAATTGAAGCAAGGTTGTGCAAAGTGCATGGCAGCAAAATGATGTCAATTTTGAGCCAAAATCAGGGCTACTTCCAGTAAGTTTCTTGGGGAAAATCACATATGATTTTGAATCTTGGGAAGTCAAGAATTCAATACTTCAAATGGATTGCAATTCGGAGTCGAAAGATATGGCTAATTGAAGCAATGCTACACAAAGAGCATGTTGCTACGGGATTGCATATGGGTCCAATTCCTTTTGGTTGTTTGGGCTAAATTTTGGGTCTCTCCTTTTAGGCTCTTTTTTGGTAGCAATTGGGCTTTTTGGGTTTTCAATTTTCACTAACCCTATCTTTGGTTGCAATACTATATTTTATCATTTGGATTTTATCCAAATTTTAATTACCAAATATGCAACAGGATTCCTAAAAGCCATGAGAAATATTCTTTTTAATTTTTCCTTTGTTTTTGTTATATGCTCTTGATTAATTGCATATGTGGTCTTAAGATATTTGGTACTCTTTATTGGAAATAAATTTTTATACATTTTCCAAATTAGAAAACTTATTTAAATTGAAATGTGCATGGTTAGAGAATTTTATTTTAAGAAAAAATAAGTTGGAAAATGATTGATGAGCTTTCTTTTCTTTTTAAAATTAGTTCTTAGAGAATTTAAGTCTATTTAAAATCTTCTCAAATCTCTGAAATCTCTAAGAATAAAATATTTTTGTTAAGGAAAAACTCTTGTTTTTTCCAAATCTTTATAAAATAATATTTTTCGTATTTTACACAAGATTCTGATTTAAAGAAAATAAGTTAATACTTGGAAATTCATAATAGATAATTTATAATTAAGAAAGTTACCAAAATAAGTGTTAAAATCTAAAGAAAAGTATTTTGGCATTCTTAGTAGATTTTTATAAGAATATTTTTTTTTAAAAAAAAATATTTATTTAAACTAGTTATTGTTAAGAAAATTGTTATTTTTTTAGTACTATCTGTTTATTAAGCTTTAGAAAGTTTTCTTGTTCTTTCTTGATGAGAGAAGGAAAACTATACTTATAGTTGGTCCTCCAAGCTCTCTCTCACAGAGAGAAGGAGAAAATTGTTTTGTTTAGATTAGTTCAATGATAAGTAATAAGAGAGCAATTTTTTTAGTATAGGAGTTTCGGTTTAAAAGATAAATAATGGATTTGGAAAATCTCATGATAGAGAATTTATGATAAGAAGGGTTATCAAAATAACTTTGGAAAGTTTTAGTAATTTAATGAACGTATAAAATATTTTGAAAATACTTTCCATAATGGATTGTTTAATTCCTTTTTGGAAATAAACATTTTTTTGGAATTTTTCATAAATAATATTTTATCAATTAAGGAATTACTACAATGTTCTATTTTAGGTAGTATTTAATGGAATAAATTATTATAAAAATTCCATGGAAATATTTATTAAATTGGAAAATAGTAAGGAATAAGAAAAGTAAATCTTATGAGGATTTTTTAATATGAGAAGCAAAAGTTCCTTTCTTGGATAAGTTGCTCTCAAGATTATTCAAAATCTCATATATTGGCAATTTCCTTATTGTACAAGAGTTTCCAATTTGAAAAACAAATATTTCAGAAATCTTCATTAGAAATAATTTATCATTAAAAAATTATTACCAAAAGGCTTAGTAATTTGATGGAATAAATTTCTTTGAAATGTTTCCTACATAAAATATTTATTAATTAGAATTGTGTATAAAAGGAGAATTTTATGAAAATAAATTTTAAATTTTGACAGTGAATATTTTATCATTTTTTTTTTTTGAAAATAACTCTCATGAAATTTTAAATTTTTCATGTTCATGTTTTCGTATTACACTATATATCTAATTAGGAAATAAATATTTTTGAAAATTTTCAAAGTAGATTACTAATAGTTTTAAAATACTCTTATTTATCTCAAACAATTAAGTGGGAAAGGGATTTAGGCAAACCCATGGCCTCCACTATTGAGCCCATCTTGATTTGGGTTCATCATCACCCTCACAATGGGTTAGCCTTAAGAATAAGAAGATATGAACTCTCCACATGGATGAGACTAGATATGTTTGTAGTGGGAGCGACCACCCCCATGGTGGGGTTCTTTAGTAGGTGACATTGATAGTTCAAGGACAACGATTATACATTTAACATTAGATATGAAATAGTAAAATCACCTCACGTGGTCCTATTTACATAGTCTATTGGCCAAATAAAAGATATGTTGATCTTGCCTTTAGATGTCTTTATGGTTAAGGCAAGGAGATCAATTTGAGAGGATCTAACTAGTTATAAGGTCATGACCTACCCCACATAAGCTTGATTCTTATGATACTAGGATACCTTGCAAAAGGGCATGTAATTTGAGAGCACTACATTTTTGTTAAATTAATTACCAATTGCTTTGAATGTTCAATTATGACATATGCTTGGTTACATTCTTTATTACAAATATCATGTTGGTTTTATTATCACTTTCTTTATCACAATAGGTTAAGCTCAACTAATCAATTGAACTAATTTTATTTTGGATATAGTAACTGATTGCAGGCAAGTTAGTTTAAGAAGTAATCAATTGGACTAATTTTATTCTGGATATAGTAACAAATTGAATAGAAGCTAGTTTAAGAAGAGTTTGTTATTCCTTATGAACTAACCTATCAAAAGGAAAGAGTGGTATATCAAGGTGGTATTAGACAAATCAAAAGACCAAGTGTCTAATACTTTGATCTTTGGATAATATGTTGCAATAGCAACACATGTCTATGACTAGAGACTTTGATATTATCTTTCTAGTTTGCAATGGTTATTTGGTGATAAGGTTAGGTCAGCTTTGACAAGCTACTTTTATGACTGTTATGAACACTAGTATTCATATGATCTTAGAGACTTTGTCATTTTCCTTCAAAGTGACCAAGGGGATTCTTAAAGATTATAGGGTGTTCATATGGAAGTCAAAGGTTCTTCAGGTTCTTCTGTCAAGAAGAAGAATAAGAACACCAAATAAAAAAGTTCAAGAGAAAGAATAAGAGAGCAAACTCAGGGATAAGTGATTCTTTTGTGACCTTTTAGGACACTAGAAAAAAAAATGTCTAGTCTACCTAAAGGAAAAAAAGTAAAGTATACATCATTTTCTCATTATTAAATATTTAGTGGTGGATTTCACTATTTATGGTGGACAGATTTTAGGCCCACTGTATGTGAGTCCTTATAAGATATTCAACAAGTGAAAAAGTTAAATGATGGGATTCTACTTTTCTTAGCTTCAAATGTGAGGTTAGTTGTGCAAGTTAGTGGAAGGTAAGATTTTCTTCTTTTATATGTATTCCATTATCACTTTGCCAAATAATGAGAATAGTAAGATCTCAAAATTAAACCTAGCACTAATTAAACATTTGGTACCTAGTCTTAAGCCATATCCAAGGATTGGTAAAGTTTGGACTCTTCGATTCTAAAAGATCTTCCAATTTGCAAATCCTATATAGATGGTAAAATGACTAAGAGGATTAAAGCCAAGGAATGTTTGGAGTTAGTGCATACTAACCGGTATGGAACTTTTAGTGTCCATGCATGAGGAGGGTATGGGCATTTCATCACTTTTAGTGATGATTACTCTAGGTTTGGATATGTGCATAGAAAATTCGATGCCTTAGATACATTTATTGAATTTAAGGCAGGATCGGATAACCTAATGGGTATACATACCAAGTCACTTCAATTAAATCAAGGTGATATGTCTAGTAAGTTTGATTCTTTTCATTGGAGCACGAGATTATTTCCTAGTTATGTGCACCAAGGTCTCCATAGCAAAGTGGAAAGGTGGAAAGAAGATATCAAACTTGGATGTACATAGTGAGATCATGAATAGATTTCTCATCTTTTCCTAGATTCTTTGGGGATATGTCTTATAGACTGTGTAATACTTTTTTTTCTTAAGAGATATATCAGTTTATAAGAGATCTAAGAGGATTTTTAGGTTATTACCTTTATAGTCAGGATCATTAAAAGATATTTGTTAACACAAATGTGAGATTTTTTATGAAGACTATGATAAGGAATAAGGCAGAGTGATATAGATTGAAGGATATATTAGAAGATATTCTCACATTTGCATAGGTTACTATAGATCTAGAGGGTTAAAGACATACCATTCCTATGATTTCTAGTACACCAGTACCTCATCATAATGGGAGGTTTATGTCCCATAGATTATGATGAAGCAGTGAGTAGTGTTTGTGCTTACTTAAGGTAAGGAGCTATAAAGAGGTAGTTAGAATCTTTGTGGGCTAACATAG
The DNA here is from genome assembly GCF_004353265.1 of Vitis riparia. Taxonomy (NCBI): domain Eukaryota; kingdom Viridiplantae; phylum Streptophyta; class Magnoliopsida; order Vitales; family Vitaceae; genus Vitis; species Vitis riparia. Next base: position 5,942,058 of record NC_048438.1, on the reverse strand, counting down.
TTTGGGTTCCTGTAGAAGCACCAAAATGGATAAAACTCATAAGTGTAAGTTGGTCTACAAAAAAAACACAAAAATAGATGGAAAACTTGAGTTTATGTGGCTAAGACTGTAGTTAAAGGTTATAGTTTGAAAAAAAAATTCAACTATGGAAAACCTTTTCAACAGTAGTCATACTCAAATCTATCAGATAACTCATATCTATTATCGTGTGTCTCATTTATGAGATATAACAACCAAACATTTTCATAGAAAAAGGTCTTGTGTGTACAAGAAGGCATAAGGGAGCATGGTGATGCTCTAAGATCTTGTAGGTAGATGACAATCTACTCATTGGATATGAGGTAAGGTGTAGACCCTCAATTTTGTCCCTTGATACTTGCATTTTATCATATGGGTGTCACATGCACTCATGTTTTCATATGACCCCGCCATGGCCCCCTTTTGGCCTTGATCGGTTTCTGAGCCTTGTGTAGGTTCATTTGCAGTCCAATGTAGTGCATGTGTGTAGTTCATTTTGGATTTCCGTCATGGAAAATTTCCCTAGTTGTTCACATCATGCTATAGGGAAGGAAGTGAGGCCCCCCAAAAATTTCAGTTCACGCAGAATTCATTGAAGCAGGTCTGAATTCAGAGCACTTGGGCTTGTTTTGATCATATCTCCCTCATCCGATCTCAGAATCACGTACCTTTTTTTTATGGGCTCCTTATTCTTCAAGGAACATTTTGTCAAAATTTCAAATTTTTTCTCAACCGGCTCGACTAGTTCCCAAAGTTTTAGTTTAAGTAGAATTCATTGAAGCAAGTCCGAATTCGAAGCACTTGGGCTTGTTTTGATCATATCTCTCTCATCTGAACTCAGAATCATATACCATTTTTTTTTATGGACTCCTTATTCTTCAAGGAACATTCTATAAAAATTTCAAATTTTTTCTTAACCAGCTCAATTGGTTCCCAAAGTTTTAGTTTAGGCAGAATTCATTTAAGCAAGTTTGAATTCAGAGCACTTAGGCTTGTTTTGATCATATCTCCTTCATCTGACCTTAGAATCGCGCATCATTTTTTTTTTATGGACTCCTTATTCTTCAAGTAACATTCTATCAAAATTTCAAAATTTTTCTCAACCAGCTCGACCGGTTGGCATTCGGTTCAATCGGTTCATCGAGTCAGCTTGTATAGAGTACTGATTTTGGTGATTTTGGAGCCCAATTCCTATATGGCTTGGGCCCATGGGCTCCAGATCAGTTTTGGGTTGTATTTTGGATCCATTTTGGGCCTTATTTCGGATTCCTTGCAGCCCACCATGAATCCATATGGATCCTTGGTGGGGAAGCAAGTTGAAAGCTTAAGATAGTCAGTTTGCATGGAAAATGAGGAGGGGAGTTAATGGGGAAGCTGATTCTAAGACTAACTAGAGCTCTTTCCAGAGCTTGAAGGAGAGAAAAATGAAGAGTCTTTGATGGCTGGAGGTCTGGGACTATAAAAGAAGAAAAAAATCAGATTTGGAAGGACTTCTTTTTCTGAGAGGGGGGACTCTGTAGAATCGTGGGGGAGGAATTTTATAAGAGGTTTTTGGAGGCTTTCTTTTCGTTAGTGGTCTGAGGCAGTGGAGTGAAGAGATCCTCAATGAGCACCTCTGAAAGGCTAGTTCTTCAGGTACGTTTCTGGTTCCTCACAGAACTCTTGTTTGCATTCGGTTCCTCTTTCTGATCGTTCCAGAATGCTTAATTCTTTATTGCTTGGTGTGGACGAAAATGGCCACAAAATGTTATGTTGAAATTGGTACTTTGTGTGTTTTCCATGATCTTCATTCAGTTGATGCCATTGATCCCATTTGATTTCGTTCATGTTAAAAATCTATTTTGAATCATTATCCCGTTTTATAAACACATTGTCTTGTTTAGGCTGGTTCTCCCTCATCCGGGCTTAGAATTGAGTGTCGTTGCTTTTTTTGGATTTTTTATTCTTTGGGGAATCTACTGTTAAAATTTCAGAATTTTTCTCAACAAGTTTAACTGGTTGGGAACCAGTTCAACAGGTGTTGCATGTCCAGCCCTGTTTTATAAACCTGTTGCCTTGTTTTGACCGGTTCTCCCTCATCCAAGCTCGGAATTGAGCACCGTTACTTTTTTTGGATTCTTTATTCTTTGGCGAATCTACTGTTAAAATTTCAAATTTTTTCTCAACTAGTTGAACCGGTTGGGAACCGGTTCAACAGGTCGGGAACCGGTTCAACAGGTCCTACATGTCCAACCCTGTTTTATAAACGCATTACCTTGTTTTGGCCGGTTCTCCCTCATCTGGGCTCAGAATTGAGCGTCGTTGATTTTTTTGGATTCCTTATTCTCTGGGAAATATATTGTTAAAATTTCCAAAAAAAATTCTCAACCAGTTGAACCGGTCAGGAATCGGTCCAACAGTTCCTACATGATCAGCCCCATTTTAGTATGTTTTGACCCCTATTTTTGTTATGGCTTGAGCCCTTAGGCTCCGAGGCACTTGTGGGCCTCATTTAGAGTTTTAAATGGGTTTTGAACTAAATCAGGATAGACCCGCTTCAGAGCTAGAGGCATTAGGGGTCAGGTAAGTTTGGTTTGATTTGATGTTGGAGATTGGTGAATTGTTGTTTGAGGGAATGTGTAAGGAAATAAATAATTGGGTGTCGTCATTTCCATTCACTTCCTCTTTAAGCGTGAACTTTGATGCATGATCATGAATGCCTACTACATGCTCGTGTTTTTTTGCCTCATCTTTTTCTTACAGCGCATGGCTGGGGACCTCAGGTATGCACTCTGATTTTTACTTGTTAAGTGTATGTGCATGCTAAATACTAGGAGGGTCTATGTGATTCATGTCATTTTTTTAGCATAAGGTTTGTTTGATCTTTGACCCATATGCTCCCATATACCCAGTTCATCAGTAGAGATCGAGTTCTGGGCCTAGAGGGGTGCTACCTCGCGTGAGGTACCTTCTCGATAGGCAACCTGATCCTTGGACCCAGAATCTAGTTTTCGTAGACTGTTTTTTCCTGATTGGAGTCATGCTGGGGTTTTTGTTCTTACTTAAAATTTTCTCATTTAAAAATAAAAATAAAAAGTAAGTGGCAACTCCAAACAAAATCGTTCCTTCCAAAACCCGAAAATACACTTACTTTCTTATTCTTTTAAAAAGCGAGTCGTGCCGGCCCGTGGATCAGGTGAGGGTCACATAGGGATACTGTCATTTTTCAAGATGTAGTTATTTAAAAAATCTAGAGGTAGACGCAACATATTCTTAGGGTTAAGGTCCTTTGAGACTGTAAGAATGGGAAACTTGTGTTATATCACCTTTATTGATGAACATTTGGTCAAGTACATGATGCAAAACTCTAAGAAAGGGTTTGTTAGGTTTTGGACTTGGAGTTGTCTTTCTTAGGATCAATGTCCTTGGACATCTATGGAGAGAGATTGAATTAAGGCAATATCTAATGTCTCTACAATGGATAGCCTTAAGTATGTGATGCTATGTATTGGACAAGATATTTGTTTTGTTGTAGGAAAAATGAGTGGATATTAGTTCACTTCCTGATACAAGATTTGGGCGGATGTCAAACAAATACTCTATTATCTTTGGAGAACGATATATTATATGTTTGTGAGTCTTTGCAATGAGTTGGTACCCTTTTTGTACCATAAAATTGGGCTTTCAGTCTAATAAGGACTCTCGTAGGTCTACCTTTAAGTATGTGTACATTCCAAGTGGTTTTTATTGTTTTTACAACAACAAAGGAAGCTTTTTTTGCTTATGGGCAATTCTTTTGGCTATATCGTCTAAGATCCTATTATGTGATAACAGTGAGATGGTGACATGGTCTAAAGAACTAAAGTACCACTAGAAGAGAAAACATATAAAGAGGAAATGCTACCTTATTGTGAGATAGTATAGAGAGGTAATAAGATTATGGAGTAGAATTTTTTAGTGGTGCCTAGTTTTCTTTTGGGGGTGGTGGGAGTTTTTTGGGATTAGGTCTCTAAAAGCAAGACATGATGTAACAAAGTTAAACTTAACTGTCCTTTTGTTATCCTATTGGTGTATTGACATTGATTTGCGCATCCAGCCCATGTATCTTACATTATACATGACTTAGGTGTACTAAAAGTTGCACAAAAGATACAAGTCATGTATTCCATGTAAGTAGATAAGTTGTCCATAGTCGGTTCATGGATTTCAACAATTTAGTAGAGACTTTAGTGTATCATCTCCTAATTGGAGGGATAACTTGTCTTGGTCGTCAGGATGGGTTTCCTATGGTGAGTGCACTAATGTACGTGATGCACATTGGACAGGACCTACAATGAATCATAACACAAGGCTATCAAATATCATGATTCATCAAGCTACTATACAACATGGACTTTCAACCTTGAGAGGATATTGAACTTATATCAAAATCAACAGGAGGATTTAACCTATGGGTGAGACCCTAAAGTGGTCATATATCCCTATGGATTGGGCTACTATTGATGAAGGTTGGTGATAATAGGTATTCTCAATAAAGGCACCATGATATCTCAAGGAATGGAGATAGTGTGTCCCCTTAGGTGATCCAAAGGACATGTGATCATGAAATATGCGGCCACAATAATTCCTTTAGTGGAATTTGACATATGCTCCTTGGAACTAGAGTATGTCAATCAATCACATAATAAATAAGATTTGTGATTCAAGGATTGGAGATGTAATCTTGATAGGTGATAACACTACCTTGTTAGATTATGGACATCAATTCATGGAGAGTTTGTATGCAGTGGATAGTAGGTTACAAACCCAAGCTTCATCTCGTTGGTTTTTACATAGGGTACTAGAGTGCAGTTGATTCTCTTTAGTAGAATGTTGAATCAACTTCAAAATCGGATTATGAGGGAGTCAATACTCCTATGGGTCCTAATGGTCTCATCTCTAAGGTCATATATCATGATGTCATAGTTTATGGGGGTTTGATTGACTCTAGGTTCATTCTTGTACATCAAGATGTTTTGGTAATTATCCAAGCTTACAAATAAGATAATGAACAAGGTCTTTGGATTGGACTAATTGATTAATTATATAACCCTATATGGTTAATTAATCAATTAGGACCTGTTTTGGGGTAGATTAAGTGACCCGAGCCTTGATGGGCTCAAGTTACTTAAGCCTAGTAGGTAGCTCTATAAATACTCTCTTATGGGTTAAGGTTTCCTAATGACTTTTAGTTAGTCATCTTCCACCTCTAGAGAGAGAGAAAGAGAGAGAGCCAAAGCTTCATCCCTTCTATTGCCCACATTTTGGTGTGTTAAGATTGTGTTTCAAGTCATCAAGTGGAAAACCTTGGGTGTACGAGACCTTCAGACTCTTCAGGCTTCTGCTATCAAAAGAATTTATTACAAAATTTCAATTTGGTAATAAAAAATGATTTTGACTTGCTTTTACTAGAAAAAGTATGATTTTTTACAACTTTATTTACAAAAGTATTTCAATTTGATTTTATTTACAAATGAATTCATTTCTTTACAAATTTTATTTACAAAAATATTTTCAATCCAATTTTATTAAGAAAACGATTTCTGCCACTCTAATTTGCAAAAATAACTCTCATCCTATTCTCATTATAAAATAAAATAAAATCATTTAAATCCTTTATTTCTAAAAATTTCTTTTAAATCCATTCTACATACAAAGAGAGAATTTATTTAAAAATCAATTTTTGGACAATTTTATTAAAATTTAACATTTTAGGGAATTTTATTTAAAAAACAATTTTTTGAACAATTTTTAGTAAATAGATAAATTTTCAAACAATTATTATTAAAAACAATTTTTCGAATATTGTTAAAAACATTTTTTTTTATTTTCCTAAAAACATTTTTTAAAATTTATGTATATATATATAAATAGATATAACTTTCTTTTTTTAAGAAGAATATTTTTTGAACTATTATTTTTATTAAAACATAATTACTTAATTATTTATTTATTAAAACAAAAATTTTAAACTATCAAGTGTTCAATTCTATATTTTCGGAAACTAATATAAATAAAAGTAAATAGAAATGAGAAATAAAATGTAGACCCCAACAGACTTGCAACAAGTTTAATGCTCCATTTACAACCTTCCTAAGCGTCATTTCCTTCCATGAAATTCCATTCATTATGTCATAAATTCATACTCAACCAACAAAATGTCAATACAAGTAGTGGAATGGGTCCATGCAAAACAAAAATAACTCAAATGCCAATATTAAAAAATATACAAAGTCCAAAATAGATATTCAAGCCCAAATTCAAACTTAAAATTAGTCCAATAAATTTCACCAATTAAAATGAACTCAAATTAGCAAATGTAACCTAATAGAAATACCCCTCATAGTATAGGCCTTAGCCCAAAATTTTCAAATTAATAACCAAAATACAAGCAAAATTAGTCAAGCTCAAATATACCAAATCAAATAGAATTCAATTAGGCATAAAATTAATTTCTCATAATCCAAGTCTAATTTAATATACGAACCCAAAATCCACAGCCAAAATCAAGTCAAATTTAATATACAGACCCAAAATAACATCCAAAATATTTCACAATTGACTCATGTCAAATTAAATAATTCAAATAGACAAAGCCCATACCAATTATCAACCAAGCTAACAAATTTCACCCACAACAAATGGGCCCAAAATTCATCAAGCCCACATTAATAATATATAAGGCCAAAGAAAATAATGTCTCAAACTCAATCCAATAAGCCCAAATAAATAATCAATAAGCAATAGGCCCAAGTCCAAATAGGATAAATAATATGCAATTGGCCTAATCCAAAGATCCTAAATTAATCAACAAATGCAATATATTCACATACTCAAATTCTATATGCATAAACAATGCAAGATCAAGAATTACTAATAAGAAAAAAAATAAAAACACAAATAATAAAGAAAGAAATGAGGACTTACCCAATTTCCAACCCTTTGGAAGATAAGAGGGTGGCATTGGAGGTGCTTGAAGATGGAAGAAAAGAAGAAGAAAAAAAATTAAAATAAAATAAAATGAAAAATAAATAAGAAAAAAGGAAATAAAATGGTGAGGTGAGAAATAGAGAGAAAGTAAGAGAAATGGAAGAATGAGAGAAGGGAAAAGGGAGTCGTTGACCGGTAATGGCTCGCCGGTGGTGACTAGCTGATGGTACTACCAATAGCAGTGAGGGTTGAGGGGTTTGGGGGGGGTGGTGGGAGGAGGAAAAAAAATGTCATGTGGATGTCTTTGGAAATAGGTGGGTGGAAAGAGGAAGAAGAAAGGAAAGGAAAAAAAAGAGTCAAATAATGGGAAGAAAAAAAAGGAAAAAACTAAGAAAGAGGGGGAAAAAAAAAAAGATGGGAATGGGGAGAGTGTCTCCTGACGTGGGGGCATGGGGGTAGGTTGGAGTAGGTATGAGAGAGAGTGGAAAAATGGAAAAAAAAAAAAAAGGAAAGGAAAACAAAAGAAAAATAAAAATAAAAATATAATATAAAATACAAAATACAAATGAAACAATAATTACAAAAATTAAGATTTAGAGGGTATGAAGGGGTAAAAATAAAATGTAATCGGGTTTGAAATTTAAGGATAAAATTGGACTCAAAATTAATGTAAAAATAAATTTATAACAAATTTTGGGATCTACAATAAGTAATGAAGAAAGGAAGGAACGGAAAATCACAAATAATGAAACATGGTGTGAGAAAAGAAAGGTGATAGTAGTAATGACAACAATATAGAAGTGTCATAACAAAAGATAAAAAATAGGGCCTAGACACACAACATGCCTACTAAGTCTAAGGCTCATAAGGCTCCTAAATCAAATAATGTAATACACTAAATGACCCTTGACCTAGTATAAAAAGTGAACACAACAATGAAAAGAAAACAACACTCTATTAGGAATCAAATTGAATGAACTAGAAATTTGTGGACTCAACAAAACTTCATTAATCTTGAAGCTAGCTCTCATCTAGTATTATAGGCTCCGACCTAGTGTCCTCCCAACTAAACATATGCATACTATCATCATCCTTACCAATATCAATGAAGTGAATACCACCTGTAGGAGGAGGAACTACATGAGTAGGTAAGGAGTTAACGATTACACTTGGCTAACCCAAGTTAACCGAACCCGAATCAATGAGATCTTGAATAACATAACAAAGATCAATGTAGTGGTCTATGTCATGTCCCAGTTCCTGATGATGTGAACAATGGAGGCCTAATCTAAAACTCAATGGAATAGGTTGAGGAAATGTCCTGAGTGCCAAAAGGGTTAACAATCCAACATCCATAAGCTTCTAAAAAGCTTGGATAAATGACTTAACTAATAAAACTATCAGGACATTCTCAAAGCAAAATGAACTAGGGGTCTACGAAGCTCTAGGTCTAGGGAATAAGGTAGACAACCTCTTTGTAGCCCAAGTAGTATAACACGATTGTAATGGAGCAAGATATAGATATGTATGAGGAAAAGGTTGTGGGGGAACTGATGGTCTATACCGATGCTAAGGGAAAGGAAAATAAGCTTGGACAGTCTATGGGGTTAGCTAGCAACGCTTAGAAGGCCTCTGACTAGTAGAAGAAATGACACTAACATCCCCTGATTTTTGTCCTCTTGTTGGCTTTTTCCCCTTAGGATCAAAAGAGGAAGAGTTTGACCATAATCCTTAAGAGATACCCTCGTCCACACTAAAAAGAACCAAAACCAAAGATCTAAAATTTACGAAAGCTACACTCATCAAATGTTGGGTGATCCTGGGCTATGAACTTCTCACAACCATATCGATTTTATCTCTCTTTGTAGGCTAATCTATAATTTCAGCAATCTTCCCCTCCAGCAAGAGATAAAAGAAGCAACCAACTTGTCAAACCTTTACCCTAAAGACTCAAGCTCTCTTTTATAAACATCAATAATAGTGTTAAAAGCAAATTGTCTCAAAAACTATCGAGCTGGATCCTCCCAGGTCCTAGGCTAAATCCTCCCAATGTGGATTAACTCAATCAAAGGCTTTGTTTGCAAAAAACAAAACAAAACAAAAATCTATGGTTTTTTAAGATAAAGATTTTTGTTTTGGTGAAATGCAATGTTTTGTGCAAAACATAATATTTTGCACCTTGTCTTAGTGAGGGCATTTTGACATCATAAGCCACCATTAACAGATACTAAATGACAAGTACCAACAAAGGAGGTCCATGTAATTTCATAAAATAGGAAGAAAGTCCTTGTAATTGTCACAATCCTCAATATAGGCAAGGAGGAAAATATCGGTAATCACGGATATATCGGTACTTCGATTTTACGGATATATCGGAGATATATCGGCGGATATTCTAGAAAAAAATATCGATAGACTCAAAATTGTTAAAAACTCATGAAAATATAAGGAAAACCTCATAATAATATAATTAAAAGTATAATAGACATTTTAAAGTTGTTTTATTGAAAAAATTGATATACATATGATATAATTTACGATATTAGATGTAATTATATTTTGTCGATCTATAAGAAATGATAATTTTGTAATTGTTCTCATTATAAAGTTACATAAAATACTTCATTTTATTAAATATCAATAATTTGTATACATTACATTGCAATGTCCCTTTAGTACCAAAATGAGGATCGATGTAGTTCAATGGGATTGATAGATGAAGGAACCCCGTCTTGCTGTTGGAGACAATATTGGTTAAAAATTCTAACATGTCATGCATATATATATATACATTGATTATTAAATTACATCAAATATTATTCAATAATAATATTGTGATATTTGATTATAATATGTTTAATTTTAAAATATATTTAATATTAAAATTATGATATATTTAATTTAATTGTATTAAATGATAATAAATGTATAATTTTTTAATATTTAATTAATAATATATTAATGATATTAAAAACTTATTGCTAATTAATTAAATGAAAAATTTTATTTACTTATAAAATAATTATAATTAATTCGTAATTTAAAGGATTGTTTTAATATTTTGTGTATATGAACACTTTTAATATATATATGTATGGTGCCACATTATAAACAAGTTGCAACGTTGGCTGGATGGTCGCTGGGTGTCTTCCCCATCCTTTTGGTCGGCGGTTCAAGTCCTGTGAGAAGCAAAATGGAGCGTTGACCCGCGTTGACCGCCGATATTTCTGTGGCAAATATCGTGTCGACATGTACCGATACACCGAAATATCGGCGAAATATCCCGATATTTTATTCACTAAATATAGGTAGGTGTAGTTTTCCCAATTATTTTAAAAGTAGGTGTTAGAGCCTAAAAGCAATTTTCTAATTTAGAATTGTTTATCTTATAAAAGTTAAGTATTTGAAAAGGTTTTAAAAATCGATATAAAAAATTGAGAATGACTGTTGAGCTAAAACTTGATTGCTTTGTCCAAAAGTTATTTATTATTTATTATGTAACACATTATTAATAAAATTACAAAAACACCTTCTTTTTTATATCCAAATACTAGCTAATTTTTCATAAAATTGTTTATCATAGCAGTATCATGTACACAAATAGTATAAACTAAAAAAACTATTAACATGATCACTCTCAAAGAATCTCTTAATTGCAAATGTTTTGTTTGGGCCTTGCCCTTGGAGATGTTAAGGGTTCTTCAATTGAGTTGCATTTGGGCTTCTGTCCTTCTGAGTCCAAAAGGAGCCTAGGCCGGCCAGGCCCACAAATTTCTTGGCTTTGACTTGGATAAAATAGTTTTCAATTTAGAAAAAAAATGTGAATATTTAAATCATTTTGAATTATTTAAGTATTTCAATTCGATTAAATATCCAGTTTGAGAGTAGATTACCTAAACATTATAAAAAGTCCTCCAACATGAGTAAGATATGAGTTGCTATGTCCGTACGTACCAACATAGATTCTTTTTCAGTTGGAACCCACCAGACTCCCAAGAGCCATTTTGAAGCCATTTGCAGTGGCATTTCTTATTCTTATTCTTATTATATTATTTAAGTACACTGCACTCTTCAAATGGCAGCAATATGGAAAGGGATAGACTTCAATATCCTAAATATTTATGCTAATTTTTTAATTTTGGGCCATTGTAGCTAGGTGATGCACTTACAATTAATCCTCTTTATACTACTTTTACATGAAGATCACCAAACGAAGCTTCTTAACTCATAGAAAGGCATCATTTATGTATCATAGAAAGTTTGAAAATTAAAAGTACGAAAAAAAATTTAATAAAAAATAAAAGTTTAAGATAGAAGAATTCTTTTTCAACATCTCCAAATATAATCCATATATATATATATATATATATATATATATATCTTAAATTTGAATTATTGAATAAATGGGAAAATTTGTGTTTTGATAAGCATATTTGATGAAGAAAAATAAGAAATTTGTAAAAATAATTTAAATTTTATATACTTTGAGATGAAGAGTAACACCCATTGATGGAAAAGGTAGTACTTACATCTCTAAAAGATGGAGGGAATGATCAAAATTAATATATTTGATTGAAAAATATATGAAATCTTAATTATTTTTTAATTAAATGTATTAAGTTTAAATTTTATAAATTTAATTATTTTTTTCATTTTCTTTTCAAAAGTGTGTACCAAAACACACTTTTTTAAAAATAAATTTTATATATATTTTTTTGTTTATCATATATAGAAATTTGTGGACTCAACAAAATTTCATTAATCTCGAAGCTAACTCTCATCTAGTATTATAGGCTCCAACTCGGTATCCTCCCAACTCAACATATGCATACTATCATCATCCTTACCAATATCAATGAAGTGAATACCACCTGTGGGAGGAGGAACTACATGAGTAGGTAAGGAGTTAACGATTACACTTGGCTAACCCAAGTTAACCGAACCTGAATCAATGAGATCTTGAATAGCATAACAAAGATCAGTGTAGTGGTCTGTGTCATGTCCTAGTCCCTGATGATGTGAACAATAAGGCCTAATCTGAAACTCAATGGAATGGGTTGAGGAAATGTCCTGAGTACCAAAGGGGTTAACAATCCGACATCCATAAGCTTCTAAAAAGCTTGGACAAATGACATACTTAACTGATAGAACTATTAGGACATTCTCAAAGCAAAATGAATTAGGGGTCTACAAAGCTCTAGGTCTAGGGAATAAGGTAGACAACCTCTTTGTAGCCCAAGTAGTATAACACGATTGTAATGGAGCAAGATATAGATATGTATGAGGAAAAGGCTATGGGGGAACCAATGGTCTATATCGATGCTAAGGGTAAGGAAAATAAGCTTGGACAGTCTATGGGGTTAGCTAGCGACGCTTAGAAGGCCTCTGACTAGTAGAAGAAATGGCACTAACATCCCTTGATTTTTGTCCTCTTGTTGGCATTTTCCTCTTAGGATCAAAAGAGGAAGAGTTAGACCATAATCCTCGAGAGATACCCTCGTCCACACTAAAAAGGGCCAAAACCAAAGATCTAAAATTTACAAAAGCTACAATCATCAAATGTTGGGTGATCCTGGCTATGGACTTTTCACAACCATATCGATTTTGTCTCTCTTTGTAGGCTAATCTATAATTTCAGCAATCTTCCCCTTCAGCAAGAGATAAAAGAAGCAATCAACTTGTCAAACCTTTACCCTAAAGACTCAAGCTCTCTTTTAGAGACATCAATAATAGTGTTAAAAGCAAATTGTCTCAAAAACTACCGGGCTAGATCCTCCCAGGTCCTAGGCTAAATCCTCCCAATGTGGATTAATTCAATCAAAGGCTTTGTTTGCAAAAAAACAAAAACCAAACCAAAACAAAAATCTATGGTTTTTTATGATAAAGATTTTTGTTTTGGTGAAATGCAATGTTTTGTGCAAAACATAATATTTTGCACCTTGTCTAAGTGAGGGCATTTTGACATCATAAGCCACCATTAATAGATACTAAGTGAAAAGTACCAACAAAGGAGGTCCATGTAATTTCATAAAATAGGAAGAAAGTCCTTGTAATTGTCACAATCCTCAATATAGGTAGGTGTAGTTTTCCCAATTATTTTAAACATAGGTGTTAGAGCCTAAAAGCAATTTTCTAATTTAGAATCGTTTACCTTATAAAAGTTAAGTATTTGAAAAGGTTTTAAAAATCGATATAAAAAATTGACAATGATTGTTGAACTAAAACTTGATTGCTTTGTCCAAAAGTTATTTATTATTTATTATGTAACACATTATTAATAAAATTACAAAAACACCTTCTTTTTTATATCCAAATACTAGCTAATTTTTCATAAAATTGTTTATCATAGCAGTATCATGTACAAAAATAGTATAAACCAAAAAACCTTTTACCATGATCACTCTCAAAGAAGCTCTTAATTGCAAATGTTTTGTTTGGGCCTTGCCCTTGGAGATGTTAAGGGTTCTTCAATTGAGTTGCATTTGGGCTTCTGTCCTTCTGAGTCCAAAAGGAGCCTAGCCCGGCCAGGCCCACAAATTTCTTGGCTTTGACTTGGATAAAATAGTTTTCAATTTAGAAAAAAAAATGTGAATATTTAAATCATTTTGAATTATTTAAGTATTTCAATTTGATTAAATATCCAGTTTGAGAGTAGATTACCTAAACATTGTAAAAAGTCCTCCAACATGAGTAAGATATGAATTGCTATGTCCGTACGGACCAACATAGATTCTTTTTCAGTTGGAACCCACCAGACTCCCAAGAGCCATTTTGAAGCCATTTGCAGTGGCATTTCTTATTCTTATTCTTATTATATTATTTAAGTACACTGCACTCTTTGAATGGCAGCAATATGGAAAGGGATAGACTTCAATATCCTAAATATTTATGCTAATTTTTTAATTTTGGGCCATTGTAGCTAGGTGATGCACTTACAATTAATCCTCTTTATACTACTTTTACATGAAGATCACCAAACGAAGCTTCTTAACTCATAGAAAGGCTTCATTTATGTATCATAGAAAGTTTGAAAATTAAAAGTAAGAAAAAAAATTTAATAAAAAATAAAAGTTTAAGATAGAAGAATTCTTTTTCAACATCTCCAAATATAATCCATATATATATCTTAAATTTGAATTATTGAATAAATGGGAAAATTTGTGTTTTGATAAGCATATTTAATGAAGAAAAATAAGAAATTTGTAAAAATAATTTAAATTTTATATACTCTGAGATGAAGAGTAACACCCATTGATGGAAAAGGTAGTACTTACATCTCTAAAAGATGGAGGGAATGATCAAAATTAATATATTTGATTGAAAAATATATGAAATCTTAATTATTTTTTAATTAAATGTATTAAATTTAAATTTTATAAATTTAATTATTTTTTCATTTTCTTTTCAAAAGTGTGTACCAAAACACACTTTTTAAAAAATAAATTTTATATATATATTTTTGTTTATCATATATTTAAAATGAGATAATAGAATTTTATGGTTGTTTCTATTTTTTCTTTTTGCTTTTTTATAAAACCTTTTTGTTATAGAAAAATAGGGCTAAGAAGTCATTCCTAAAGGAATTCAAACTCTATTTGCCTTATTATTCAAATAGCTTTTCTTCCACCATTGTATATTGTATAGTTGAAGCAACTTCAATGTTACTTCATTCTGCCTTCAAAGATAGGTGAGGTGATTATGCATAACAAAATTTACGGATTAGAAAAATGATGAAAATATATTGAAAAACACAAAAAATATTATATATAACAAATGAAAAATAAGGTTTTCAGGTTATTTTTTGAGATATCCAATAATTTTCATTAGTTGTTTCATTGACCAATTTTCTCACTTCAATTCCTAAATGGAATCGCAAAACAAAAGTCATTCTATTTCCACAATACAAGTGTCTTGACTTTCATTTTCATTGAGAAAATAAGAAAAAACTTCAATAAAAATTTTTTTAAAAAAAACTTTTGTTTTTTTGTAAAAAGGGATTGTATTCTTCCTATTTTTAGGGAGAGAAAAGAAAACATATTATTTAATCGATTTGTTCTAAGAAAGAAAGAGCTACCATAGAGAAAGAATAACAGTGACAGTTTTCAAACGGTTTAAAAACTCCAAAAAAATTGCTTTATCATTTTCTTATTTATTGGGTAGAGTTGGGTTAGCTCACTTGGACACTTAAACCTAATTCAAACAATAACAAAATAAAAGTATCAATGAAGCCAATTTTCAAACAGTTTAAAAACTCCAAGAAATTGCTCCATCTCTTTCTTATTTATTGGTTAGGTTGGGTTAGCTCACTTGGACACCTAAACCTACTTCAAACAATAACAAAATAAAAAGTATCAATGAAGGCAAGGAGTCATAACCGCTTGAAATTGATTTTCCATTAGGATTGCAACTAGGGCAACAAATCAAAAATAATAAATTAATTCTAGGATGTCTTTCTAAGCTCTTGCCAGCAGTAGAAATAAATCAAATGGATCATCCTATGTGTGAAATCCCTTTTTGCATATTCCTTTTGTAGTGATAATAGTTTGTGTAAGACAATGACAAAGACAAATTTTCAAGTACTCTCTTTATGAGGTTGTAGTACTAGTACTGCAACATTGAGTTCCAAATATCATCCTCTTATGATTTAGAATCACTTGTATATCATCCCACTCATTGATGGTTTATCCACTATGGAAATATTGTAATTCATGATCCCTGATATTTTTATTCAGCTATACATACCTAGGATAAGGTCTTCACTTTGGTGTGTTGTAGTGGAATCCTCAACCGTGTTGAGACATGCTCTCCTAATGAATAGTCCTAACTTTGCCCTCCTCAATTGTGTGAGACATGATCTCCTAATTAATAATACTTGTTATCCTATGGTTGCGCTCCATATATAGTTCTAGCCAGCAAATCCATTCATCAATCAAGATTATTGAATGATCATGACAGTCTATATATAATAAGATCGATCCCCTAGCATGATCCAGCTTAGCTCAACCACTTTTAATCCCATTGCTTGGCACGATTAGTAGTATTTTAAAGGTACTCGGCTTCTTTCCTTTATTCGCTTAGGCTTGCCAATGAAGCTCGGGACCATTCGATTATTGCGGGGGGTGCAGGGGCAAGGGTTAGATTATCAGTCATGCACCCTAGGCTATCAAGTGCCCTCATTGCTTGTAGTTAAGCTAAAAACCAAGAGCCAAAGGAAGTCAACTCCATATCATTGAGAGTGCTAATTACGATATCCAACAATGTATGAGCTGTCATTAATTGATTTAATTCACCTAAGACTGCAATTATAGTATATATGCATTAGTAGCATTGTCAATACCATTATTATAACTACAAAAACAATAGGAACTTCCCACTTGCTTGTTGCTCTCCATCACAAAAAGGAATCTCATATGCTTTAAAAATATGTTGGGGAAGATTCTAATGGATATTTTAAGTTTGAGCCTTCCATCATATATGAGATCTAATCACCACTAAGTGGAAATGCAAATCCACTTGCTTTCTTAGTGGCAATCCTATTTCATCCACCCCTCTTCTGCATATTACTTTTAGGTTAAATTTTCTATTAAAAGCAACTAAAAAAAACCATTATTGATATTTTCTAATTAATATTTGTTAATTAACATTGTGAACATCCTTTTGAAATTTGATGAGTATATATATATATACCCAACATGCTTTTCACGGGTTTTGGTTAAATTTGTGTTGATCTGCATAACTCATTTAATAAATGGGTAATTTTTGGATCAACCTTTATAACTCGAGTTTGATCTGAATTAATTTATCTAATAGTCTCGTTATTAGTTTAATTATGTTTTTGAACTATTTAACTCATATTTGTCTTATTTTAAATTTATTTTTAAATAAATAGGTCAACTGAATTATAAACATATTTGATTGATACATTAATTATATAAATATACATAAGAATTAATTCAATCTAATTATTAAATAAAAAGATCTGATTATTAAATGAGTTATATGACATATTTTTTGTTTAGTAACTATGAAGTATTTGAGTTTATATTTTTTGACATGATTATTATTTATGTTGGATTTGGGTTGAGCTATGCAATAAAATACCTAAGTTTTGACTTGACGCAAACAGACCTGTTAATACAAATTGTCACCCCTATCTATCTATCTATAATATATATATATATATCAACAGTCTTAATTAACCTATCTAAAAAATATTGGGTCAGCGGTCAAAAATATTGTACTTGTGTAATATTGCATCACTTGTTTTACCTAAAGGGAAAAGTAATGAGCATGGAGCGAATTCCCTTGTTCCCCCTTATTTAAGCCTACTCTTTTCTCTTGTAAGCAAAATCTTGAATCCACTCACACTGGATCGAATAAATCAAATTTTTTAAGCATCACTTTCACAAAAGCAAATAGGTTAAACATATCCATATATTGGAAGTGCTGATGTTAATAGAGCTAGCTAGCTTTTAGAGATTTGAACCTATCTGCCTCTCTTTCAACATATATATATTCAAACACACGAGGCCAGTATTAATTAAACAAGTGAAAGATTGGGAGGATCTGATGTGGAATGCAAATCTAGGGGGAGAGATAAAAGCAGACCTCTTTTGTTCTACATGGTATATCTGCACTCATGCATCCCCTTTGCATGCGAGGGAATTCCACTCGGAGGCATCTGCTGGCACGCCAGCAGCCACTCGATCCTCTAGCCCAGCAACGACACGTGGCACACGTCATTCCCCACAGGAGTTAAAGCAAAAGGGACATGCATGTAGAGGGAGTGAACGGCTTGTTCTTTGTTGGACCACCTGACTTTGCTTAAAACGGAGGAGGCAACTTGGGCTACTTCTAACCACCAATACTACCATCCTTACAACCTTCAATGATGGAGATAAAAAGAGGACCCAGTACTTTCTTTGTTTGGACTTTAAATTCAGGCCACTTTGGGAAACTCATCGGACAATGCAAACATGAATCAATGATTAGGCATATTGTTTATTTTTCTTTGTATAGAAAAACCATTTTTAAGGGAAAAATTCCAGTTACGTAACAAGGTCAACAGGTTAAAAGTCAGGTCATGAACGAAGATTGACTGAAGAGGAGAGGCTTACCCACTAGTCTTTAAGGAGATCAGATGTGATGGAAATAGAATATACCCAATACCCAGCCTTGATGTCTAAGAAACTTGTACATTGTAGAGTGGGTGATTTGAGTATTATAAAATCTAAGGCTTTGTTTGACGACTACGGAACGATTTTCTGTTTTTTTTTTTAAAAAGAAAAAAATGAAAACGTACACGTTTTGATAACCAAAACTATTTATTGTTTTCTATTATTAAAAATGAAAAATAAAGTATTTTTATATAATTATTTTCACTTATTTTTTTAAATTATTTTAAAAATAATTATATAATAATAAAGAATGATTAAAAAATTAACACTAGATATAAAAATTATTTTTAAAATATATTTACAAATATTAAAAAATGATAAAAATATTTTAGATCCTTAAATAGATTTTTGTTTTACAAAATATTAAAAATTAATTTTAAAACCTATTCTCAAAATTGCCTTTAAAACCGGTTAGTAAATATATCAAAGTGATTTTTTTAAAACATTTTTATTATATAACATATGTATTATCAAACACACTATATAAAAAAATATAATTTAGAAAAAAAAATTATATTCAAATATTAACTCATCTCCATAATACTTAGAATAAAAGAATTTATAAAAGTGTTATAATTAAGCTAAAATTGTTTTGTTGCCCGAAATTGTCTCTTTAATATAAAATTTAAGTAATATTAAATGAGAGAGAGAGAAAATATCTATGAAGTGTTTAATCAAAACTAAAGGATGTTAAAAAGCTTCATGGGAATTTAAAGAGGATTAGTTGTACTCAACCTTAAAAAGAATGCTGACAAGGACCAACCATGAGTGACAAGGACTGCTCTATGGCACATATAATCGCGTTGGTAAGACTTGTTATAATCATCCAACATTAAAAAAAACAAAAGAAAAGTTTTAGTGAAGCATTAATCCACTATAAATACTTTAATTGCTTTGATGGGTAAAGTTGACAAAGCTGCCCTCTAACTGTTGTATTCTAATGTTTGTAATAAATGGAGAAGCACGAAGCCCAATGCTCCCGGCATCCACTTCAGTCGCTAAAATCCAAGGGCCACAGGTTGACTTCCCCTTGAAATCACCCCAACTAAAGTACACAACCACATACTTAAAACTACCAAGGGTAATAATAGCTTCTCATTTCTCCTCTCATCATCCTCCACTTCAAAATCTTTTATTTTTTAGTTTCTAATGTCTCATAATAATTCCATTTCAATAAACCATAAATCACTTTTTAAAATATAGTTTTTTTATTTCAAATTCAATGTCACGCCCTCTCTCTTCAAATGACCATTTCTTAAGATTATGTTAAAGAGTAGGAACACATATGTAACAAATAGGAATGATCAAAACGATAGACCAAAGAAGAAACATGAACGAGTAATTATTTTTTAAAAATAAAAAAATAAAAAATTATTATATTTATATATTTAAAATAGTAGGGCCATGAACAACTTTGTAGGGACAAGGGTAGACATAGTTGGGAGAAATAAATGTGTGCTGTGAGGCTTGAGCTTATGATATCTTAACAATCAAGACTTTGATATCATCTTTTAAGTTATTAATTTAATTAAAAATCTTAAATTGTTAGATATTTATATCTCCTAAATAATTTTATCTGAAAAAGGGCATTGGATGTGGGATGGTGGGCATGGAATGGAGTAAGAAAGGAGCAGACCAGGGTCCAATTGCAACTGTCCGAGCTCACTCTAAAGCAACAGCAATAATGGACTTACTATATAGAGGGCATAGACACTGAGCATTTCCTTTACTGGCATGTGCCCTTATAGTTTATCAGGCCACCTGATGAGTGAAAAATGGAAATAAAAATGCAAGTTTCCATAAGAAGCCATAGAGCGAATTTTAAAATGGAGATGGAAATGAAATCCCGAAGTGGAGAAAGAAAGCGGTTTTATATAAAGTTTTTATCTTTTCTGGTATTTTCTACTTTGGAAATAGTACAAAGGCGAGCATGAAAACAAGACCCCATTGGTTGTTGCCTAGTAGTTCTGTTGCTCTTATAGGGTATACGCATTCCTTGGATCTTCTCTCTCTTCCTCTCTCTCTCTCTGTTGCTTGAAAGTGTTCCGACACAGCTCCTACCAAATGGGGTTTCTTCTCCGTGCAGTCTAGGATTCCAAGCTGCTTCAGGTACTCTCTTGTCTGTACTTTTTTCTCTTGCTTCTTCGTATGGGTGAGTTGCTGGGTCTTATCAGCATCTGCACTCCTTTTTCACTTTGTGCCTCTACTCTTTCCCCTTTTCCGTTTGTGGTTTTGGTTTCTGCTGATATCATTTGCGCTATCTTTCTGGGTTTTGTCCCCTCACTTTGTTTGTCAGGTTGTTTGAGTGCTTGTCTGTGCCATGTGAACTGCTCTTTTCACGTGGGTAGCTAGAATTTTCCAATTTTTTGAATATTTTGTTTCAAATTGTTGGTGGTCTCAAGTTTGGGTGGTTTTAACATCTGGGTGTTTAAAACTTTCTTCTCAATAATTTTTATGTAATTTATTTTGTTCAAACTGGTTTCTTGAACATCTTTGGTGGAAATCAATGAATTGCTTTTTTTCTTCATTTTTCCCCTTTGCTGGACGTGAATTGAGCAAAATTGTAATGGGAAATTTTGTTGTAAATTCAAAATTGCAGGAGTTAGACTGAAGAATAGAGAGAAAGCTAGTTATAAATTGTTGCCAGGAGTGGTGTAGAGGGTATATATGACAATGCAAACCACCTATTTCAAGGAACATGCGGGAAGTGCCCATAATCCCACTGGGCAATTATCGTCCGCTGCAGCAGTGCCTTGGTGGAGTGGGCTTGGATCTCAATCAGTTTATGAGGAATCTTTTGCTCAATTGAAGTCTTTATCAATGGAACATCCCGGTAAAGGAGACCAACTCACTGCCATTAAACAAGTGGAGCTGGGTGCAGAAGATGGAACTGACAAGGGGAATTCCACTCAGTTCACTATATTTTCCGGTATGTCCTCCCTCATGCTCATTGATGCCATTTTAGAGGATTGTTTTTTTGTTGGATTTGTCATGTACTGTTATTTAGGGCTATGACTATGAGTATAGCTTTAAAAACTCTGAAGTTTGTCTGCATGGAGATATGGTAGTGACTAGTTGTCTCTTGCACTATAAAGATCCACCATGTTTCTTTAATAGCATGTAGAATTTGTCCAGAATCCAATGGTAGGATGAGAATATAACTTACTGGAGCTACATTACATTTACAAAGGAAATATAGAGATCTACTGGTAGCAAGTTTGTTTAGTACAAGTGTTGGCAGATAGGAGATGATCCAAATCCTTGGTTTAATTTCTCCCTCCATTTCTTTCTTGCTTGTTACTTGATGGCATCAAAGAAACTTGGAAATCTTTAAGGAATGAGTTGCTTGTGGTGATAATAATATCATAGATTGATTCTTGTTCAGTCTTTGAACTATGAAGATATGGATAAACTTATTGTTAGATCCAATTCAGTTGGTGGGAAGCTGCCCTGCTTTGGAAGGTTAGAAGCAATATGAGAGCTTAATGCTGAAAGATATCATAGCAGTGACTCAGAGTATGTTTTGATGAAGAGATGTGTTGGCCTGTATATCAATTTTGCTCACTTACTTTTAATTGGGGAAGAAAAAGCCTAGATGGATGGACTAAATTTGACAATTATTGTGGAATAACCTATTTTTGTTAACATGAATGAATTATAAATGTACTTGTTTCTAACACTTAGTTGGGTGTAAATAAACTTGGAATTTATTAATTGGATTTAGCTGCTCTTATTTGATAGGCCCATATATTACAAACTAGAAGGGAGTATGTGTATGTGGGACAGGTATTATGGAATAACCAACCATAAAAACATTATCTATACAGTTACCTTATAGGTACAGGCTGTGGACTCAAAACTCAACAGTTCCTGAAAATGGCTACCCAGAGTGAGAGCAGAAAATTGTTAACTGGTATGTGGTAACTAGGTCAACATGAAAACCCTGAATTAAGGACATCAGTCGCATGGCTAGGGAGTAGACTATTTTATCATACATACTATTCTGTTAAAGAGAAGTCATTTTGCTACTTCTGTATAACCAATATTGTTGTCCTTCAAAGACAGACGGGTAGCCATGTAAATCTGTCTACAGTTTGTGTCACCATGCTTTAAATAGACACACTGTGTCCATGCTGCATGTGGTGATCATTTAACCATCATTTAGTACTAGTTTTTTACCTGCTGAAGCTTCTCCCCCCTCCCTCCCTCTACCTTCCTATATTGGCTCTTAAGAAGCTTGGCATGGTTAAGGCTAAAGCTTATTGCACTAAAACTCCAAATGAACAATTGCCTGATTACTGATACTATGCAGTCTGTCAAAAGGAAAGAAATACAGACTTGAACATGTGATCTCTTAACTATTCTCTCATCATTCAGACCAACTGAGTGTTTCTTTACTTGATATTTGAGACAAAAAAAAAAAGGAATTTGATATTTTTGTCTTACTATATGTTGCATTAAACTTTTGATCCCTTTTTAGGAGACTAGTGTTCTTGGTCTCTTGAATATTTTCGATTAAGCCTACCTGAGATGAAACTAATATGGTATCTGAGTCAAAACACTGGCATGGAAGATATGCTAGCACAATCTGATTGGGAGTTACCAAGGTGCATGGGAATAAGACTATCCAATTCAAGCATGTTGTGAGTGTAATGGAAAACTTTGAGGTTCAACCTCTGCAGTATATCAATAATTAGGATGTCACAGTTGCCCTCCCCCCACAAAATAACGGAAAGGGAACAAGTTTGGATGCCAACTAAGGTAGTGGGTTAAATTTCTATCTTCACCTCTGAAATAAAAAGGAAAACATATGTCTAACAAGGAGTTGAAATTAAGAAGACAAGCTTCTTAACAGCAAATAGTTAAACCATTAAAGTGGTCCAAGTACCACCACACTGATAAAACTCTAGAACCATTCCCATTTATTTATTTTCAATAATTCCTGAAATCCTCTCAATTAGGCTACCACTTAGTGTTCCATAGTACAATGAACAAGAAAGGTGACAATGGATTGGCGTGAAGCAAACCCCTGGAACTATAAAGAATCTGGGTGGAGATTTGTTGATTAGGACATAAGAACCAGAGTGAAGAAATGCAGGCTTTCACCTGACTAACCCATCTATTCCCATACCTCATATGGGAAGCAGATACAAGAAAAATCTAATTGACATGATGATAAGTTTTATTATATATATATAACCACCTTGCACGCTTCTTCTGGAATTCCACATTTCAACCATGAAATTACTGCCTCATCAGCTAGCAATGCTGCATCCAGATATGATGGTCTTCTACAAAAGCATTCTGAGATTTTAAGGTTATTTTACTAATTACATTTATAATTCTTAGAGCTAGAAAATTAGCAATTGTACACACTTCCACCAAGCCAATAGGTCGGAAATGTTTCAGTTCCCCACATCTCCCATTTGGAACCGACAGCATGAAAATATCATTCAAATTCCTCTCAAGACCTTCCTGAAACATGGAATGGGGGCTTCAAAACCAAGTCACTCTTCAGAGTTGCCCAATTCTAGAGCAAAATGGCCAAAGTAAAGGCATCTGGACCAGCGGCTTTATCTCCATTCAACTTACTTAGGTAATTTATTCACTGGCTAGTTGAAAAGACTTTTGAAGTGGTTAGGACTCCCTTTATATCATTTTCTTCCATCTGCTTAGCATGCTGGGGGAAAAAAATGAGCTCTTGTTGCAAATTGCTTCTGAGGATGCCTTGTATGAACCCTGATTTTTAATTAGTCAACATTTTTGGCGAGGAATGTCATCCTTAGACTTGGGAGAAGATGAAATCATCATCCAGGATTGAGATGTAGTAGCCTGTGAAATGAAAATAATTTGACAAATAAGTAGGTTGATGGGACGAAAGTGACTCCTAAGGAACCTAGAGCAATCAGTTTATTAATGATGTGATTGGCCGGGTGATGTTATGAAAGAATGAATGAACTTAAATTGTGTTGGATGGATTAGTGGTTATATTTGTGTTTATATTTCATCTTTCATGGCTTCAGACTTCCTACAAGGACAAGTTGGTGATGCTGATAATAGGTGAGATGAGGCAGAATGATGCTAGAAAAAAGTTAGCATTCAATGTGTGCTCTTGGTTGCCACAGATTCTCTCTCTGTTAGTCCCCACCTGATGAGAAAATGAGCCAAAAATTTCAGGAGAGTAAACAATTTTTTGCTGTTTGATGATTTTTCTTTCCTTGTAGATTTAATCGAAAACCTCTTTATCAAGCAACATTTAACACTAGGATGGAAATTTCTGAACCTGTAAAGTTTGCTAAATTTAGCTGATTCATGGTCATAAAGGTAGCTATTGCAAGCAGTTTCTGATGCTGAACTAATCTATACAAAAATATGCATATACAAATTATTTCTATGCCAGAGCCTTTAAGTTTGATTATGATTAATTGACTGGTTTTTCTTCAGGTGAATGCAAAAATTCAGAGGATGCACAAAAGCCTCAGCCACTCCAGGCAACCATCTCTATGCAATCAACTATCCCAGAATATCAAACTCGTTTTGACCTTGGATTTGGTCAGCCCATGGTAAAGTTTTTTCACAATCAACTCATTACCCAAAGTGACTGAATGCTTATTGTTTCTTCTTGGTTTCTGAACCACAAAACTGTAGGTCTGTGTGAAGTATCCTTATGCGGATCAATGTTATGGAGTCTTCTCAGCTTATGGACATCAAGTTATGGTTGTTCATCTCTCTTTCCTTCTAACTCATAAAATGATGGGAAAACAAATTATAATTATATTGTCTACTCAAAGTTCTTGTTGTACTGTGAATCATCTTACATCTGGGGTCTTTTTTGTTAGTATTTTGTCTAATTGAAATTCTTCTCTTTTTTCTCTTTCTTACTTTGGGGTTAGAACCCATGCTCACGTATTTGAATGGAAAAATGTGCTATACAATAGTTTAAGGGTAAAGTTATATGGTTGATTTTTGCTGTGAAGCAGTCCCATTTTTTCTTTGAAATCTAATGTCTGGAAAAGGAATTTGAATTTATAAGTTTTAATTCACAATTGTGAAGAGTATCAGTTGTTGAAATTGAATATCAGTTAAATACACTCATTCAAATTGCATATGAATTTACACCTGGAAAAATATATGGATATTTGAGGATTCTCTTCTAGTTAGTTAAGTTTGCACTACTTTTAATAGGGAGACAAGAAAGATATATGATTAAAAAAGGTGCCCAGAAAAAATGAGGTGCAACCATGGTACTTGGAAGGAACAGCCAACACCCAAAAGAATCAATAAGGAAGATGGGGTAGGACAGAAAAGACTGATCCAACCCATAGAAGAGAAAACACACTATATCAGCTGCTGCCACTTCTTTATTGGAGGAAATGTTGACCAAATACATATATTGGCCCTTGAATGTAGACTCCCCCATATCTAACATTTCATCAAAAGCTTGTTTTTTGTTAGATTGTATGGAGATGATGGTTAGAGAATGGAAATTGTTTCATCCTTCTCTAATAGCCTTCTAAAGCCCCCAAAGCAAAATCTACCCTACTCTCTCTAGAATACCAGCCTCCTTCCTCCTCAGCAAACTTGCCCAAAATGACCTTCCTCTACAATCTACCGCTCTCAGTGGCGAATCTCCATAAACCAGTTCTGTAGCAAAGCCTTATTAAGGATGAGCAGGCTCCTACATAGTTGACCAATTTACCAAGCACATTTTTCTTTCAGGAACCCTACTCCCCACTGAAACTATCTATAGAATTTCTTGAGTCTGTTATAATTGATACTGGCATTAAAAAGGTAGAACATAACCTAGACTGGTAAACAGGATAGAGACAATTAGTGTCAAACAACCTCCTTTAGGGAGATATTACCTCTTCCAAGTGGCAAGCCTGTTCTTGAAGTATTCCTCAATTTCACATCAATTTCTACTCAAGTATTTAGAAATGACATATCCCCATATTCCAGCAGAGATGCTAGAACCTCTCACATTCTCTGCATTCCCAATAGAAATAAGTTGCTCTTTTTAAAATTAATTTTTAGGCTAAAGATTGCTCCCTCCCACAAGAAAGGGGAAAAAAATAATATCAAACAAACAAGATCAAAACAAAAGATGAAGAATGCACTTAAATTGTAACCATTTCCAAGTTATGCCCATTCCATCCCCTGGCTTAGGACCATGTATACCCAAATGTTTAGTTAGAAACAAGATGTTGTATTTGAAATGTACTGTCAGGTCCCACAATATAAAATCCTGCACTAGTAATCTCTAAATGCTTTGTATTAATTGTGATCCCAGGTGATGAATTCAGCTCAGGGTTCAGTTTGTCCCAGCCCATGGACCCACACATGGAGTTTTCATATTTTCTTACATAAGTACAGCAGAGAATGACCTATATAAATCCCAAATATTCCACAACTACTCACTTTGAGCATAGGACAAATAAGAGGCCATAAAAGACAAAGGGAGTAGCTCAACAAAGATACTTCATTGTGATAAGGGTTTTTATATCTCTGTGGCATTTTCTATATGCATCATATGGACATCTTTTGTTTATCCTATTTATCACCTGTGATTGGCTACAACTCTTAAGTCTAGGAACAGATTCTGATTTACATTCTTCCCCTTTTACAATGAATTAGGGACGTATCATGCTGCCTCTAAGCTTGACAACAGATGATGGACCAATATATGTAAATGCTAAGCAGTATCATGGAATCATTCGGCGACGGCAGTCCCGTGCAAAGGCAGAACTGGAGAATAAACTGACAAGGGCTCGCAAGGTATAATTCCTTAATTCAGTATTATCTTGAGAGGAAACATAATATAAGTTAGTTTTGTTGTAGGCTATATGGGAAATAACTTTTTCTTCTTTACTTGCCCCATGCCTGGAGCTCATTCTATTGAAGCTTGCAATTTAAGGCCCATCTTTGAAGGGTTTCTCTATAAAACATAGCCTAAAGTCTGTCCCATCAAATTTTCTATTGGCCATCCACCAGACCCAGTAACATACATAAGGATCTCAGGTTTTGGTTTTGGGATCATTTAATTCAGTTTGCCAATTGGATTTTAAGTTGAATGTATTGAATATTAAAATTCGGTACCTTGGATCCTTATTATGGTTTTAAATTTCTACAAAATTTCCACCTATCAAAAAAAAATTCTACAAAATTTCCAAAAATTTCAAGTCTTCATTCCACTTTTAAGCCAACTAAATTTTGATTTTTTTTCATAAATTTTAGTCTTTTAAAATATATTTGATTATTTAGGATTTCATATTGTCCTTTTATCAAAATTTGAACCTCTTTTTTTTTTTTTGGTTTCTCTTGAAATGGAAATTCAACTTCTCCTATTTGAATGATTTATTTCTGGTTTTTGTTCCACAGCCATATATGCATGAATCACGCCATCTCCATGCAATGCGTCGACCAAGGGGGTGTGGTGGCCGTTTTTTGAAAAAGAATCTGAATGGTGGGAAGTGTGGAACTGACATGAAAAAGGTTGCTAACAGGCAACTTTCTCAGCCTACTGGATCTCAGATTTCTGAAGTTTTGCAATCTGATGGTGGAAATATGAACTCACCAAAGGAAGCAAATGGCAACCTGTCAAAACTTTTGGGATCAGAGGTGACTAGTATGTATTCAAGGCGATATCTCCATCAGTTCCCTGTCAATAATGTTCAAGCATCTGTTGACACTCTTGTTGACATGATGGACAGAGGACATGGTATAGTTATGCCCAGTAAGTGGGTTGCAGCAGCAGATAACCGCTGCAACCCCAAAGCTTAATAGCAAGGAAGACTGTGGGCTTGGTGTTAGGTTTCTAGCACCAAACCCCATCCTTGCTGCAACCAAATAGAGAGCTCTGTTGCATTTGCTGTTATGGTTTTTGCAACAGGTTTCAATTCAAAAGTTTGCTCCATCAGTACTTGGTTGCTCTTTGAATGGTAATTCATCCTTGGCTCAGTGGCACTAAGTTCTTCCTCACCACTCAGTGGTAAAGAGGCTATCTTAGTGCCCCCTATAAAAATAACTAGACTACTATAAGTGGGTTTGTCCTATTGACTGAATAAGAGCATGAACTCTGGATATCCATGTTTGTGATCCTAAAAATGCTGAGGTTTGGTGTGGTTGAAGTTACTATCTACTGTGTGAATTTCTGTCTTTTTTTAGTGAAGCAGCATCTTTGTAGAACCTTTTGTTTGTGGTTGTACTCAGTAACTTTGTCTGCATAATGCATCCCTGCTGCTCACTGTTTGCAGATTATAAAAAACTTTTTGTGCATAGGCAGGCAATTGATCATAGCCAGGGCTTTTTTTTTTTAACTTACTAATTATGGTTGTGGGGCCAGTTTATTGAGTCACTGTTTGAAGTTCACAGTGAAGGAGGGATGCCTGTGGAATCTTCCTAGAAAAATAGAGCAGGGAAAGTAACACATCTTAGCTTTCCATCCTGACTACAACAGTGATCCTCAAGCAAATGTGCAGAGTTGATGTTATCACCATGTTAATTTTTTTTAAATAAGCTTTGTCGTTACTTGACTAGGGTTGGTATCATTATGCTTTAAAGCAAGAAGCCCTCTTCTATATCTTTTCTTTTGTTAGATAAAGTAGAGCTCAAATTAAACTTGTTAGCTATTATTATGAATATTGTTTGTAGGATGACTTCTAAGGCATGGAGTTGGAAGTTGTCACAAGCATGAAATTTACCTTCAATTTTTCGTGTTGTGTGGCCCTTAGAAGCCCTCAACTCTTTACAAGCTCCACATGAGACACAAGCAACAACCCCCCAACTAGCATTAACTCTCAAGCAATTACAAGAAAATTACCAAGGTCTTTTCTGAATAAGACTTCACAACTTTCGCTAGTGGGAAGGCTTGATAAAACACATTACATGAAGGCAATAATTACACTCATGTTCTAGGAATCAACCCACTAACACAAACCACATTTTAGGTAGTGGGTCAGCTCATGCTTCAGTGTAAACACATTACAATTGCATTCCATACTCCTGCTTTTGTTAGATTTCACAATAGTTACATTGTTTGCTTTTGCTCATACGACCTGTACCATGCTCAAGAGCCCACTCTCTTGTTTATGCCACATTTTTTTGTTCTTATTGTACCATTGCATTCTACTGATTCCATCATAGTAGAAAATCACTTGGCTTGTGCCATGTGTCAAATGTTTTGCAACCCTCATCCTAGGTGTGATTTCCTTGATGCACTAACATCCCCTTGCTTAAGCTTCTCCCGATGTCAAAAGTGTCACATCCTTATATCTCTTGATGTCATGTGCTTGTTATGCCTACAACCTGCTTGGTGTTTCACCAACGTCAAGTGCTACATTATGTTGAGACCATGCGTGTCATTCAACCCACTAATGTATGTATAGAGGTTTCCATGTATGCCAACCCTCCTCTTAGTCCACACCCTTGCTGCAACATGGCCTATGCAAAAGTCTTTAATAAGGGTAAATTTATAATTTAGAAAATAATTAATTAAATAAATTTAATAAGGGTAGAAAAGTCTTTTCGTTTTTAAAAGCCTTAGGTATAAATTAAAATTTTCTTATCTCCTTTATTCAAAAAACCTTTTTTTACAAAGATCAGAAATATCAGAGAGTATAGGGTTGGAGATTTTGAGGTTTAGGGTTTGAAGATCAATTTTTTATGTAAGATTTTAATAATCGGATTAGTATTTTATATTCGTTAATTAAATTTGGATACTTTAGAAATTCCAATCTAAATTAGGGTTTGTTTATTTAAATTTTTTTAGATCAAAAGATTGGAAATTTATGAATGCAGATTAATTTATTGATGAAAATTGGAAAATTTAGATGTGGCGGCTGACAACAACATTAGGGAGTCCGAAGACGTCGTCGAGGGTCTTGGGAAGACTTATCTTTTCTCTTTAGCAACCCACCCACCTTGGAAACGGCTCAGTTGGAGGTGGGGTCCAACGACTCAGCTAGAGGTAGGGTCCAACGACCGAAAGAGCATCACACGTTGCGTCGTGTCCGATGCACCCTCAATGGGCCCTGAAAATCCAAAGGATTGAGTGCCTCCCATCCCTGATTATACTCATAACTACATCAAGTCTCCAAGGTGAACAACCTCGTAGGCTTGCTTTGAGCACTCTTGTTTCTTCAAAGTAACAACATAAGAGGCACAACCCATAATTGAATGGAAAATAAATAAATGAAAAATTAGTGGAAGATGAGAAATTTTAGATTTAGAAAATAAATCAATAAATCATTTGTGGAGGCTTTAGATTGAAAAAAATAAATAATAAAAAATAAATTAAATTAATAATAAGAAGGATTGCATGTTTTTGGATTTTGGAATTTGAGGAACTATGTCGAGCGGTAATTTGAGAAAATAATAATAATAATAAAAATAAAGAAAAGAAGAACGAATGTGTGCGGATTGTTGAGTGAAAAAAAAAAATCAATATGCAACCGTGAGGCGGTAGGGTGGTGGTTTGTATGTTTGAGGGTGGAATAAATTAAAATAATAATAATAATAGCTATAGTTGGTGGCTTGGAGTAATGGTGTTGTAGGTAATTGAAAAAAATATAATATATATAATATGGGTGAAATGATGAAATTGTGGTTAAGTAAATAATAATAATATGTACAAGTTTTAATCTAATTTAAGTATATATAAAAAAATAAATAGTTAGGATAAAATATGAATTTTATAAAAAATTGGAAACTTATTAAATTAATTTATTATTGTTTAGGAAGTTGAAAATAATATTATCTCTTATACTGTTAACATAGGAAATTAATTAGAATTATTGAAAACTATATAAAATATTGTTAGGATTGTCAAATTTATATCTCTAGATAAATAATCAATAATAAATGTTGTTTATGATTTATGTTAGGTAAGGAGTAATTTTTTCAAACTAAATTCTTTAATATTTTGAGTGCTTTTACAAAGTAAGGGAAATTCATGTAGATTTTGTAAAATAAATTATTTTCTTTTTATATTGTATTTTAAAATATGTAAAAATATTATTTTTATTTCCATGCATGGATCAAATATATGTTTTGCATGAAAAATATGTTTGAGCATTTTCTTTGTTTATGAAAAATGAAAATTGTGGAGATATAATATTTTCTTTTATAAGTTTGAATTTATGAAATGAAGTGTTTGACTCTGGTTTTTATGACCTTAGTAAACGAATTATAATTGTTGACATTTTTATAACCTTAGTCAACGAGTTATAATTGTTGACATATTCAGTCATAGTCAACGGGTTATAATTATTGACATTTTTATGGCCTTAGCCAACGGATTATAATTATTGACATATTCAATCCTAGTTAATAGGTTACAATAGTTGACCTTATGACCTTAATCAACATGTTATAATTGTTGACGTTTGGTTTTGTTCACCTTAAATGAAACAAATTTGAAACTAGTCACTCATTTGTGGAGTCTCACCTAATTGGGCACCATTTATTATTCAACAACCAAAATAAAGATATTTTGAATGTATTTGATTTGGTTTTGATGTGAAATTATTTTGAAATAGATATGAGAAAGTTTTGTTGAAAAGTTTTGAATATATTAGCATGTTTAACTTAAAAGTTTTTATGAAAATGAATATATGTTATGTCTCCTATTAGTAATTATAATTAAAATAGTTGATTCATGAAATTGTATTAATGTTCCTTATTGACTTTTAAACTTATGCCCTTTTGTTGATAATTTTTTAGGTACTCTCAGTTCAAGTGAAAAGTAATGGCTAGATTGATGAATTTTTATTTATTAGGATTTTGGTTCAAACTTTATTTTGGACATTGTTTAAATATTAAAATTTAATTCACGTTTGAATTATTTGAGTTTGGAGTTCTTTGGACAATAACACTTAGATTGATGTGTTGGTTTTTAAAGTTAAGAATTAAGGATTATAGAATTTATTTATTTTACTATTCTGAACAAAAATTTGGTAATTGGTAATTTCAAGTTACAAGATGAATATTGTGTCGTTTTCACTTTGAGTCTTGAGTTTGAGGTACGAAATGATCATCATGCCCTTGAAATGGGTTTTGGGACGTGACATATTAGACATACAAAACCTTTGTCCTAAATGAATACAGTTGATGCTGACAAAAGGCTTATTTTTTGAAATGAAGCATACTACTTATAAAAGCATTGTTATGTCAATGAAAGCTATAATTTGATTTGTTGGTATAATACCGTAAAAGATAAAAGGTACATGAAGTCAACATGATCCGGTCAATCATGGTTACACCCACAAATATAAGAGAATTAATCCATTATAATTTATACCATAGAAAAATTACAAAGGAACAATAAAGTAGATACAACTCTTGAGTTTCAAAACAATATCAAGCTTCCCGCTCTTAGTGTTATCTCAAGTTCAACTTACTATAAATTTTATATGTTTATTTTCGTTTTGTCACCTATTCTTTCAAATATTTTACAAGAACATTTTAAATAATTTTCTTGCTCAATAAATATATCTAATTTTTACAAGGAAATATTAATATTGTTGAAATCCAAAAAAAAAAAAAAAAAAAACAGATTCAAAGAGAAAAAGAGAAAAGAAAATTTAGGATTTCTCATTATGAATTCTCTTTCAAATAGGTACAATATAATAAAAGAAAATAAAAATTAATTTACCCTTATTTCTAAAAGAAAAAAAAAATTCAATATAGCAATTCTAAATAAATAAGAGATATAGTAACTAAATATATTAATAATTTCTAATAAATATATTTGTTTTGACTATGTACTTAGACATGATTGACAAATGTTTTTTTTTTTTAACACAAATACAATAATTAAAAATTAAAAATTTTAAAAATCCCATTCTCCCGATAATATTTAAAACTATTCCAAATGAAATCCACATGAAAATTTGTCTTTTTAAAAGACAAGTTCCAAAGAAAAAAATCAGTTTGCTTTTTACACTAAACCAAATATAAACTTATTTTTTGAAAAGGCTTTAATATAATATTTGAAAAAAAAAAATCCCTTTGGCAAACACACATGCATGTATTTTAGACTAATATTTTAGTTTATAACTATGTTGATGACCAAGAAAAAAAAAACAGCTTTACCCATTTGGTTTGGCCTCATAATCTTTCCTTTGAGCAAAATCAACAACAAAAATAACATGTTCACATAAAACAAAGATTGAAAGAGAGGTAGCTAGTCATGTGCTTTGCTTGCATGTTAAAATGAAGTCTATATAATAATGCAAAAAGTCATCTTAAAACCCCAACAATGAAAAAGGAAAACGCAGTACTAGTAAAAGAAGCAAGGAAAGGCCAAAGAAAATGAGAAATATGACTAGAATAACCTTTGTCATCCTCTCTGTACTTTTGCTGGCTAGCTTGTCGTCAACCTCAAATTTTGTCCTAGGAAAGGTCCATGTTAGGGTGATGAACAGGTTGGGACATGGTAGGAGCATGCAGATCCACTGCCAGTCTCAGGATGATGATCTTGGCTGTCTCACAGTCCCTGATGGCCGGGAGATTGAATGGAAATTCTATGTGAACTTTTGGGGCACAACCCTTTTTTACTGCGCTGTGCAGTGGAATGGCTCAGTATGGCATCATTTTGATGCTTATTCATACAAACGAGATGATAATAGATGTGAAGCACGATGCAACTGGATGATATCAGAGGATGGTAGATTATTTGGTTTTAACCAGAAGCATGGAACATGGGATGTAGTGCAATTTCAAGATGCACAATGAAGGACATGTGATAGTCTGGCTGAGGTTGAAGAGGACAACCAGTTGATGGACAAAAATGGAGGGAGAGCTAGTTTTTTAACCTTTTTCATTCCTCTTCTTCATTTTTCTCCTCTACTAGATAATGCTATTCTCATCACCCTTGATTTTATATGCAAATTAATTAATTATTGATCAAATTTTTAGATGCCTTACATATATATTAGCCTTGATTTCCTTTTGCTTAATGGGTCTTTATGTTTGGCAAGTTTTGGCAATTGGGATTTGGGTTTGGAAGAATTAAAAATAACAGGTGACAATGCACTTCTGCAACTCCATGAAGACCAGCACAGCCATGAGCCATCTCCATGACAAAGGAGACCCTTTTCTTCTCCTGGGTGGCATGAATTTTAAAAAGGAAATTCTCACTTGTTAACAAACAATATTGGTGACTGAATTTTGATCAAGACGCTTGTTTGATCCTCTCATTAGAGATTGGCCAGGCAGCATACGATCATATGACCCACTTTTGTAAAATCAGTTTTAAGAGGAGATCTAAACTATTCAACTATCCACTTATTTTAATCGACATCATCTTAGAATTATGTTAGAAGCATTTTCCTCTTTAACAAACGCCATAAATTGTTGTATACCTAAAAAGAGGCTCCTCTAATAGGCTAAAGGATTAAATTTTTTGGAAATTTCCATATATATTATGACAAAAAATTTCAACAATTTATTGTGATCTCTAGTATGGAGAAAGTTTGATCTTCTCTGATTTGGCTACTTGCCCTTATTGTGTATACTTGCATGTACTTAAAGTAACATTATGATATATCTATATGCAAATAAATTAATTTTAATTGCCTTATTTTCAAATTTAATTTAACTTTTCATTAAAAATATAAAATCATCATAATAATTAATTTAATAATTTTTTATATGCTATTTATAATAATTAAATATAAGAAAAATATAAAATTATAAATATTATATATATATATAACATTTTTTTTCATCTTATTAATATTTTTTTGTCCAAATTTCCATACAATTTGGATATATTTCGATATTTCGGTAAACTCCAATCACTAATATTCTCATAAATTTCTAACAATCTACTTGAACAAAAAATAAAATAAAATTGAAAGAGTGCAATTGGAGCTCAAATCATTTTCCAAACAAAAATATTTTCCTTGATAGCATTTTTCATTAGTAAAATCAATGTGTTAGGTGCAAGTGTAACCAAAACCAAGATCTTCAAGCCCAGGCACGTTGGATGATGGGCCATAGAAAAGCAACCCCCAAGCCTAAATCCAACCTACAACCTTATCCATCATTTTTCCCAGACCATTCATCATTCATTCAAGCATTTCTTTTGCAGTTTTTCCTTCATCCCACATCCATGTCAGCCTCTTCCCTTAACATGGCCGCTGCTGCCGCTGCTGCGGCGGCCTCTTCTTCACCTTCGCTCCGTATTCCCTACAGAATCTCCAAACTCTCTCTCATCCCGATCTCCACCCACTTCCCCTCGATACCCAAACCTCTCAAACTCACTACCCAATCCGCCCACTTCCCACACCACCTCTGCAGAACCACCCAACACCAAGATCCACAACTACAAGAAGAAGAAGAAGAAGAAGAAGAAGAAGAGGAAGAGGAACAACAAGAAGAGGAGGAGGACCCTAAGGTGTCAGACTCAGCTGAAGCCAGCAGGCTATATGTAGGGAACTTGCCATATTCTATGACTTCTTCCCAATTGGGTGAAGTCTTTAATGAAGCTGGTAGTGTTATCTCTGTGGAGGTATAAGCCTTAATATTTTCTATTGGTGTTTGCCTTTTGTTTCTCCAGTGGCGAGTGTAATTTTTTTTGGTTGAATTTTTGTTTTCAGATTGTTTATGATAGAGTTACAGATAGGAGCAGGGGGTTTGCTTTTGTTACAATGGGAAGCGTCCAAGAAGCCAAAGAGGCTATTAGAATGTTTGATGGATCTGTAAGTGCAAATTCTCTTCACATTCTGCAAAAATCATTTACACCCCCACTCTTGAATATGCTATAATATGCTCCATTTTGCCTGGTTGCTTTCTCAAATTACTAGATTTTGTGATAATTTGTGCCCAGAATGTAGCCAGTGTAATTGATTTACTTGTGAATTGCACCTCTACCAGAGGGGTGGCACATTAAGTATTTGTCAATATGTTAATGTTGACCCTGAAGAATCCGATATCTACTAGTGATCAATTCACTTCCCCCTGAATTTCTGTGTTTTTTCTACAAGGTCTTTGATTTTCCTAAATTGATATACAATAGTTCTTGTAGTGTCGAGGTGTTAGATGAGTGTTGTTGGAAGTATATAAGGCTTGGTCTAATTCAATGGCATAGATGCAGCTTACTGGTTCTCTGAATAATCTCGGTACTACTTGTTCCATGCTAATGGAAAATTAGGTACACATTCTTATTGTCAGCTAGCTGATAAACACAGGCATGGGCGACCTCCATCGCCATTACCAGTTGCATTCAATATACAACTTGGAAGATTATCTAAACTGAAAATTGAATTTCAATCTGCTGCCTATTGTTTTGGGGAGGAGTTACAACTTGAAACTCAAATATTGGATGTCTATGTTAAAATTAAACAATAATGATTATGAGATAGACTGCTTATGTGTTTTACCTAGAATATGTCTGAGTGCATACCTTACTCATCCTGATCCTGAAGAGAGGGGTGCCTCTTATCTTCTATAGTAATGAAATTTTTTGCTTTTCTTCGTCTTTTTGAAGTTGTTAATTGTGCTCAAGTTTCTGCATGCCCAAAATTGGAATTGATCTATGGAAATGTAAAAGGAAACTTAAAGAAAAAAAAAGAAGGTTTATTTAGCCTTTTAATCTTCAATTGGAGTTGCATTTTTTCACCTCTAAAATGGAAATAATACTTGAGCTGAGGATAGTTTAGTACTATTTTAATCAAATGGTTGATTAAGTTAATTTAATGTGTTATGGGTGATGATTGTTATTATGGTTTGACAGCAAGTTGGAGGCCGAACAGTGAAGGTTAACTTCCCTGAAGTGCCAAGAGGGGGAGAAAGGGCAGTAATGGGGCCAAAGATTAGAAGCAGCTACAGGGGCTTTGTTGACAGCCCTTACAAGATCTATGCAGGGAACCTCAGCTGGCGTCTCACATCGGAGGGGCTTAGAGATGCTTTTGCTGATCAGCCAGGCCTATTGGGTGCCAAGGTCATCTATGAAAGGGAGTCTGGAAGATCTCGGGGTTTTGGGTTTCTCTCGTTTGCATCTGATGAGAATGCAGAGTCTGCCCTCAATGCAATGAATGAAGTGGTGAGACTGACTGGAAAAATGAAACTTTTGAATGCAAATCTTTCTAACTTGTCTTGGTGTTTTTAGTAATCTGCTTCTATTTCAATATGCAATTAGGAGGTGGAAGGGCGGCCTTTACGATTAAACTTAGCTGCAGTAAGAGCCACTCCTGCCCCTTCTCCAGGACCAGGACTGGAAAGAAATGTTGACAACAGCGAATTGATTTCTAGCATCAGCACGTGACACAAACATGTTTACAGAATGGTGGTTTGGATATGATTTCAAAGGGATATTGCAAAGAAAAACTGCAGCATTTCAGCTTCTGTATGTTGATATCCTTTTTGCTTTTCCGGATGTACCAGTGTTTTCAAATGGGCATATGCAAATCAAAGCAACAAGATGGAGCAGTAAATAGTAGGGGTCTCTTGTTGCATTTTTATTTTTAGCATATGCATGGTATGAATATTTAGACATAAAAGGCTATTTCAATAGCACACTCAGGAAATGACCATTATCAGCCAATTCCATAATGTTCAAAACCGAAAGCTGTAGGACTGCTCACAATATACTGGATTCTTGAATTTCATTGTTTCTTTTAAAGACATTCTGAAGGAGTGGACGAGAATAAGGCCACACAGGTTGTCATGGAAAATATAAGTACCTTTCTGAAGGATGGAAGAAGGTGAATTTATCGATCTTTTGCTGCAAATTGCATTGACCTGATGGTTGAGGACATGGGGGGGATGTCCTGAAAAATGAGATAGGTGGTGGGGAACTGGGTGCCACTCAGTTTGGGACAGACGAATAAGAAGGCTGTCTGAAAGTAGTATTTCACAAGTTGATCACACATGGGTTGGAATGTTGAAAGCTGAGGTTTTGATCACACATTTTCTTTTCCACCACACTTTCCATGATTCAAAACAAAGCATAAGAAGATCTGTGGTTGAGCCAAAATTTGTCATGCAGAGCCACAACCACTGTGGGTTGCTTTGCTTGCAACATATACCAATGGATGATGTTATTCAATCTTCAAAACAATCTCTGTTCATGCCCAAAAAGAATGGAAGCTCCAAGAGAACTTGATTTCAAAAAACTGCCAGTAGTACCATTTTTAATTTAGAAACAAAATACAACATCGTCGCACATTTCTCTCAGAAACATTCAATTTTCAATGCATTCCCTTCTATCCAAATACCAAACGACTGAAACTTATGGCTTTCCTGGTAGAATGGAGGAACTGATCAAATCATTCGGCAAGAAAGAAGCCATATTTAGCAAAATTGCAAAAAGATTTGGTCACTTAGTGCCATGACTGCCAGCAAGAAGAGCATCTGCCGCAGAGTCCAAATCTTGAGGAAAGAAAACTCTGAACAGAACAGAAAACAAGTTTTATTCAGAAGAGCTGTGGTAATCATGAATAACAGAAATTAGGAACCGCATTGGTTAACAAAGCCAGAAGAGAGAGAACTTGTGGACATCCCCACTTAATATCAATCTAAACTCACACTAGAATGAATTGGTGAGGTTAACATAATATAATTGGTTCATCCTAATTATCATATGTTCTTTGAGAGAATCATCTATCAACCCAACATCCATTTGTAAGCATTTTTGGACCTCTATCAAGTATTTCTCTTAGACAAACGACTGAATGGTATACGAATTCAAAAGAACTTTAAAAAGAAATATACCAACAAAATTACCTGCAGGTGTTGTGGTACAAAGTCTTGCTTAGTTGTTCTATGTCACTGACACCTTTACAGCCAGCTACAACCTCAAGAACTTGCCTGGAGACGACTTAAGGAACAGATAATTAAAGTATTATAAATTTTGAGGAAAAACACACACAAAAGGAACAAGTGACTTAATACCTAAACTCCTAACCACCCCCCCACCACCCCCCCCCCCCCCCCAAAGTGACAATGTTAAGTCATTTACTAAATAAATTGAGGCCCTAGTAGCAGAAATGTGGATGGGATGAAACTCATAAAGCTTATAGTGATAGCAAAGATTCTTAATGTTAGGTTTAGCATATCAATTAGCAAACTGCAAGATTTAGGCAACGGTGAAGGTTGTCTTGACTAGGAAGAAAATGCTAATATTAACAGTACTATTGAGGTTTAAAGATACAGGGATATCAATAAATAGTTCAGCATGCTTGATAAGCATATGCCAACCATTTTGACAATATCAACCATAGATAAGATGTTGCAATATGTCAAAATTGATGCTTTAAGATTCCAATATTAGTGTTGAATATCTCATGAATCAACATGTCAACAGATGTTTACCTCCCTGGTTTCAACAAAGACGATCATTTATATAACATAAACTTTAAGCATCAGAGATTGTGGTCAAAAGTTGATAGTTTCAAAAAGTCAAGATTTACATTGCAAGAGAAAACCCCATGTCTCTATATAGTAGGAAGAGAAAACCAAAATAGTGCAATATATTACAACTTCAAAATGCAATATTTGAACACTAGCTAAATTTTTTAGTACATAATCTTGTTATGATATATGTTGCATAGGCTTCAGTGTGCGCATCGGATGCAAGTATATGTCCAAGTGTCTAATCCTTCACAACTACAAATTTTAAAGTATAAGGACTCATCCTAATAATGGGTATGGACATTTGGATACGACATAATAAAAGCAAAGAAAAGAAAACGTGTTGTTTTGACACGGGTGTGCTGGGTACAGTTGGACAATCCTGGTTCCATAGGTTATAATATATCATTTTTTATAGGCAATCTATTTATAATATATTATAAACTCTTCTAGCAATTTATCAAGGGTAAAGTACAGCATATGATGGAAAAGCAGCCATGCACCTACTGCAAACAAGCTGCCAATATTGCGAGGAAAGATCACTCAATCTTGAATAAACCATGCAAGTCAAGTCCCTATTAGAGGTTTTTACACAAGTGTTCAAATGGGTTTCAGATGAGGTTGGACAAGACTGTGGTGTCAACAAGTGCCCGACATGCCAAACATAATAACAAATTTCATACACACCACAGAGAATAATAATATGTACATTGAAAAATAATAACCAAAAATGAGTTTATATGAAGCATTTCTTTCTAAGAAATTATATTAGAACCATTAGTTTATATGAAGCATCATGAGAAATTTCCACTCACCGAACCAAACATGGCTCATTGCGGCCCTTAACAATGCACTCCTGTTCATACTTCTCCTTCTTCTTAGAGGGCCACAAAGATTTCACAAAATTAATCCCAGCATGAGTGTTTTTTATTTCACAATATGGAGAATCTGTCTCAATCATCAGTCTCTCAACAGGAATACCCCTTACAACTTCAAGATTTTCAGCAGTCTTCAGAGAGCAACCATTTACACCTATTGGGTACAAAGAAAAAAGAACAAAGATTATTAAGATTCATCTGGCATCTAAGTGAAAAGTCATATACAAGAAAACAAAAACAAAGCAGAAAATTATTCTCATATAAAAATTGCTTTAAGATATTTAAAATCTCTAAATTTCAATTTCCAGATGCCTAATAGTCTACAAGGAGCCATATAGCTATACAATTTACAATAGCATTAGAATAACCAGCAAAAGCTAGCTTCATCTACATCATGCCAATCCAGGGAAACAAGATATGCCACTAAAGATATATCTGATTCCACTAGTAGAGTGCTGGAAAAGCCAATTCTTTGATAAGGTACTGAACTGTCAGTGGGTGTCATCTCTGTTCTTTACAAGCATGTGCTTCTCCTCAAACTAATTTAGTTAATGGTGCTTAATGATTTTTTTAATCTGTATTACCACTAAATGACATGCTGTCCCTCCAAAACTGACACATGATGATTTGCATTCCTTTAACCAACACACTAATAAAAAAATTGTCAGGAATGCCAACGTGAGCTGCATTTCTCACTTGTATAAACCTTTCAAGCATTTGATTAAAATCTCATCTGTAAACAATGCATGCAATGTTTTGAACAGAACACTTCAGGGGCCTTATCTGTGTTGTAATCTACATCAATAAAATGGAGAATCAAATAACCATAATGATCAATCTGAGCAATGATGCAGGGTATGCCAAACAAGAGTTAGAATTGAGTTAGAACAAAGGGAGGAAAAAGGGGAAGAAAAGTAGGCAGCAATCAATGAGTTTAATGAATCTCCAGAGCTGATCTATTATTCACCATGAGTGGCTTTTATATAGGCAGTCCAAAGTACATATGGATAAAACAAATCAACTAAATTTTAAAACAAATCCCAACAGTAGTAAACTTAAAACATGATAATACTATAAAAAAATAAAAAAAATAAAAAAATAAAAATCATGATAATTTGATAAATGAAAACATAACTAAAATTCTAATTAAAAGATAAATCCCATATGCCTATACCTGTAATCAGTCTGAAAAGGGTGTGTTTGGCATGTATGCTCTGCAGCAAGTATCCTCAAGACAAAT
The DNA here is from genome assembly GCF_004353265.1 of Vitis riparia. Lineage (NCBI taxonomy): Eukaryota > Viridiplantae > Streptophyta > Magnoliopsida > Vitales > Vitaceae > Vitis > Vitis riparia. The sequence goes on along the minus strand of NC_048438.1, from coordinate 5,900,443 downwards.
AGTCCCAATGAAATTTTCAATTATATCAACAGAGATCTTCCAGACAGGTTAATTTTGGGAGAAATTGATTCTTATATTAGATCCATCCAACAGGTCTTAAAAATTTTATATGTAAAATCCTAAAGAAAAGGTGTTAAAAAGCTAAGAAGTAAGAACAGGAGTTTATTCACCTATAAACAGATTATTGAATGAAAGAAGTTTATTACGATCTTCTGCACTTCCAGTGAATGAATGTGCAACCCCACCACCAAATCTGTTAATCAAGAAGAGAAAATGTGTTGAAGTCCATGCACATTGTGGCCCAAGTCATCAGGCAATGCTGGATTTTCATCTACAATAACCACAAGAGGGAGAGAGAAAGAGAGAAGAAACAGAAAAAAAAAGGATTTGCAGAATTTGATTTAGCAATTGTTACAGATTACTTCTTACGTTATTTCTCTTATGTTTTTGCCCTAAGACATAGATATCACTGTCCCCTTATCATTCTTAATAAGAACTTGAGAGATAGGGGTTATTCATATTTTAAGGCAGCCCATACTCTGTCTCTTCAAACTTTTTTTTCTTTCTTTCAAATTCTTGTGATCCCTTTTCCATTTTCTTGTTCATTGTTTAGCCTTCTTTAAATAGTATTTAAGAGCCAACCTGTTCTTGTTTCCTTTCATTGGAGAAACCTAGTTCTTTGGGGTGTTTGAAGTGGATGATGGGAGCACACAGTGATTACATTATGCGAAGCTTTTACCAAGCAGCTTCTAGGTTTTCCTTAGTTGTGAATATAAAGGTATACATCCTATGTAATAACAAGTGTTGATGAGGATGAATCTATAAGATATACATTAAGAAAGGGAATTTGTATTAGTTGCGATTAGAGTCGGATTATTATTAGTTGGAATTAAATGAGAATTAGTATTTGTTGGAGTCAAGTTAGGATTAGCTAATTAGGTTATAAGACAATTAGAATTAGGAGGTTATTAGAATCTTAGTAGACTTCGAATGTTATGATAAGAATTAGAGTCATAATGGGTTATTAGAATATTAGTAGACTTTAGATTTCTTAGAAAAACCTATAAATAAGGCTAAGAATTGATTGATGTTAATAATTGACGTAAATTGAGAGAGCAAAATTGTGGAATAATTTTATTCTCCTTCCTTCTCAGAAAACTATACTAGCTTTATACAGAAAAGTCTTAGCTATAGAAAAGGAAACTAATTACTAGGCTATATCAAATCCCATGATTTATGGGATAAACAAAATAGGAAACTAACTAAATTAACCTAATTCTAGGAATTATGGCTGTTACAAACAAACTCTCCTAAACTAGCATAATTACTATACACAGCAAAACACAAGCCATTAATTTACAACCATAATTCACGTTTTCCCACACTCCCCCTCAAGCTGGTGAATAGGTATTCACCATTCCCAGCTTGGATACAAAGCTTTGAAACACTGAACCACTTAGCCCTTTGGTAAGTATATCGACAAGTTGACCATGTGTAGACACATAAGGTGTACATATCAATCCACTATCCAACTTCTCTTTGATGAAGTGTCTGTCAATTTCAATGTGCTTCGTTCGATCATGCTGTACCGGGTTGTGAGTTATGCTGATTGCAGATTTATTATCACAATAGAGTCTCATTGGGCCATCCCATTTAATCTTTAAGTCTTCTAAAACGATCTTCAACCATAGTAGTTCACACACACCCTGAGCCATTGCTCGGAATTCTGCCTCCGCACTAGACCGCGCTACCACATTTTGTTTCTTACTCATCCATGTCACGAGATTTCCACCAAGAAAGGTGCAATATCCAAAAGTTGACCTTCTGTCAATAATTGAGCCAGCATAGTCAGCATCTGTGTATGCCTCAAGTACTAACCCTCCATTCCTTTTGAACAGAATACCTTTACCTGGTGTCCCTTTGAGATATTGTAACACTCGATAAGCTACCTGCAGATGAGCTTCCTTTGGACTATGCATGAATTGACTAATCACACTCACTGCATATGTTATATCTGGTCGTGTATGAGATAGATAAATGAGCCTTCCCACCAAGCGTTGATACATTTCTTTATATACCGTAGCATCATTTTCTGCCTCTCCGAGTCTAAGATTCAGATCTATTGGAGTACTTGCTGGTTTGCATGCGGTCTTGCCAGTTTCTTTGAGAAGATCTGTAACATACTTCTGTTGGGAGATAAAAATGCCTTGCTTAGAGTGAGCCACCTCAATACCAAGAAAATATTTCAACCTCCCTAATGCCTTGATTTCAAATTCCTTAGTCAAACATTGATTTAGAACCTGTCTCTCCTTGTCATCGTTTCCTGTCACTATTATGTCATCGACATACACTAAGAGAGCTGTGAGTCTCCCTGAAGATGAGTGTTTAATGAACAACGTATGATCTCCTTGACTTTGCCTATATCCCATGGTTATCATCACTCTTGCGAATCTTCCAAACCAGGCTCGTGGTGATTGCTTAAGTCCGTACAAGGCCTTTTTTAATTTACATACAGTATGAGCAGCTAAATTATTGTCATAACCTGGCGGGACCTCCATATAAATTTCTTCCTCTAGTTCTCCATGCAAAAAAGCATTCTTGACATCAAATTGCTGCAAATCCCAATTGTAATTAGCTGCTAATGACAACAAGACTCTAACAGTGTTCATCTTTGCGACCGGAGCAAAAGTTTCTTGGTAATCAATCCCATAGGTTTGAGTATAACCCTTGGCAACCAATCTAGCCTTGTATCTTTCTATTGATCCATCTGCTCTGTATTTCACAGTATAAACCCATTTACACCCCACGGGTTTCTTTCCTGTCGACAATTTTACCAACTCCCAAGTTTTGTTTTTTTCTAATGCCTCCATCTCCACATTCATAGCTTGTTTCCATTTTTCATCGGTCAAAGCCTCGGATACGGTGGTAGGGATAGAAATAGTGTTTAGGCTAACAAGGAAGGCTCTATGAGCTGGTGAAAATTTTTTAAAGGATAGGAAGTGTGTAAGAGGGTATAGAGGTCGATTTGTGCATTCTCTAATCCCTTTCCTAACAGCAATAGGGAGGTCCTGGTCATCATTGTTCACATGAAATTCAGATTGAATGAAGGATTAGAAATTGTTAGCTCATTCTCAGAATTTGGGTTGAAGTCTTGGACTTGCACAGATTCAGGGACAACTGTCTTCTTCCTCGAAAACACTTTGTCAAATCTCACATTCTTAGGGGCAGATTTTGGATTTTCAGGCACAGGTTCAGGCTGATCGGGCAATTTAGGTAAGGTTTCAATCAAAGGATCAATGGGACGAGATTGTTTTGACAAGGGAAGTGATGGCAGATCAAGGAATAAAAAATCCCCCCTATCCTTATCTTCCATTACCGAATTCTCCCCCTGAAGATAAGGAATAGTGAAATAAGATTCTTGTTCATGGAAAATAACATCTACCGAGATATAGAATCTTTTTGATGGAGGATGGTAACACTTATACCCTTTCTGAGTTGAAGAATAACCCAAAAAAACACATTTTAATGCCCGTGGATCTAACTTCCCCTTGTTTTGATTATGAACATGGACAAATGCTACACACCCAAATATCCTAGGAACAAGATTGTTTGTAGTGTGTAGGTTTGGATAGAATGTTGAAAGTATGTCCATTGGACTTTTGAATCCCAAGATCCTAGAAGGCAATCTATTTATGAGATGAGCAGCTGTAAGAACTGCTTCTCCCCAAAAGGATTTAGGCACATTTTTTTGAAACATGAAGGATCGGGTTGAGTCAAGAAGGTGACCGTTTTTTCTTTCTGCCACTCCGTTTTGCTGTGGAGTGTTAACACAAGATGACTCATGTATTATTCCTTCCCTCTGAAAGTATGGAGTTAGGACTTGATTGAAATAATCCTTAGCATTATCCGACCTAAATCTTTTGATATTGACTCCAAATTGAGTCTTAATCATAGAACAAAAATTTGGAAGGACAGTACCGACATCAAATTTATGTTTGAGCAAAAAAATCCAAGTGACTCGAGTACAATCATCAATGAATGAAACAAACCATTTAGCCCCAGTAATGTTAGGAATAGGAGAAGGACCCTAAATGTCATTGTGTATGAGATAAAAAGGAATAGAACTTCTTTTATTGCTAACTGGAAAAGACACACGTTTGTGTTTAGCAAGTTCACACACTTCACAATGAAAATGTTCGACGTCTAGACCTTTAAATAAGGAAGGAAACAGAATTTTAATAACCCTAAATGATGGATGTCCAAGTCGGCGATGATGAAGCCAAACTTTTTCTTTATTGAATGAAAAAACTTCTGAGACAAAAGAATGAGATGATTTGCCTTTGGCAATGTTTGATTGACTTGGTGCTTTGAGATAGTAGAGTCCATCCCGTTCTCTAGCATGTCCAATCATCCTCCCCGAATCCTCGTCCTGAAATACACAATGACTATGATAAAAAACCACATTGCAATGTAAATCTTGAGTGAGTTTTTGGATAGAAATGAGGTTCGTGGTTAACCTAGGGACATGAAGAACATTTTTTAACATCAGTGATGGGATTATTTTGACATCTCCTATACCTGCTACAGTGGTCAAGGAGCCATCAGCTGTGGCTATTTTTCTACTGCTTGAACATGGGAAATATGTGGAAAAAATGTTTGGTGAATGAGTCATATGGTCGGTAGCACCTGAGTCAATGACCCAGGAGTTGGCAAAGGTTATATCCGAGACTTTTAATCCAATAGAGAATGGAAACTTACCTGAATACGCCAATGAACACTGACTTGCTGGTTTGTCAAGGTTGCAAATAAGAGACCTCACCCTCTCAACTTCTTCTTGATTAAGACTGCCTATCTCTTGCGGTGTTGCTCCATTTTGTTGTACTGTTGTAACATGGGCCTGACCATTATTACTTGGTTGTTCTCCCTTCTGTCCCCACTCTCGACTTGGTGGTTTTCCATGTAGTTTCCAGCACCGCTCAAACGTATGGCGTGCCTTCTTACAATAAGTGCACCATAAGTTGTCCTTGTAGTCACGATTTTGAGTCTTTGGTTGACTAGATCTTCCATTGCTAGAAACTAGTACTCTTTCCATATTTGTGGCTGAATTGTTACCACTGCCAGCCACCATAGCCGAGCTGTCCGTGTTCTGTGGATTAAGCATCAGGCATCTTCTGCTTTCCTCTCCTCGAATTAATGCCACCACCTCATTAAAGCACGGAACTTCTTGCTTGCCAAGAATCTGGATTCGCACTTGGTCAAATTCTGGATTGAGTCCAACAAGAAAATCATAGACTCGATCTTGTTCTATGAAATCCTTGAGAATAGCAGCATCTTCGGGACACTTGGTCTTTATTACCTTGTAATGATCAAGTTCTTGCCATAAAGATTTCAATTGATTAGCATACTCAGTAACAGTTTTATCTCCCTGTTTAGCAGCAACAGTTTTCACCTTGACCTTGTATACTTGGGCCGCATCTCTCGCCTTAGAGTACGTCTGTTGGATTGCATCCCAAATGTCCTTGGCAGTAGCTAGGAACATGCATGTGTCACTGATTTCAGGAATCATAGAATTCCACAACCATGCCATAATCATGGAGTCTTCTTCATCCCATGCTTCAAAATGAGGATCTCCTAGTTTCGGCCCTGTACCCATGAGATGGCTGATCTTCCCTTTCCCTTTCAACACGGTACGAACAAGTTGGGACCATTTCAGATAATTTTTTCCATCCAGCCTATATGCAGCCTGGATATTCTGCAATTCTCCGGAATGTTGGGGTCGAATAATCTCCTTTGATTGGACTGTAGTGGTTGTTTCTGCAATCTCTGACATTTTTTACAAAAAAAAAACTGCAATTTCTAGGTGATTCAGGCAAAGCACGTGGGTCAACAATAGACAACGTTGAAGACCAAGAGATCAGATTGACAATGAAGGCAAAAAAAAAGGCAAATGAATGGCAATGAAGGCCAAGAAGAAAATGAAAATTCCAGGAGAGGAAACAAATGCTTGGTTTTGAGTTTCAAAAACAGAAGAAAAATTGGGCACTATATTCAGCAATGAAGGCTGAAACAAAATAACTTCTAAGGATCCTAATTCAGCTCTGATACCATGACGTAAATTGAGAGAGCAAAATTGTGGAATAATTTTATTCTCCTTCCTTCTCAGAAAACTATACTAGCTTTATACAGAAAAGTCTTAGCTATAGAAAAGGAAACTAATTACTAGGCTATATCAAATCCCATGATTTATGGGATAAACAAAATAGGAAACTAACTAAATCAACCTAATTCTAGGAATTATGGCTGTTACAAACAAACTCTCCTAAACTAGCATAATTACTATACACAGCAAAACACAAGCCATTAATTTACAACCATAATTCACGTTTTCCCACAATAATATTATGTTTTTTTTATTGTAAGTGTTGCAATCCTCAATGGTGAGACTCCATTGATTTTCTTTTAGGTGAGACCCCTAAAAGGCGTTAGTGAGACTCTAATGTTTCCATTTTTTCTTCATTGTCTGTCTTTTCTTCTGATAGCCCAGACAACAGAAGAGATGATCGGGTGAATTCAATAATAGATGCCTATTGGTTTCTCTTTATTTTTTTAATTTATTTTCTCTACCATAAACTTTATACCTTGTTCCTCTCCTTACACCCTAAAAATAAAAACCCCAGCCCACCTACATTGAATGTAGGCAACTGTCCTAGGGTTGTCCTACATCACTTCAACCGTGGAGTCAAACTGTTACATGAAAATTATGATATTTAAGAAGCAACATAGAAGAAATTGAAGATCAAATTACAAAATTTGTGGAGAAAGTTTTAGAAGCTTCAGTTGGAACTGAAGATTTCGTGACAAGCCCAAAATCGATTAATTCTTCCATAAAATGATGTGCAATAATTACTGATTATATTGGGGTTGAATTTTTTTTTTTTTTTTCAATTCTTAATTTGGTGAATCTTGTCAATTTATTGCAGATCAAAAAGGAAGGAATTTTTTCAGTTGCCAAAATTCTGGAGAAGAGGTCTGGAAACATACAGAGAGGCTCATATATCCCAAGTGTTATTCACTAAAAAGAAAGATCGCTTTCTTTTCTGATAAGTGAGGAAGATTTGAATTTTTGGAGGTTCATCTAGGAAGGATGATGATCACTGTTGATAATGAAGCCGATATTTAGAGAGCTAACAAGCAATGCTTGATTGGAGACAAAACCCACAATAGATGACAACAGACCTCTTCTATCCTTCAAAAAATTTGAGGATGAACCATGTAGTAATAACAAATGACAACAATGATGAAGATGATTATGATAACAATGATAAGTGGTGTACTACTGTAAGTGCATATACTTCAATTCCAAAAAGATGACGGGGCAAAATAATATAAATTAACTTTGGTAAAAACCTTCAGCCAGAAGAATCTGGTTCTGGTTTTTATGTAGCCCAGCAATCTCACCTGTCCATATTTCGCCCTAAAATATCACAAAAATCTTCAGCAGCAGCACGCATATGCAGAAACATAGGCAGCTTCATGGCATATGCTAACTCAAATTGCTTCTCAAAGTACCTAATGTAACAGAATGAACAGTGCAAACATGCCTTCATTTGATTGAAAGAAAAAGAATGAGAAACTAAAACATACTAAGAAAGGAACATATGCCAAACAATTTTGTCTGAACAAACCACATACTTCTTCTGAACCTCAGATGGGCAAAAGTGAAGCCTGTCGTAATCCAATCCACATTCACCAATTGCCACCACCTTATTTGAAGAATATAAACACAAGATAAAACGGTTTGGAATATCCTCTGAAGCCCAGAGATGTGACACAAGTACTTTTCTAACACTCTCAAGACTTGAGATCAAGACATAACATGGATGTGGTATTCAATTATTATTGGCATGCTTAAAAGATATAACATATAAGAGAAAAAAACCTCACTTATTTTCCTAGTAGCCAACAAACATTGACTAGATTATATAATACAAACTGATATTGTGTAGAAGAAATTGTTCATAGCATATCTAAACTTAAAATGCCATATAGTAATGAAGCTGATAAAGCTTACCTTGCCCTTTGCCACTCCCTCTTTAGCTAATGACATAAGATCCAGAAAATGATTGTCTGGATCCCCACTGTCTTCAAATTCCTATAAAAGAGCAAGAATCAACAATCATAAACATCTCTAACCAAATCACATCATTGGACATATATTTAAAGTACAATAAAGAACTAAAGGAGTTCGAAGGAAAATGATCAACTTTGCATCTGGTTGGGTGCACCCCCACTGTACAGAAAAGCCTTCCTGAGACAAACAAGAAACCAACCAATGAAAACCCATTTCTAGGAGCAAATAATTTAGAAAATTAATCATAAAGAACAGTACAGAAAGCAAGACAAATATTGGGAAGACAATGAGGTATAGGCAAACACCATCTGTTTCTGCAATTGCAAGAGCTTCCTTTGATTCCTCAAGTGACCCACCAGTCACCTACAATGATAAGCGTAACCCAAATTATAGCTCCAAAAAACAAATCAAACACGAAATAACAAAATATTGAATCAAAATGCGACCAGTCTCAAGCAGGAAATTCCACCTAAGAAAACGAGTTTTTTCTACCCATTTTCTGAAAAAGGAAAGAACCATAAAATACTATAATATTAAAAAGTCCGTGTTCTTTTCTTTTCCTCAGTTTTCCCATAAACCCAAAAGGGGTAAGGGTTTTTCCTGATTTTGAAACTGCTCTTTATCATTCCACTCAATCTACCCTTTGTTTGGTTACCAGGAAAACAAAATCACGAACCTCAAGCTCCCCCTCCGTGCAACCAACAAATTTTACTTTCCAAATATCCCAAATAATTAAAAACCGAAACGATTCTCTTTTCACACATTTTTCAAGCAAAAAAAGCATTAACAAAATCAAACAGTGAAAAAACGGAAGACTTTACAATAATTCTATCAACACCGGCACTCCAAGCTCTGCTCAACACTGCTGCAATATCAGACACGTGGCACTGCTTGCCATTGTAGATTCCCTTGAACATGCTATCTGTCAGAGGTTGAATTTGCAGATTGAGAAGCATAAACAAAATAGAGAAGCATATGGGCCACCATGTGTTCGAAGAAATGCCTGACCTGTGAAGTTAACTGCAATGTCTATTGGGTTTCACAAGAAATTAAAAAAAAAAAAAAAAAAACAGGGAAACGACGAGAAATTGGTTAGTGAGCGAAAGAGGAGAAATTATTGAACAGGAGTGACATTCTTTCACTTGCCTATCATCCGTACAGTTGCCATGGTGGAATCTGCAGCGCTGCAGAGAGGAGGAAGGACGGGGTTTTATAGAATTTTTTTGACAAAAAAAAATTATTAAAATGGGTAGTTGAAAACAAAAAGGAGAATTGGGCTTTAGCTTTTATAATTAATAAAAAATCTCTCAAACACCCATAATTAATTATAATGTTATAAGATAGGAATAGAAAAAAATATCATTTTTACTTACACCCATCATTTTTGTATTTATATCATGACTCTTTATATGTCACTTCCATAAAATTCTCCACTATTTAATTTTTTTAAACTTTTTTAAAAATAATTGAAAATTTGAACATTATTTTTTAAACAAAAATTATATTAATGATTCAAAAACTATTTAAAAAAAAATTAAATGAATAAAAATTATCTTTTACATTTTAGAAGTAAATAATTTAATGATTAAAACACTATTTAAAATAAATATATTTACTATTTTTTTCTTTTATATTAAAAAATTATTTTAAAGTTTTTTTTTTTTTTACTATTATAAAATAAAAAAAATTATTTTTTAAATTTTCTTCCTTCTTTATTTTAATAATTTTTTTAACATAGACTTTTGGTAATTAATAAGTTAATTGAAATGTTGTAAATTTGTTTATTAAGGAATTTTCTTAATAATTTGACTTAATTGAAAATTTATTGAAAAAAAAAAAGGGGGATGGATAAAGAGTTTTTATTTTAAATATCCAATTAAAATGTTTTTGTATTTAAAAATGGATTATATTAATGCATGGTATAATAGAGATTGATTTTTTCTCATATAAAAGGGTTGAATGGTATATTTACCAATTTTAAATGAAAATAGTAGTTAAAAATTGTATAGATTATGTTTGAGTTTGGTTTTAAAATATTTTTTTTAGTTTTTACTTCTTTTATTTTTAAAAATAATTTTTATTTTCTATATTGTCTCTTTTTTAAAATATGTTTAATTAAAAAAAGAAAATTATTTTTAAAAATGAAAATTGAATACCTTGTTTAATTCTATTTTTTTTTTGTATGAAAATAATAAAAAGAATTAAATTTTATTTATTGATTATTATTTTTTATTTTTCCTATTAGTTATTTTAATAATAAAATAAAAATATAATATGTTCACAATTAAATAAATGAATCGGTCAATTGTATATTTTTTTCACAAAAATATAATATTGTAGACCCCCATGTGGGGCTTGTTTTGCTGCAGCATATTTGACCACGTGTCACTCTCGGGTTGGCTATTAGTGGAATCAAATAGTGGATTTGGAGGACGAATAGGAGAGCGACACCTGTAAAGATGAGGAAGATTCTAGAAGAAGGAGCATGCTTTCTGTTATGGAAGAATGTTGCCAGCTGCATGTGAGGGTGAGTGGAGGTTGGCAGCTGCAGGGAGAGGTGGTCTGGGCTGCCGTTGGGTGATTTTGGGGAAGCTGTTAGAGATATTTTCTGGAGAGGATTTTGGGGCGTTTGGAGGGAGATATTTTTTGGAGTGTGGGATTCTTTCTTGGCGGGGCAGGCTGCTACGGAAAAAAGGGGGAAGGCTGTGAGTGGAAAAGAAGGGGGAGCTTAGGCTGCTTTTAGAGAGGCTGCCTGGAGATATTTGAGGGGATTTACTTTGGCTTGAGGAGAGGTTTTTCTGATGAGGAAGAAAGAGGAGCCAAGGAGAGGAAAAACAGGGAGAGTATAGAGAAAACGGGAGCAAAGGAAATGACATTTGTGGTTGTTGCTTTACAAAGATGTTTTTAAGGGTGTTCATTGAGTTTGAGGGGCAAGTTTGAGGGGAAGAGATGAAAGAAGATGCTGGAGGCAAGTTTTTCTGAGGGTTTTTGTGAGAGGAAAAAGTTTTGAGGGCAAGGAAGGAGCCATAGAGGGAGCAGAGATCTTTAAGAAAGTAAATGAGCAGATGAAAGATATCTTCAGCTATTTAGAGAGAGTTCATGAAAGCTGTTTGAAGAAAGACACAGAGAAATAGCCTTGGAAGAGGGTGATATAGGTTGCCCCTTATGTGTGAAGAAGAGAGTATTGGCGTGTGGAGATTGTCATTGCCAATTTCATCTACAAAATGAATTACACTCAGTGGACACTCCTTCTGCAACCTCCGACCCATGGCTTTGTGGTCCTTGACATGGAAATCATTGCCAAACTCACTGGAATTCGCCCGGGCAGCTGCAAAGCAAGCAAAGTTGTCCTCGAGCCGCCGACGGCGAAACGCCTTCGCCATCACCGGAACAGTGATCCCCTCCTATAGGCGGTTCAGCTCTCGTTGATTCTTAACTCCACTGGCTGCTTGTGCACTTCTGGATCGACTTCAGAAGCCAAATGCTGAATCTACATTGCAGATATCAGTTTTCGAGGCTCTTAATCAACTGGAGTGTCAGCAGTGAAGATGTGAATAAGGACATCCAAGCCTATAAAGCTTGTCCCCAACACTTGGAGGGAGAGGCACGAGAATGTCATATATGTCTTGAGGCATTTGAAGATGCAGTGTTGACTCCTTGTGCCCATCATGTATGCCGAGAGTGTCTCTTGGCTAGTTGGCGAAATCCCACTTCTGGATTTTGCCCTGTTCGTAGGAAGACCATCAGTAGGCAAGATCTTATTACAGCTCCGATTGGAAGTCGATTCCAGATTGATGTTGAGGTCCACCGTGGGTAGGTGGTCGAGTGCTCTTCTTGAAGGTTTCTTTGATAACAGTTACTTCAAGGAACTTCTTAGCGGAGAAAAGGAAGGCCTTCTACAGCTGCCAAGTGATAAAGCTTTTCTCCCAGACCCAGCCTTCCATCCTCTTGTCGAGAAATATGCCGCTGATGAAGATGTTTTCTTTGAGGATTACAAAGAACCCCTTTTGAAGCTCTCTGAGCTGGGATTTGCTTATGCCTAAAAGAAGATTGGACACAAGGTGGTGGAGTTGACAAGTTGCATTTGCTGACTTACTGTTATGTTTTCTTTAGATTTCTGGAAGCAGCTATTGATGCAGCAGAGGTAATTTAGAATCGTGGGCTGCTCAAGCGAGTTGGCGTTTGCCATGGCATTAGTGGGAATGCTCATGTGTTTCTCTCACTGTACCGACTGTAGAGGACTTGGCTGAGAACACTTGGCAGCATTTGAAAACAAGCCCAAGTCTTGTTGATGCTGTCATGGGAAGGATTGCACAAGGAACTAACAGATTAATGGAGGGCGTCTCGTCTTTACAACTACGGCTTCTCCTTCCCTTTGTATGAGATTAGAGTAATTTGGAGGAATTGCCACACAGTCAGCGTAAAGTCTAAAACCTGGAAATTGTCTCTTCCTCAACCGGTTCCAGGTTACACGTTGAGGCCTCCTTATGTAACCTCTTAAAAGGAAAACCTCCTGGAATTGAGAATGGACCAGAAGTACATGATGAGAAGGGGACCCCACTCCAGCATGCTAAGCATGGCCACCTTTGATTGGGCCATCTTTAGGACACACGTGACTCACCTTATATTTTCATGCATGTTTTCAAAAACCCATTTTCAAAAAGAAAATCTCACTTTCAGGTGATTTTAAGTCTTAATTTTTCTCTCTCTTGTTTTTAAATAAATCTAGTTTTAATAAATCAATTCCAATCATTTTCCACTAATCATGCATCTTTTACTTTATTTTTTAATTTTTATTCATATTTTCATTTTTATTTCATTCATTTCACCTTTTATTATTATTATCATCTTCTTTATTATTATTATTATTATTTTATCCTTGTTGTTTTTAAAATAATCCCTCAAATCCCAATTTTCAAATAGTTTTCCAATTTTTAAAATTCTTCAAATAATTTTAACTTCTTAAATTTTTCATCCTTAGACATTTTTTTAGGTTCTAAATACCTCATTTTTTTAAATAAAATTTGCCGTCATTTTTCTTCCTGGCAAGCCTTTTTCACATGTTATTTGATTTTTTTTAAAAATGTTTTAAAATAAGCAAAGATTAAATTTCGTAATTCCGAATAATGGAATTTATGGAATTAATTCATGCTAAAATAAACGGGCTTTGGTGGGGGCCCCACATATATGATTTTATGATTGATTGATTGATTGATTGATTTAATTGTCATGCGTGATTGTTTTGTTCTGCTTTGTGTTACGTATATATTCCTCCTATATTGATTTACTAACTCTCTTCTTGATAGCGCATATTGGTTCGCCACCCAGGTACGTATTTTCTTGCATCATGGTCACTCCTTATGTTTGTTTTAATTCTCATACATGCATGATCGATTTGAGTATTCATTGACTTTCTCATTGGTTGTCATGTCGGCTTCATTTTATTAGTAGAGACCTGACTTTAGGGACTTAGAGGGGTGCTATGGTCTTTACCGTACCTTCCCGATAAGTAACCTGACCCCCGAACCCGATCCGGTTTTTCACAGACCACCTTTTCCAAAACAAGGAGTCACACTTAGGGTTTTGCTTTCTTATTTTGTTTACCCTTTAAAAATAAAACAAAAATAAGTGGCGACTCTAAGCCATTTTCAAACAATAAATAAAAATCAATTTTTTTCAAATAAAAATCGAGCTCGCCATCGAGTGGGAAACGCATGAGCCGAAATGTGGGGTCCACAAATATGTTCACAAAAAAAAAAAAAATGGATTTAAGTTTTCCGCTCTTTTTCTTGATCAAACTACTAAAATCATATTTAATTTGTATCATTGTACAAAGGTATTCACTAATTGTACAAGGGAAATGCACTAAATGTACACGAGGTGTAAAATATTTTAATCGATTATAAACCACTCATTTATCTTCCTTGTCACCCATGAATTGCATACCCATCATGCACTTTATTTAAATCTCACATAGAAATTCTGATACTTTCCCTAGTAATGATGTTTGAGGAAAAAAAAATAACCCTAATTCATCCACCATTTTCTCAGCTAAACCATTAGAAATATGGTTAACACACGTACGTGAACACATTACTTAGAAGGGATATATTGCGTCATTATACAATGATATTACACTAACTCTACAAGGGAAATGTACTAAGTGTACAAAGGTATACAAGGCTACCATTTATGAAAGATTTTAATCAATTCTGAATCACTTCTTCATTTTCCTTGTCACCTACGGATTACATACCCATATCATGCATTTTATTTAACTCCCACATGGAAATTTCGATACTTTCCCTAATAATAATGTTTGGGGAAAAAAATTAGCCCTAATTCATCCACCATTTTCTCAGCCAAACCATTGGAAATATGGTTAACATACCTACGTGGACACATAACTTAAGATGGATATATTGCATCATTGTACAATGGTGTTACACTAACTGTACAAGAGAAATGTACTAAGTGTACAAAGGTGTACAAGGTTACCATTTATGAAAAATTTTAATCGATTTTGAATCATTTCTTTATTTTTCTTGTCACTTACGAATTATATATGAAATTTACACTATTGTACAAAGGTGTTATACTCACTATACAAAACAAATGTACTAACTGTATAAGACAAAAATACTAACTGTACAAGGGGTGTACAAGGCTACCTTCTATACAAGATTTCAATCAATTCTGAACCATTTTTTTTCTTGTTACCTAAGGATTAGACACTTTCCTCCCACACATTCCTTCACCTAAAAATGGTTACAATTTGAATTTTAAAATTTCATCATCCAAAATTTGTAATTGCATATTTCATTTGAGTAGTTTTAACAATTTTTTTTTAGTACATTTACATCCCATATAAAGGAAAATTAGCCACAATATTTAGGTACTACCTTTTTTGTGAAATCATGTATAAGGAAAAAAAAAAGAAGAAGAAAAAATTATGATACATTTGTTTGACTTGATGACATCGTGTTTTAATAATTTAAATCATGTCAAGTCCACATCTATTCCATATTTAAAAGGGTATTTTAATATTTTTCAAATTATTAAATTATAATACATTATTCAATTAAAAATTAATTATCACCATTAGTTAAAAGATGACCAGGTTACAAAATAATATATTAAGACAATATCTATGTATTATCCGTAAAATAGAGAAAATATTCAAATAATTTTCTATAACCTTAAAGATATTAGTATAAAAAATAACTTATATATATATATATATTAGATAAAAAAGAATAATACCATTTTAAGGTGTTTAAAAAATATTTATTATACATTTTGTAAGTTTGAAAAAAAAATAATTTAGGAGGTGTTTAAAAAATATTTACTTAAAAAAATGTAGTAATAATCATATTTAACCATTGATTTCTAATATTTTTTTGAGAGAAAAATAATTGGTGGAAATAGTGACACTTCCTTAACTAGGAATTAATTTACATGATTCTACCAATTAATATGTGAGAGAAAGGTAAAGCGAATAAAGAGAGAGAGAGAAAGCGAAAGAGAAAATGAGATAGAAGTGGGAAGCCCATTGTTTTTTTTTTCATTTTTGATAGCCAAGGGCATTTCAGGAAATTTTGAAAAATAATGTCCTTCAACTTAATTTTCACTCTTTCATTAGGTATTGGGCTTAAATATAAAAGATATAAGGATCTTGGGCCAATTTTTAAGCCCAATTGGGTGTAAAACATAATTCTCCCAAAACAAATCTACTACTGCGTACACCAACGACTTAGTGCTTAAAATTTCGATTTTCATGAGGAAAATTCTACAGTACCGATGGGGGTATTGTACCGAAACTTTTTTCTTTCGTTAGATGTCCAAGATTAGATCTTGGCCATCCATTTAATATTAAAAAAAAAAATACAAGTTAACTTGTTAAGGGAGTAACTGGTTCTCCTGTTCTCTCTTCTTCATTTGTCTTTCTTCATTCATTCTTTCTCCCTCATGACTTCATTTTGTGCATCTTCTTCCATTTTTTATCATCAGATTCATCGTCGTAACCGTCGTGGAAGATATCAAAAACCTTTGACCACGTCTCACCATGTCGTAGCCGTTTGATCCATTATTTGGCAAGAAAGAGTTGTTCCAATAGTTCACGCTCGTCTCACTCTCAACCCAGATCCTTGTCGTCTTCAACCACTTTCATCATCCAACTCCAGAGTTGATCAAGCAAGAAAAATTATTATTTTTTAAATATTTTTTTTTATATGTTTATGGATGGTTTTTTTTTTTTTTCCATATTTTTAAACATTTTAGAATTCATTGTGTTTGGAGATTATTGGGCTCTATTTTTATGGTTATTGGTTTTTTCGGTCTTGATTTTATGGTTATGGTGGGGCAATAGTTTAATGCATAGAGTCTATAAAAAAAAAAAAAAAAATAGTTCAATGCATAGAAGACCAACGTGACATTCATTTTTCAAAATGAAATGATGAGATGAGAAAAATGGGTTTCAAGATGGGTATTTGGCTGCAGAGATGATACAATGACCCCAAAAATTGGCAGTGTGTGTCGGTTGATTGCATGAACTCAAGCACTTCATTACCAGTCGACCTATATGAAATGAATCCTACATTTTTGCAAACTTACAAGGCGTAGCGGTTGAGAAATTTTGTTTACCGGTTAAAGAAATTCCTCTACCGGTTGAGGAAATTCCTTTACCGGTTGAGAAAATTCCTCTATCGGCAAACACTGGTGGTTCTGCACTTACATAGATAGGAAATTAAGGGAATGAAGGGAAAACATGAGTCCAAGTTAAAATTTTCCTATGAAGAACTATAGTTCAAAATTCACATAATTGAATAAATTTTATGGCATTTTACATTAATTAAATCCACATGTGCAACTAAAAAAAAAAAAAAACAGTTCAATGCATAGAAGACAACGTGACATTCATTTTTCAAGATGAAATGATGAGATGAGAAAAATGGGTTTCAAGATGGGTATTTGGCTGCAGAGATGATACGATGACCCAAAAAATTAGCAATGTGTGTCGGTTGATTGCATGAACTCAACCACTTCATTACCGGTTGATCTATATGAAATGAATCCTACATTTTTGCAAACTTGCAATGCGTAGCGGTTGAGAAATTTTGTCTATCGGTTGAAGAAATTCCTCTATCGATTGAGGAAATTCCTCTATCGGTTGAGAAAATTCCTCTACCGATAAACACCGGTGGAAAAAATTCCTCTACTGGTAAACACCGGTGGTTCTACACTTACATAGATAGGAAATTAAGGGAAAGCATGAGTCCAAATTAAAATTTTCCTATTAAGAACTATAGTTCAAAATTCACATAATTGAATAAATTTTACAGCATCTTCCATTAATTATATCCACATGTGCAACTATAGTTTGAAATTAAAATAAATCAATCAATTAATCATTTTACATTAATTAAATAGAAAATAGGGGATATTGAATAACATTTAGATTCCCTATTAAATAGTTATAACTAATTATTTATATTCAAACATGAGACTATAGTTCGAAATTCATATAAATCAATCAATTTACCACTTTTAAATAATTAAATTCAAACTAGGGGATATTGAATTACATTTCAATTTCCCATTTACCACTTATAGATTTTTAATTATATTCAAATGTGTTACTATGGTTCTAAATTCATACTAATCAATCAATTTACCACTTTTAATTCATTAAATTCAAACTAAGGGATATTGAATTACATTTCAATTTCCCATTTACCACCTATAGATTTTTAATTATATTCAAATGTGTTACTATGATTCCAAATTCAGACTAATAAATCAATTTACCACTTTTAACTCATTAAATTCAAACTAGAGGATATTGAATTACATTTCAATTTCTCATTTATCACTTATAGATTTTTAATTATATTCAAATGTATTACTATCGTTCCAAATTCATACTTATCAATCAATTTACCACTTTTAATCGATTAAATCAAACTAAGGGATATTGAATTACATTTCAATTTCCCATTTACCACTAATATATTTTTAATTATATTCAAATGTGTTACTATGGTTCTGAATTCATACTGATCAATCAATTTATCACTTTTAATCCATTAAATTTAAACTAGGGGATATTGAATTACATTTCAATTTCCCATTTACCACCTATAGATTTTTAATTATATTCAAATGTGTTACTATGGTTCCAAATTCATACTAACCAATCAATTTACCACTTAATCCATTAAATTCAAACTAGGGGATATTGAATTACATTTCAATTTCCCATTTACCACCTATAGATTTTTAATTATATTCAAATGTGTTATTATGGTTTCAAATTCATACTAATAAATCAATTTACCACTTTTAATCCATTAAATCAAACTATGGGATATTGAATTACATTTCAATTTCCCATTTACCACCTATAGATTTTTAATTATATTCAAATGTGTTACTATGGTTTCGAATTCATACTAATAAATCAATTTACCACTTTTAATCCATTAAATCAAACTAGGGGATATTAAATTACATTTCAATTTCCCATTTACCACCTATAGATTTTTAATTATATTCAAATGTGTTACTATGTTTCCAAATTCATACTAATAAATCAATTTACCACTTTTAATACATTAAATTCAAACTAGGGGATATTGGATTACATTTCAATTTTCCATTTACCACCTATAGCTTTGAATTATATTCAAATGTGTCACTATGGTTCTGAATTCATATTAATCAATCAATTTTCCACTTTTAATCCATTAAGCTTTAGGTCAAGGACATCCTTTGAAGGTTCAAGTACTATATCCTAATGTTAGTGCTATGGAAGCCTAGCCTAGTATTCGCTAGATATTAGATCTATACTATATTTTGGTTAAGGTAACATTGAATATTTTAGCATCCTGTTAAGCACTGATTTAAGTTCACATCAAATATAGGTCATGCTAAAGCAAAATAGCTCAACCTGGAATTTCCATAAATGTTCATGTTGTCGTTTTTGGTGGGAGTATTGAATCATCTTAAGATCTTGCTAGCTAAATAAATAACTTAGTTTGTATCTTGCAAATAGTTGCCCATATGTACATATGTAGAAGATATTATTTTAGTGAGCAGTCAATTATCTATCAAAATTCAAGTCTGCATCTGCTTTAGGTATTTATATCCATGCAAAGATACTTACTTGCTCATAACAAACCCAAATGATTTTCAGATTCCTTTTTTGCAACCTTAACTATGGATTTCTTATATAGCCTTAATTATGGATAGTTTCATTTTTCTAAAGACTATTTTATGTATATGCCTTTTGGTGTGCTTGTTTTGAAGCTTTTTGTAAACTACCTGTATGCATAGGGTGTTGTCATTTGTTTGTCGCTCTTTAATAGATGCTCTTATTGTTTATATAAAAAATAATACTGAGGAACTGCTATTTGTTAACTGAGTTTGGTTTATTATAAATTTGTTAACTTTAAGTAGTTGGTTTTTGAAGTTTTTATTTGATATTAACACGTAAAGATAACAATCTTTTCAATCTATTGAAGTGGTCAGTGTCTTATGGAGGCTATATATGCCATAATATCACTTTGGCAAGTATCTTATGAAAGTTATTTATGCACATTTGTTCTTCTACATGAGGGGAAAAATGTTGGAGGTTACAATTGTTTCCATAACATTAAGCGAGGTTAATACTATTTTTAGAAAAATTGGGGAATATTCCTGATAGTTGACTTCATAACCATTAGGGTGCTACTATCACTAAAAGTCATTTACTTATTTAAACTATATCCAAGTCATATGAAGTACCAAAAAATTTTGAAAAGTTAAAATAAATGGAAAATGGGAAGGGTACGAAGAATGTGAGGATTCCTCATATTCTTCGTACCCTCCTATTTCTCCACTTCTTTGATGCTTAAATTTTTTTTTTGGGACTTTATATGGCTTGGATATTGTTTGAATGAGTTCATTACACTTAAGGGGTATTAAAATGATGTCCGAAAAAATCATACTTCAAAAATACTAAAAATTTGGCAAGGGTACGAAGAATGTGATGAATCCTCACATTCATCGTGCCCTTCCCATTATCCACTTTTTTTATACTTAAATTTTTTTTTGGGACTTCATATGGCTTTGATTTTGTTTGAATGAGTTCATTACACTCAAGGGGTATTCAAATGATGTCCGGAAAAATCATACTTCAAAAAAACTAAAAAATTAGGAAGGGTACGAAGAATGTGAGGAATCCTCACATTCTTCGTACCCTCCCCATTCTCTACTTCTTTGAACTTTTTAAAAAATTTTGGGACTTCATATGGTTTGGATATTGTTGAAATAGGTTCATTACATTTAGGAGGTGTTCAAATGATTTCTGAAAAAATCAAAATCCAAAAATTCAAAAAAATTAACAAGGGTACGAAGAATGTGAGGATTCCTCACATTCTTCGTACCTCCCATTTCTCCACTTCTTTGATGCTTAAAATTTTTTTTGGGACTTTATATGGCTTGGATATTGTTTGAATGAGTTCATTACACTTAAGGGGTGTTAAAATGATGCCTGGAAGAATCATACTTCAAAAATACTAAAAATTTGGCAAGAGTACGAAGAATGTGAGGAATCCCCACATTCTTCATACCCTTCCCATTATCCACTTCTTTGATACTAAAAATTTAGTTAATCATATTGATAGATTGATTTTCATTAATTTCAAATATATCCCATAAACGTAAATGGTGTGGTAGGCAGTGTAGTTGATAAAGTTCTTGCTTTTTAGTATATAATATTTATGCAAGATTTATGCATAACTGCATCATCACTAGATCACATACCTAAATGAAAGCAAAAGAAAAATCCACTTTTGGTCAACCATCAAATGAACTGGTTGAATTTTTTTTTGCTACCGATAGCCACAGCCCATTTGGGTGTTGTATCAACACATTGGTAGTGTCAACCGATAGAGATAATTAGTCTATCGGTAGCATATAATCGGTCGACCAATTCATGTTTACTTTTATAAGTTGTAAACTGATCGGCTTCCTGCATAGATTGTTGTATTGATACTCAATTGGGTATTTTTTTCATAAGATTTTATGAAAGTGTTTAAAACTAGTATTGCCAGGATACTAGTAAGACCCAATAAATGGTGTGGAAGGTTTTACTTCTTAAGGATACTAAAATTCTAGTTGTACGCAATAGGATTATCAACTTGGAAGCAAGCATGACAATCTTTTTGAATGATACACTTGTTTCTTTTGAGCTATAAATGTTTTTTTGATCCAATTACCTCAAAATGCAGAAAGTATAGTAATATGATATTCTTACTTTTTCTATCATTTACAACATTTCTTCATTTTTAGAAGATCAATCAAACGTATATATCTTTTTCTCTGGAAGCTGTAATTTCCTCCACCTACCTTATTTTTCAGGTTTCAATAGGGTAAAGTGGCAATAAGATTAGAATGTAGTTCATCTCGGGTAGGTGCCAATGCCTTTTGATAATATATTTGCTCAGTATGAAAATTGCTATTGGGTACATGTCTCTGTTATGGGTGTTCATAGATCATTATGTGATGTACTGGGTTAAGTCCTGAATCTTATTACTGAAAATGTTTGTTACTCTATTCGACAATCCCTATTTTGACATTGTAGTTTGATTAGAGGTTTTACTTTTTTGTTAAAGCTTTGAGGTAGGCCATTGTTTATGTACTCAACCCCATTTGTTGATAGGGAAATTTTTCTTATGCATTGAATTGGACCATGGCATTTTCTCGAACAGTTAAATTCTTTTGCCCAATTACGAAACTTGTGATTGAGGTGCTGAAAGTAGTTGTTTACTCCATTTTTTTTACCTGCATATCCGTACTGGTGATTGCAATATGAAAAGAAGTTTATTTCATTTTAATTTTTCTGCCCTGTTGGTGACAATGGACTAAGGGTGTGGCTTTTGTGTACTGATTACTACTCAAAACATGTTATTTTGTGGCTTGTAATTAGCTCTTTTAAACACCTTTGAGTAGTAATTATTACCTTTTAACTCAATTGGCATGTTAAGGACCCTTGCAATCGTTTCTAATCAAATTGTGTTAAGTTTTGGTGTTTTTGATAGCTTTTTGCTCACCAAAGCAATTTAAGAATGAGGGAGAGCTGTATATAGTTCATGGCAAAGCTTTTGGAAGCCCAAATTCATGAAGAAACCAAGCTTTGGAGCCTTATAGTCCTTTACCTTAGTCGTTCAAAGTATGCAAGGAAAAATCAATGGAGAGAGGAAAACAGAGTGAAGAAAACAGAGGACAGTAGTTGTAGTCTTCCTTCGCACTTTTGGAGCACTTCCCGAAGTCTATTTTCTACATGCTATATTCCATTTCAAATCTCAGGAAGTCAAGAATCCAACACTTCAAACCATGTACGATTTGGAGCTGAAATGAGGAAGTTACAGCCGTGGGAAGCCGAACACCGCAAACTGAAAGCCAACTTTGCAGCGCTGTGAAATCAGCCTTTTGCTGCGAAGTGATTTCGCAGCCCTTTTTGTGCGTCTGCGAAATCTCGCAGACCTCGTTTTCACCTGCGAAATGGTCCTTAGTGCTTCCCGATATTTGCGACCGATGCCTTGAGATATTTTTCTTCATATTTTTGTGTCTAAATTTCCATTTTCTCCTTCTATTCAGCCCCTCATGTAATTCCTTAGCTAGGAAGTATCCAAGGAAGGGTAAATTACCTTCCTATATAAACTCTCTTGTAAACACTAAAAAGGGACTCTCGGGGAGCTTTCTCCTGGAGACCAACTTATGTATATTTTACACTTAGTGAAATACAGAGATCTCTTTTGCTTTCTTTTTCTCTCTACTATTTTCTTTTTCTTGGAAGCCAAACAACCTCTGAGGATGTTTTCCCAGAGGATGAGAGGCTAAACCTTTGGTTTCTTGGAGTGAAGGAAGCTAGGTGAAAAGTCCAGATGCTAAAATGGGAAACTCTCGTGCATTAAATACAGGTAATTGGAGTTCATAAATGGCTTTTAAATCTAAAGTTTCGCTTTAAATCCCTTAGAATCACTTTGAATGGCCAATACATGGTAAGCTTCAGGTCTCTGTGGATGCTTATTGCTAGATCCATATCAGTCCATTAGTTATCATGTACGAGCCATTGGAAAGTGGTTCAAGGTGAAGACCCATAGTGTCTAAAGCCATTAATGGAACTTGACTACCACTTCTATTGACTTTTTATGGATTAAATCTTCATTGTTAAACCTATACCGGTTCGGGAAATAACTATAGGTTAAATCCCCAATGCGAGGAGAAAATCTGGAGTTTCCCACTTTGCATTCTGAACTTGATCCTAGCAACCCTTAGCTCCGGGAGACTTTCTTTCTTCCATTTTTACTTAGTTCTATATTAGTTTAGTTTCAAACACCATTTTCAAAAGAAATTTTATTTTCTTTTGAACTTTAAGTTTATGCCAAAGGAAATCATCAGACTCGATCTCTAATCTTGATTATATCACTGGTAGAGTGAAAACCCATCCCAGAGCTTGACCCTAGAGCTGCTATACTATAGTAGTTTTGCTACGCCAGTATGAGGTCATAGGATTTATAAATGTTTTTTATTAAAATACCCGACTGGGCATGAATCAAATGACGTCGTCGCCGGGGATGGTGCCACTTTGCAGTGATATGATCTTATGAGAACACTTGTGATTTCTATCACAAGTTTGGTGAATTCCTTTTTCACTAACTTCATTTCCTTTCTTTTAATTGTAGAATTCCTTTTGTTTTCTTTCTAACCTTAACTTTCTTCTAGTTTTCTTTTGTTTTTGTTTTGTTTTGTTTTGTTTTCAGGTAAGTTGTAATTTGTGCATGCCCTATTGGATTCGGGACCAAGAGGGAAGATTAGTAAGGATTGAGAATCCTCAAGACACAGAGTTGGATATCTGTGTAAACATCATGGACCCTCCAACCGAGGATCAGAATTCTTGATTCGCTTGAAAATCCAGTCGGGTCATTTAATCAAAAACATTTATAAAACCTATGACCTCATACTAGTGTAGCAAAGCTACTATAGTATAGTGGCTCTAGGGTCGAACTCTGGGATGGGTTTTCATTCTACCAGTGATATACTCGAGATTAGAAATTGGATTCAATGATTTCCTTTATCAAAAACTTAAAGTTTAAAAGAAAATAAAATTTGTTTTGAAAGTGTTTGAACCTAAATTAACATAAACTAATTAAAAATGGAAGAAAGAAAGTTTCTCGGAGCTAAGGATTGCTAGGATCAAGTTTAGAATGCAAAGTGGAAAATTCCGAATTTTTCTCCTCGCATTGGGGATTTAACCTATAGTTATTTCCCGAACCGGTATAGGTTTAACAATGAAGATTTAATCCATAAAGGTCAATAGAAATGGTAGTCAAGGTCCATTAATGGCTTTAGACACTATATAGGTCTTCACCTTGAACCACTTTCCAATAGCTCGTACATGATAACTAATGGACTAATATGGATCTAGCAATAAGCATCCATAAAGACCTGAAGCTTACCATGTATTGGCCATTCAAAGTGATTCTAAGGGATTTAAAGCAAAACTTTGGATTTAAAAGCCATTTATGAACTTCAACTACCTGTATTTAATGCACGAGCGCTTTCCACCTTTGCATCTGGACTTTTCACCTAGCTTCCTTCACTCCAAGAAACCAAGAGTTTAGCCTCTCATCCTCTGAGAAAACATCCTCAGAGGTTGTTTGGCTTCCAAGAAAAAGAAAATAGTAAAGAGAAAATAGAAAATGAGAGAGCTCTGTATATTGCTAAGTGTTAAGCTTAACACCCGTGTTACATGTCTTCAAGAGGTGATTTCCACCCCTTATATAGTTTTTACAAAAGCAAAGCTTTTCATTGGCTTGTTACAAGGAGAAGAAAGGAAATTACATCAAAAAATACTTAAGAAAATATCTAAAGTGGAGTCGGCAAAAACAGAGGAGATTTCACACCACGCATGGGGTGTGCGAAATTTTCGCACACCTGAAGGGGGTGTGCGAAACTCGCACACCTGAAGGGGGTGTGTGAAACTCGCACACCATTCGCACACCTGAAGGGGGTGTGCGAAATTTTCGCACACCTGGAGCAATTGTCTTCCGAAGGCCATAACTTCCTCGTTTCAGCTCCAAATCGTACACGGTTTGAAGCGTTGGATTCTTGACTTCCTGAGCTTTGAAACGGTATATAGCATATAGAAAATGGACTTCGGGAAGTGCTCCAAAAGTGCCCAAGAATACTGCAGCTGCTGTCCTCTGATTTCCTCCTTGCTTCTCTTTGCTTTTCTTTGCTATTCTTTTTTGGTTGGCTTGTCTTAATGATCCAAAAAGATGTCAAAACACTAAAACTAGCCACAAATATAATTAGAAGTCATTGCTAGGTCCTTAACATGCCAATTGGAATAAAGGTGAAGAATTACTACACAAAAGTGCTTAAAACATAATGACTTAAAGGTGTAAAATGGCACTTTTGGGTAGTGATCAATTCTCAACACGGTCAAGGGGGTAATCCAAATGCATATCTATCCATGAGGGATAGAATGTACCCACCAAGGATGAGTGCACCCTCATGCATTGTGCCTCCTCTTGAGTAGCTGATTATAAGGCCCCATATTGTGCCCCTCCTACCAAATTTCCATGGAATGGAGAGTGAGAACCCATATGCCCACATCAAGGAGTTTGAGGAGGCGTGCAATACCTTTAGAGAGGGAGGAGCTTCAATAGACTTGATGAGAGTCAAGCTATTCCCTTTTACTTTGAAGGACAAGGCAAAAATATGGCTTAATTCTTTAAGGCCAAGGAGCATAAGGAATTGGGTTGATCTTCAGGCCGAATTTTTAAAGAAAATTTTCCCCACCCATAGGACCAATGGGTTGAAGAGACAAATCTCAAACTTTTATGCCAAAGGAAATCATCAGACTCAATCTCTAATCTTGAGTATATCACTGGTAGAGTGAAAACCCATCCCAAAGTTCGACCCTAGAGCTGCTATACTATAGTAGTTTTGCTACGCCAGTATAAGGTCATAGGATTTATAAATGTTTTTGATTAAAATACCCGACTGGGCATGAATCATGTACTTTATGTATGAAGTCAAGTTTATTTCATTTAAAACAAGTTTATGAAGATTGGCACCACAAATTACTTTGAACTGGGTTTTCGATCTTATCATTATTGATGACCTCAGTCACTTGATTTAGGCTGTCATTTTATTTTATGTAAAATTATGTTATGTGTGATGGCGTGAGGAGAAAACTGTTTGACTCGATTGGTTTGGGATCATAAGAAGTAAAGAGGAGGATACAACATATAGTAAAAGTGAAGTAAAAGGTCTTACGGAGCAGAAGTTAAAGGCGAGATGCTTGACATTTAGCTAAATTGAATCAAGAAAAGGATCTCTTTACTTACCTAGACTGGTTGGTTCTAGTACCTATAGCTGTTTTGTTTTTCTTAGCAACCAAACAATATATTTTGGCTATTGTTATTATTATTACTACTATTTTTTAGGATACTTTTGGATTTTGGAACAAGTTTTCAATTTTCTTTGTTTAAATGTTTCATGTCAGCCATTGAGGTATGATTTTCAAGACATTTAACCCCTTATTTTATAATGAAAACACAAGATTTACACTACTCTTTCTTCAAGGAGTTTTGAATGCGGGTCATGGATGAAGGAAATCCAAATTGTTATTCCATGAAATAATGGAATTCCAGAGTGGATAAGCCAACAGAAAAAAAGATCTCATATAACAATAGAGCTTCCTCTGAATTGGTACCCAATTAACGACTTATTGGGAGTTGCCTTATGCCTTGTTTATGTTCCATTTCATATTGAATCAGAGGAAGATCCTTGTAGTTTAGAATGTGAATTGAATTTCCATTGTCATATATTAGAATTTCTGTATGATCTCCCATCCCATTTGTGCTTCATGGGTGGTTTCTCATCTAAATGTACCGATCGACCACCATAAAAAGCGATTGCTATTTTTTTTTTCAACTAGTAGACACTGGCCATTTTGGTGCTGCAACATAAGAAAAGGCAGTGTCTACCAGCTAAGAATATTGGTAAATCGGTAGCATTTACCCGGTTGACCGCTTATAAGATACTGAAGTACGATGTCAAAGTGATGCATTCATGTATAGATTGTTCTCGACTTATTAAAAAGTAATTTTTTTGAGCTTGTAATTAAGTAAGCCTACATTGGATTGGATATTGTTTAAATAGGTTCATCACACTTAGGAGATGGTAAAATGATTTTCGGAAAAATCAAAATCCAACAATACTAAAAAATTAACAAGGGTATGAAGAATGTGAGGAATCCTCACATTCTTCGTACCCTTCCCATTCTCCACATCTTTGAACTGTTCAAAATTTTATGGGACTTCATATAGCATGGATATCATTTAAATAGGTTCATTACACTTAGGAGGTGTTCAAATGATTTCCGAAAAAATCAAAATCCAAAAATACTAAAAAATTAGACAAGGTACGAAAAATGTGAGGAATCCTCACATTCTTCGTTCCCTTCCCATTCTCCACTT
The DNA here is from genome assembly GCF_004353265.1 of Vitis riparia. NCBI lineage: Eukaryota > Viridiplantae > Streptophyta > Magnoliopsida > Vitales > Vitaceae > Vitis > Vitis riparia. The sequence goes on along the minus strand of NC_048438.1, from coordinate 5,872,777 downwards.
CTTTGAACTTTTCAAATTTTTTTGAGACTTCATATGACTTGGATATTGTTTAAATAGGTTGATTAGACTTAGAAGGTGTTCAAATGATTTATGGAAAAATCAAAATTCAAAAATACTAAAAAATTAGACAAGGTACGAAGAATGTGAGGAATCCTCACACTCTTCGTACCCTCACATTTCTCCACTTCTTTGAACATTTTAAAAATTCTTGGGACTTCATATGGTTTAGATATTGTTTAAATAGGTTCATTACTCTTAGGAGGTGTTCAAATGATTTCCGGAAAAATAAAAATCCAAAAATACTAAAAAATTAGACAAGGTACAAAGAATGTGAGGAATCCTCACATTCTCCCTACTCTCCCCATTCTCAACTTCTTTGAACTTTTCAAAATTTTTTGGGACTTCATATGACTTAGATATTGTTTAAATAGGTTCACTACACTTAGGAGGTGTTCAAATGATTTCTGAAAAAATTAAAATAAAAAATGCAAAAAAATTAGACAAGGTACGAAGAATGTGAGGAATCCTCACTTTCTTTGTACCCTTCCCATTCTCCACTTCTTTGAACTTTTCAAAAATTTTTGGGACATCATATGGCTTGGATATTTTTTAAATAGGTTCATTACACTGAGGAGGTGGTCAAATCATTTCCGAAAAAATAAAAATCCAAAAGTACTAAAAAATTAGACAAGGTACGAAGAATGTGAGGAATCCTCACAATCTTCGTACCCTTCCCATTCTCCACTTGTTTGAACTTTTCAAAATTTTTTGGGACTTCATATGACCTAGATATTATTTAATTTGGTTCATTACACTTAGGAGGTGGTCAAATCATTCCATGAAAAATCAAAATCCAAAAATACTAAAACATTAACAAGGGTACGAAGAATGTTAGGAATCCTCACATTCTTCGTATCCTTCCCATTCTCCACTTCTTTGAACTTTTAAAGATTTTTGATACTTTATATGACTTGGATATTGTTTAAATAGGTTCATTACACCTAGGGGGTATTCAAATGATTTCCGCAAAAATTAAAATCCAAAAATACTAAAAAATTAACAAGGGTATGAAGAATGTGAGGAATCCTGACATTCTTCATACCCTTCACATTCTCCACTTCTTTGAACTTTTTAAAAGTTCTTGGGAATTCATATGACTTGGATATTGTTTAAATAGGTTCATTACACTTAGGAGGTGTTCAAATGATCTTCGGAAAAATAAAAATCCAAAAATACTAAAAAATTAGACAAGGTATGAAGAATGTGAGAAATCCTCGAATTCTTCGTGCCCTTCCCATTCTCCACTTCTTTGAACTTTTAAAATTTTTTTGGTACTTCATATGGCTTGGATATTATTTAAATAGGTTCATTACACTTCGGAGTTATTCCAATTATTCCGGAAAAATCAAAATCCAAAAATACTAAAAAATTAGACAAGATACGAAGAATGTGAGGATTCCTCACATTCTTCGTACCCTCCCATTTCTCCACTTCTTTGAACTTTTTAAAAATGCTTGGGACTTCATATGACTTGGATATTTTTTAAATAGGTTCATTACACTTAGGAGGTATTCAAATAATTTATGGAAAAATCAAAATCCAAAAATACTAAAATATTAGACTAGGTACGAAGAATGTGAGGAATCCTCACATTCTTCGTACCCTCTCATTTCTCCACTTTTTTGAACTTTTTAAAAATTCTTGGGACTTCATATGGCTTGGATATTGTTTAAATAGGTTCATTACAGTTAGGTTAGGAGGTGTTCAAATGTTTTCCAGAAAAATCAAAATCCAAAAATGCTAAAAAATTGGACAAGGTTTGAAAAATGTGAGGAACCCTCACATTCTTCGTCTCCTTCCCATTCTCAGCTTCTTTGAACTTTTCAAAAATTTTTGGGACTTCATATGACTCTGATATTATTTAAATAGGTTCTTTACACTTAGGAGGTGTTCAAATGATTTCCAGAAAAATCAAAATCCAAAAATACTAAAACAATTAGACAAGGTACGAAGAATGTGAGGAATCCTCACTTTCTTCATACCCTTCCGATTCTCCACTTCTTTGAATTTTTCAAAATTTATTGGGACATCATATGACTTTAATATTGTTTAAATAGGTTCATTACACTTAGGAGGTGGTCAAATCATTTTCGAAAGAATAAAAATCCAAAAATACTAAAAAATTAGACAAGGTATGAAGAATGTATGAAAAATCCTCATATTCTTCTTACGCTTCCCATTCTCCACTTGTTTGCACTTTTCAAAATTTTTTGGGACTTCATATGACTTGGATATTGTTTAAATAGGTTAATTACACTTAAGAGGTTGTCAAATGATTTCCAAAAAAATCAAAATCCAAAAATACTAAAATATTAACAAGAGTACAAAGAATGTGAGGAATGCTCACATTCTTCGTACCCTTCACATTCTCCACTTCTTTGAACTTTTCAAAAAATTTTGGAACTTCATATGGATTGGATATTGTTTAAGTAGGTTCATTAAACTTTTGTATTGTTCAAATAATTTCGGAAAAATCAAAATCCAAAAGTATTAAAAAATTAGACAAGGTACGAAGAATGTGAGGAATCCTCACATTCTTCGTATCCTCCAATTTCTCCACTTTTTTGAACTTTTTAAAAATTATTGGGATTTCATATGACTTGGATATTGTTTAAATAGGTTCATTACACTTAGGAGGTGTTCAAATGATTTCTTAAAAAATAAAAATCCAAAAATACTAAAAAATTAGACAAGGTACGAAGTATGTGAGGAATCCTCACATTCTTCGTAACCTTCTCATTCTCCACTTCTTTGTACTTTTCAAAATTTTTTGGGACTTTATTTGGCTTGGATATTGTTTAAATAGGTTGATTACACTTAGGAAGTGTTCAAATGATTTCTGGAAAAATTAAAATCCAAAAAATACTAAAACATTAGGCAAGGTACGAAGAATAAGAGGAATCCTCACATTCTTCGTTCCTTTCCTATTCTCCACTTCTTTGAACTTTTCAAAAAATTTTGATACTTCATATGGCTTGGATATTGTTTAAATAGGTTGATTACACTTAGGAGGCATTCAAATGATTCGGGATCAATCAAAATCCAAAAATACTAAAAAATTACACAATATATGAAGAATGTGATGAATACTTACATTCTTCGTACCCTCCCATTTCTCAACTTATTTGAACTTTTTAAAAATTCTTGGTACTTAAGATGACTTGGATATTGTTTAAATAGGCTCATTACACTTAGGAGGTGTTCAAATGATTTCCGAAAAAATCAAAATCCAAAAATACTAAAAAATAAGACAAGGGTACGATGAATGTGAGGAATCCTCACATTCTTCGTACCCTTCCCATTCTCCACTTTAAACTTTTCAAAATTTTTTGGGATTTCATATGGCCGGGATATTGTTTAAATAGGTTCATTACACTTAAGAGGTTTTCAAATGATTTCTGAAAAAATCAAAATCCCTAAATACTAAAAAATTAACAAGGGTACAAAGAATGTGAGGAATCCTCACATTCTTCGTACCTTTCCCCTTCTCCACTTGTTTGAACTTTTCAAATTTTTTTGGGACTTCATATGGCTTGGATATTATTTAAATAGGTTAAATACACTTAGGGGTGTTTAATGGATGAAAAGAATAATCATAATCCAAAAATACTAAATAATTAGTATGGGGGATAAGAATTTGAGGATTCTCTATTCTCTACTTTTTTAAACTTTTAAAAGTTTTTGAAAATTCAAAATGATTGAAATATTAGCGAGGAGTGTGAAATTCCATATTGTTACTAATTATATTTATTTTTAATATTTTTAATCAATATTTTTATGTAATTACATGTAAATTATAATAATTATTTTATTAATACAATTTTCAATTGAGTACATAACTTTCTTAATGTTTGAGCAATGTATACTTATTTATATTTATTTCAATTTTTTTAAATTTTTTATAGAAGTCTAATTAGACTTGCAATTCATTAGAATTATTCAATTATTTTATTTTTTTACTTCTTAAACCAATTATATTGCTTTTTGCATTTTCAATATTCATCCAATTTTTTCCACAAATAATTTCAATTGAAAATTAAATAGATTAACTAACTCTCAATTTATACATTTTCTTATCGATTTAGTTTTTTTACAATATTTAGTTTATTTTTTAAAAAAATTCCTTCACCTCCTCTATTTATCACTTTATATTACAAAATAAAATAAATTCTAATTTCTTTTTGTAGAAAATTTATATTTTTTTAAAAATTATTCAATATTTTTCAATTTTTATAACAGAATTCATCATATTATATAATTGGATGTTGTAAAGAATTAAAACTTTTGTGTTGCATTGATTTTGTTTTTTTTTTGCACATGGGAGTTGACCGGTTCGTAACCCACATAGCAAGTTTTTTATTTTTTATTTTTTTATTCACAAACCTAACATGTGGCAAAATGCCATTGGTGGAAGATTGGAGGCATGGTACCGAAAAGGAGAAATATGTACCGAAGCATGACCCTTTTCATGAATGTATAGCTGATTGGATTTTAGGGATATCTCTATGCATGTAAGCAAAATCGAAAACTATGTCCTAATAAATCAAAATCTATTATATTGGTTCAAATTCTAATAATAAAAAAGATGGGTTAAATTTGAAACTTTTAAAAACTGATCTTATCAATTCCATTTTTTTTTGTCTCTAAATCTATAAAACTAGAACCAAACTAATATTTTAAAACATATATATATATATATATATATATATATATATATATATATATATAATTATTTGATATTTGATAAGTTTTTTATATTATATTCTATTATAGTAATTCATTATTTTTATATTATCGTCAAATTAATTCTAAATACATTCAATTTATTTTTAACATCAAATTTAAGTTGGTTTCAATTAATTTTAAAAATAAATTAGATTTAAAGCTTATTATAAACTCAAATTAATGGGTTTTGGGTTCAAAACAAATACAAATCTACAACTGGGTTAAGAACTAAAAAAGGTTATTAAGTTAAATCAAAACCAATCTACGAAAATTGAACCAAACCGACCTTAAAAGACTTAGGTGGTGTTTGTTTTTTTGGCTTTTTACTGAAAGCAATTTGTTTTCAGAAATTAGGTTGTTTGTTTTTCTACTTTTTCATGACTTATTATAAACTTTTTACTAAATAGAAAAAGCCAAAATATGTAGCTTTTTCTAAATAGAAAAAATAACATATTGGTTTTTCTTTACTTTTTAATATTTAATAGAAATAAAATACTACAAAAAACAAAAAACCTAATATTTAACACTATTAAGCATTAATCTTCTATTTAGAATTAAGTAAAAAAACAAACACCACCTTAATTTGGTTTGGTTTTTCATTCCAACTCTAATCGATTAAGTTTTTATCACATATAAAATCATTTATATTGGTTTTGTTTATTTTTTACTTAAAAACTGATTGAACCAACCTTATGTACACCCTTAAATATCTCCACATATACATAAGAAAATCATCAGTGGATATTTTCATTATCAAAGGACCTTAAGCTTTTCTTCCTTCTCTCTTCTTTCTTTCTCAAGAATTTCTAGATGTAAGCCTTCAAGTTCAAATTTTCCCTTTACTCTTCCATCTCTTTCTTTTTCATTGTAAGTTATCTCTCCTTAAGATGTATGTTTTTAAGTTTATGTAATATATGAATTTCAAGTTTCAAGTTCCTTTATTTTAAATTTCTTTATGATTTAATATCTTTGGGTTTTTTTCCAATTTCTTTTAATTTATTTTGAGTTTTCGCATAATTTATCATTTCATTGCATATTACCTTGTTCTAGGTGGTGCATGGTATCAGATCCATGGGAAGGAAAATTAGGTTTGTTTTAAGTTTTTAATCTATCCTAAGAGTAGTGGTCTGCTTGGAGGCGATCCCAGGTTGAGACAATTGTTAGTTGAGGTCAAACGTGTTTAAGACAGGTTTTTGGGTGATCACTCACTTAGGTTTGTAAATCTGGAAATAGGCTCTAAATTAAGATCTTAAGTTGAAATCAATTTTCAAATCCATGTCTAGGAAATCCATAGATCCTTAAGAGGTTGTAGTAAATAGTGAAGAAATTAATTATTCTAAGACCCAAAATGAATTAGATGATCTAAGATATGTAATCAAGAAATTTATAAGAAATGAACCTTTAAGTTTTTCTCAAATTATACCATTAAGACACTTGAACAAACCATAAGCTTAGGGCAAAATGATCAAGTAATAAGACTCTTGGATAGTAAGTTCATAGAGAAACACAAGAAAGACTACAACGTCATACATTTTGGTATGATTCAAGTAGTAGCCAAGCCTTTAACAAGAATAGGTTTAAACACCTCAATTGTCATTTGTTTAAGGGATAATAGACATCTTGATTATTGAGATTCTATTATTAGAGTTGTTCAAACAGGATCAAATGATAGTCTTATTAAATTTCAATGCTTCCTTAACTTCATCATCAGATTAAGAGATGTTGGCATTCTAGATTGGGTTGTCCTCCATGTTAAAACCCATGGATTTAAGTTCAAGGAAGGAAACAATCCAGTTTTCATCATCACAAGATTTGCTTATAAAAGCATGACCACTAGTGTAGGATTTGGAGCATTGTGCACTAGTCCTAAGGGAGAAACTATACTCTTCCATTTACACACACTACATAAGTCTAACTTCATCATCCCTAAGAGAATTATGTAGAATGAGGTTGAGTTTCTAGAATTATGGCATTTCGCCAATGTTGTTCTAGCTTTAGAGCAAAGGAAATAAAAAATTGAACAAATTATTCAATACCCAAGTGGAGAAGGAGATTTGGTTTTCTCCAACTCTTTCAGATATTCTAAAACCTTAGAATATCATAATATGAACCTTTTAGAACATCATGCTCATCTATCCTAGTAAGAACCATTATGGTGGAGGCAGTATCCACTTCAGCAAATCTTAAGAATATTAAGTTGATTGGTGTCAAGAGTCACACCAACCTAGCAAGACCTTTTTACATAGAAGAAAATGAGTCTACCTAAGAATCACCATATATGTCACCCATATATTCACAAATGATCAATACGAAAAATCAAGACTTTGGGATTAACAAAGAACTCTTAAGACAAGACTTCTATTTAGAAGCAAATAAGGAAAAAATAGATTGGTTCTTTAGCAAGGTCCCAAAAGTGTTAAGAACCATTTATCAAGAAGAATTTTAGACATACTTCAAAAAACATAAAAAACATGTCAGGTATTGGCTCTAGTTTGAACTCTTTAAATAAGAGGAATATCTAGACTATCCTGAAGGAGTATTAACAACACATCCATAAAAACTAATTAATGGAAACTAGTAACAACACTATCATAGAATCCATTCACCCTCCATAAGCTAAGATAAACAAGAATGTTAATGGAACAATAATAATAGCTTCATCCTTTAAGACTAAGACAAAGGATAAAGGAACTGCTAGTGCAATAGATGTTGAGAAAATCATGGAACAAAATAACTACACCAACATGTTTCTTAAGACTCTAGGAGATCAACTTAACAGAGTTGAGGAAATCATTGAAACTCAATATCACATCAAGACAATTTTTGTTAAGAAAGATAATAAGCCTTTATTTAAGTCATTTGAATTCTCTAAAAAATTCTAAGAAAATTCATTTGTAGATCAAGATTTAATAAAAAGAATAATTGAAAAGGTAAAAGAAAGCTTAATTGTCCTAGAGACACCACAACCATCTTCTCATAAGAAAATTAATGCTATTAATGAAGAAATTAGTTTTGAAGCTGAAGCATATGAACTAATTAAGTTATTTAAGGAATCTCAAGACAAAAAAATTTCAAGAATTTTTCACAACCAAGAAACTCTAAGACTAAGAATTTTTATCCTAGGCCTACTTTTCCTACTTTTCGTGATATGCAATATGAGGAAAGAAACCAATACACTTAAGCCTCTTATACTAGTGATACCATTTATGAATGGAATATAAATGGTATGACCAAGTATAATATACTCACAAAACTTCAAGAAATGACCATGGTCAGGACAACCTATAAGTTAAACAATAGACTACTAGATCATGCTGTAGCTCAGACACTTATTGTTGGGTTTACAGGTCAATTAAAAGGATGGTGGGATAACTATCTCACATAAGATGATAGGAATTCTATCTTAAAAGCCTACAAAATAAATGAAGACAACGAAATTGTTAAGGATGAAGAAGGAGAAGATATAGAGGATGAAGTGGCTACTTTAATCTTTTCAATCTTGAAACACTTCATAGGAGACCCATCCAAACTTAAGGATAAGACTGTAGATCTCTTAACCAACCTTAAATGTCCTAAACTTCAAGACTTTAGGTGGTATAAGGATATGTTCCTAACCAAGGTCGTGTTAAGATTATACTATAATCAATCATTTTGGAAAGAAATATTTATTCCAGGATTACCTAAACTTTTCTCTAAAATGATTAGGATTAAGATAAAAAAAAAACAATTTAATGGACACATTCCTTATGATAAATTAACATATGGAGAAATCATAAGTATAATCACTACAAAAGGAATAAGCCTATTGATTACGACTCAAAAAGTGTTATTTTGTACCTTGTAATTAACTTTTTTAAACACTTTTGAGTAGTAGTTATTACCTTTTAACCCAATTAGCATATTAAGGACCTTTGCAATTGGTTCTAATCAAATTGTGTTAAGTTTTGGTGTTTTTGATAGTATTTTGATCACCAAAGCAATCCAAGATTGAGGAGAGTTCTATGGAATCCATGGAAAAGCAATTGGAAGCTCATTAACATGAAGAACCTAAGCCTTGAAGCTTTATAGTCCTTTGCCAAAAGCAAATCATGAATGCAAGGAGGGAAAGCAAAGAGAGAAATCTAACATGAAGAATTCAAGAGGACAGCAACTGTTGGACACTTTTGGAGCACTTCCTGGAGTCTATTTCATGCATACTATATGTCGTTTCGAAGCTTGGGAAGTCAAAAATCCAACGCTTCAAACGGTACACAAATCAGAGTTAAAATAAAGAAGTTATCGCCATTGGAAGCCAATCACACCAAGTTGAAGGCCAATTTTGCAGCTGCGAAATCACAAGGTGATCGTTGCGAAATCAGCCTTTGGCTGCGAAATGGAGACCTTCAGCTTGCAAAATTTTGCAGCCCATCTTGCATGCCTGTGAAATCCTCCTGAGTGCTTCCAGATATTTGCGACCGACACTTTTAGATTTTTTTCTTCAGATATTTGTTGTTTAAATCCTCATTTTCTCCTTGTAATCCACCAATCATAGGATTCCTTAGTTAATAAGTAAGAACAAAGGGTGAATAACGTCATATATATAGTTTGTAATTTTCTTTACACAGACATCATCTTGGGAGCTTGTTCTCAGAGACAACTTTTTGTATAGTTTTGAAGGAAGTAATATACAGAGCTTTGCTCTGCCTTACCTACTCATTTTGATTGTATTTTTCTTACTAGCCAAACAAGCTTTGAGGATGTTTCCTCAGAGAATGAGTGGTTAGGCTTTTTGTCTCTTGGAGCTAAGGTAGCTGGGTAAGGTGCTGAGTGCAAGAATTGGTAGTTTTGTTGTTTCAGCTATTAATGAAGAGAAAATGTGACCCGTTATTGGTTTCTATGTTTTTAGTTAACTTAAAACACCTTTAAATCACCTGGGCCAACACTTGGTAAGGCAAGTGATCTCCGTCCACTGAGATGCACTAGTTTACCTCTTGCGAGCCTTTGAGAGGTGATTTGAAGGTAGGATTTTCTAGAATTGCCAACACTTGGTAAGCTTTTGGACTCTAAGGAGACATCCATTAGTTATCTCTTGCGAGCTTGAGAAGGGAAATCCAAGGTTAAGAATCACCTTGAATGGCAAATGCTAGGTGAGAGGCATGAGCCATTGCAAGATGAATCAATGAGATGGATTTAGTGTTTGAATCCATAAAAGGGAAGCATCTGCACCGCACTGGTTAGAGAATTAACATATTGTTAATTTTCTAATGCGAGGAAAAGATTCAAGTGACCGGAACTCTATTTTTGTATGAGGAGCCTGACCCTAATGACCCTAAAACTCCAAGAAACACTTTTCTTTATTAGTAATTTCAATTACTCTTAGTTTTGGTTAGCTTAAAACCAATCCTTTTAAGATTATGTTTTCTTTTAAAGCTAACCTTGAAATGAAAAAACATCAATTCAACTTTGAATTAATGTCAATAGTAAGTTGAAAACCCTTCCCAGTGAACGATCCTAGAGCCACTATGCTATGCTAGCTAAAGCTATCCTAGTACATGGTGATATAGGTTATAAATTTTGTTGATTACTTCTGTCTGAGGACCAAAATCAAGGTACACCAGCTAAGCATGCAATCAGATGGCGCCGTTGCCGGGGAGAGTGCCAACTTCACAGTGATATTATTTCAGAGTACTTGTGATTTTCATCACAAGTTTGGTGATTTTTCTTTCATTTTACTAACTCTTTTAATCGTTTCTTTTACTTGTTCATATTCTAACATATCTTTTAATTTAGTTTTAGTTAATTTTAGTCTTTTTGTAGTCTTGTTTTCTTTTGTTTTCTTTTGTTTTTGTTTTTGTTTTTGTTTTTGTTACAGTTGATACTAGTTGTGTATGCCAAATTGGATACGAGATAGTGGAGAAAGGCTTGTGAAACGTGAAACACCTCATAACAAGGAATTGGAATTGAGCTTGAACATCATGGAAGCTACACTTGAAGATCGGCATAGTCACCATGGTCGCCAGGACAATCCCAATGCTCTTAGATCAATGAGGGACCGCATCCACCTCGTATGAGTGCACCATAATGTATAGTGCCCCCTACAGAGCAGCTAGTAATCAGACCACATATTGTTCCATTTCTACCAACTTTTCATGGGATGGAAAGTGAGAATCCCTATGCACATATCAAGGAATTTGAAGATGTTTGTAATACATTCCAAGAGGGAGGAGCTTCAATCAACTTGATGAGGCTTAATCTATTTCCTTTTACTTTAAAGGATAAGGCCAAGATTTGGCTTAATTCTTTGAGGCCAAGGAGTATCCGAACTTGGACTGATTTGCAAGCTGAATTCCTCAAGAAAATTTTTCCTACTCACAGAATAAATGGCTTGAAAAGGCAAATTTCAAACTTCTTAGCTAAAGAGAATGAGAAATTCTATGAGTGTTGGGAAGATACATGGAAGCCATCAATGCTTGTCCTCACCATGGTTTTGATACATGGCTATTGGTGAGTTACTTTTATGATGGAATGTCTTCTTCAATGAAGCAACTCCTCGAAACAATGAGTGGAGGAGATTTCATGAGTAAGAATCCGGAGGAAGCCATGGATTTCTTGAGTTATGTGGCTGAAGTTTCATGAGGATGGGATGAACTGAACAAAGGAGAAGTGGGGAAGATGAAGTCTCAACTAAATGCCTTTAATGCTAAGGCTGGGATGTACACCTTGAATGAAGATGTTGATATGAAGCCAAAGTTTGCAGCTATGACAAGAAGATTGGAGGAGCTAGAACTGAAAAAGATACATGAAGTGCAAGCTGTTGTTGAAACACCAATGCAAGTCAAGCCATGTCCTATTTGTCAATCTTATGAACACTTGGTGGAGGAGTGCCCTACAATTCTAGTTGCAAGGGAAATGTTTGGAGAATAAGCAAATGTCATTGGACAATTCAATCCCAACAACAATGCTTCGTATGGAAATACTTACAACTCAAGTTGGAGGAACCATCCAAATTTTTCTTGGAAGCCAAGAGCACCTTAGTATGCACAGTCAGCTCAACCATCTCAACAAGCTTCAAATCTTGAACAAGCAATAATGAATCTAAGCAAGGTTGTGGGAGATTTTGTTGGAGACCAAAAATCCATCAATGCTCAACTCAGTTAAAGAATTGACAGTGTAGATAATACATTGAATAAAGGATGGATGGGATGCAAAATGACTTATCTCAGAAGATAGATAATCTCCAATATTCAATCTCAAGGCTCACTAACCTGAATACAGTGCAAGAGAAGGGAAGATTTCCTTCTCAACCTCACGAAAACCCCAAGGGTATCCATGAAGTGGAAACTCATGAGGGAGAGTCTTCACATGTGAGAGATGTTAAAGCCTTGATCACTCTAAGGAGTGGTAAAAAAGTTGAGCTACCAACACCTAAGCCACATGTTGAGAAGGAAGAAGAAGAAGAGATAAAGAAGATGGAGGAAATCAAAGGAAAGAAGAAGGATATTAGTGAAGAGAAAGAGGACCATGATTCAACAGTGAATGCAAATCCGGAGAAAGTACTTATCAAGGAAGAAGTGATGAAGAAAAACAAACCTCCACCTTTTCCTCAAGCTTTGCATGGGAAAAAGGAGATAAAAAATGCATCAGAAATTCTTGAAGTCTTGAGACAAGTGAAAGTCAATATTCCATTGTTGGATATGATTAAACAAGTTCCAACATATGCAAAATTCCTAAAGGACTTGTGTACTATCAAAAGAGGGTTGAATGTGAATAAGAAAGCCTTCTTGACTGAGCAAGTAAGTGCTATCATACAATGTAAGTCTCCTTTGAAGTACAAAGATCCGGGATGTCCTACCATTTCAGTCATGATTGGAGGAAAAGTAGTGGAAAAAGCTTTGTTAGACTTGAGAGCAAGTGTGAATTTGCTACCATACTCTGTCTACAAGCAAATGGGACTTGGTGAATTGAAGTCAACATCAATCACTCTATCTCTAACAGATAGATCAGTGAAAATTCCAAGAGGGGTAATTGAAGATGTCTTAGTTCAAATTGATAATCTCTACTATCCAGTAGACTTTGTTGTTCTTGATACGGACCCCATTGTCAAGGAAATGAATTATGTTCCTATCATCCTTGGAAGACCATTCCTTGCTACATCAAACGCAATCATAAATTGTAGGAATGGACTCATGCAACTCACGTTTGGCAACATGACATTGGAGCTCAATATCTTCTATATGTCCAAAAAACTAATCACTCTAGAAGAAGAAGAAGGTCCAAAAGAGGTGTGCATTATTAACACTCTAGCGGAGGAGCACTGTAATCAGAAACTACAAAACAAGTTCAATGAAAGTCTTGGGGATCTTGAAGAAGGGTTGCCTAAACCCTCTGATATGCTTGCTCTCTACAAGGTTGGAGAAGGAGAGAAGAAATTCTACCTTTGTTCAATAAAGAAGAGACATAAAAAGCTTCTAAAGAAGAGACCCTAAAGCTCAATCTGAAACCTCTACCCACGGAGTTGAAATACACATACCTAGAAGAGAATAAACAATGCCCTGTTGTTATATCTTCATCTCTTACTACTCCTTAGGAGAAGTGTCTACTTGAAGTTCTCAAGAGGTGTAAGAAAGCAATAGGATAGTAAATATCTGACTTGAAAGACATCAGTCCTTTGGTTTGTACACATAATATATATATGGAGAAAGAAGCTAAACCAATTCGCCAACCTCAAAGAAAATTGAATCCTCATTTGCAAGAGGTGGTACGAGCTGAGGTGCTGAAGCTACTTCAAGCAGGTATTATCTACCACATATCTGACAGCCCTTGGGTGAGTCCTACTCAAGTGGTACCAAAGAAGTCAAGGATTACTGTGGTTCAAAATGAAAAGGGGGAAGAAATTGCTACATGCCTCACTTCAGGTTAGAGGGTGTGTATTGATTATAGAAAATTGAATGCTGTGGCAAGGAAATATCATTTTCCATTGCCATTTATTGATCAAGTGTTGGAGAGAGTCTTTGGCCATCCTTTCTATTGTTTCTTGGACGGCTACTCCGGGTATTTTCAAATTGAAATCGATGTTGAAGATCAGGAGAAGACCACTTTCACATGTCCATTTGGAACATATGCCTATAGAAGAATGTCTTTTGGTTTATACAATGCACCTGCAACATTCCAACGATGTATGCTAAGTATATTCAGTGATATGGTGGAGCGAATTATGGAGGTTTTCATGGATGACATCACCATATATGGAAGTACATTTGAAGAGTGCTTAGTCAACTTAGAAGCAGTCTTGAACAGATGCATTGAAAAGAACTTGGTGCTCAACTGGGAGAAATGCCATTTTATGGTACAGCAAGAAATTGTCCTTGGACATATCATCTCCGAGAAAGGCATTGAAGTTGATAAAGCAAAGGTGGAACTTATTGTCAAATTGCCATCCCCAACAACTATAAAAGGAGTAAGACAATTCCTTGGCCATGTAGGGTTCTACAGAAGGTTTATAAAAGATTTTTCTAAGCTTTCAAAGCCTCTTTGTGAACTTTTGGCTAAGGATGCCAAGTTTGTATGGGATGAGAGATGTCAAAAGAGTTTTGATCAACTGAAGCAATTCTTGACAACTGCTCCAATAGTGAGGGCTCCCAACTAGAAACTACTCTTTGAAGTAATGTGTGATGCCAGTGACTTTGCTATAAGAGTTGTGCTTGGCCAAAGAGAAGATGGTAAGCCCTATGTGATCTACTATGTAAGCAAGGCATTGAACGAAGCTCAAAGGAACTACACAACCATAGAGAAAGAATTGTTAGCTGTAGTGTTTGCCTTAGACAAGTTTCGTGCTTATTTAGTAGGGTCTTTCATCATTGTTTTTGCTTACCATTCAGCCTTGAAGTATTTATTGACAAAGCAAGATACAAAAGCAAGGTTGATTAGATGGATTCTCTTAGTACAAGAGTTCGATCTTCAAATCAAAGATAAGAAAGGAGTGGAGAATGTGGTAGCTGACCACCTTTCAAGGTTGGCTATAGCACATAATTCCCATGTCTTACCTATTAATGATGACTTTCCTGAGGAATCACTTATGTTGCTAGAAAAAAACTCCTTGGTATGCTCATATTGCTAACTATCTAGTTACTGGTGAAGTTCCAAGTGAGTGGAAAGCACAAGACAGGAAGCACTACTTTGGAAAGATTCATGCTTATTATTGGGAAGAGTCTTTTCTTTTCAAGTATTGTGCAGATCAAATAATAAGGAAGTGTGTCCCTGAAGAAGAGCAACAAGAAATCCTCAGCCATTGCCATGAGAATGCATGTGGAGGCCACTTTGCCTCTCAAAAAACAACCATGAAGGTGTTGCAATTAGGGTTTAGTTGGCCATCACTTTTCAAAGATGCCCACACCATGTGTAGGAGCTGTGATAGATGCCAAAGACTCGGGAAGCTAACAAGAAGAAATCAAATGCCTATGAACCCCATTCTAATAGTTGATCTTTTTTATGTTTGGGGCATTGACTTCATGGGACTTTTCCCAATGTCTTTTGGTAACTCTTTTATCTTGGTGGGGGTGGACTATGTTTCTAAATGGGTTGAGGCAATCCCTTGTAAACACAATGATCATAGGGTGGTTCTCAAGTTTCTTAAAGAGAACATCTTCTCAAGATTTGGGGTGCCCAAGGCCATAATCAGTGATGGACGTACTCATTTTTGCAACAAACCTTTTGAAACCCTATTAGCCAAGTATGAGGTGAAGCATAAGGTAGTTACACCTTATCACCCTTAGACTTCCGGACAAGTTGAGCTAGCAAACAGGGAAATAAAGAATATATTGATGAAGACGGTAAACACGAGTAGAAGATATTGGTCTATTAAGCTCCACAATTCACTATGGGCATATAGAACAACTTATAAGACTATTCTTGGCATGTCTCCCTATCGCTTAGTCTATGGCAAAGCATGTCATCTCCCTGTGGAAGTTGAATATAAGGCTTGGTGGGCAATCAAGAAGGTAAACATGGACTTGATCAGAGTTGGGGCAAAGAGGTGCTTAGACCTTAATGAGATGGAGGAATTACGAAATGATGCTTACATCAATTCCAAAGTTGCAAAACAGAGGATGAAGATGTGGCATGATCAATTAATCTCCAACAAAGAATTCCGGAAATGACAAAGAGTCTTACTCTATGACTCAAGGCTCCATATCTTTCCAGGGAAGCTGAAGTCAAGGTGGATAGACCCTTTCATTATTCACCAAGTGCATCTCAATGGAGTGGTTGAATTACTGAATTCCAACAGCACTGACACTTTTAAAGTCAATGGCCATCGTCTCAAACCATTCATCGAGCCATTCAAGCAAGATAAGGAGGAAATCAACCTCCTTGAGCCACAGAAAGCCTAATAAAAAAAGGGTTAGATGGACTTGGTCTTACCAAAGTCCATATTTTTGTTTAATTTTGTTAATTTAAGAGCTTTATTAATTGTTGTGATTTTATTTTTGATCTTAATTTATGTTATTTTTATGTAACTTAGACTTTTTGAATGATCTAATTTAGGAGGAATTGCAAAAGAAGTGAAGGAAGGTCTCAGGGAGCTAAAAGGAGCTCAGGAGCAAGAAAAATTCAGAGGTTTGCGAAATTTCGTAGCCCAAAATAGCCTCCTGCGAAAAGAGTCCTCTACTGCGAAATAATTTTGCAGCCACAAGGTGCCCGTTGCGAAATCAAGGCTTGGTTGCAAAAAAGGCCCTTCGTGCGAAATCATTTCACAGTCCCATAGGTACCCCCTGCGAAACCACCCATTGGCACACGAGTGCCATTTCGCAGCCCATGCCCCCATTTCGCAGCTGCGAAAGCCTATGCTAAATCACCCAAGCCTTCAAAATCCTAATTTTGCAGCCCAAGCCTCATTTCGCAGCTGCAAAACCAGCTGTGAAACCACCCCTTGGCACACGAGTGCCATTTCGCAGCCCCATTCCATCATTTCGCAGCTGCGAAATGGGTTGCGAAAACAACCCTTTGCTGCGAAAATGCCCCTACTCTGCTTCCAATTTAAACGTTTTAAATTCCAAGTTTTCATTTTAAACCGGTCATTTGCCTTGCGAAAACCTTTCTTTGGTGCGAAATAGGAGCCAAGATAGAGCACCACTCCCATAGCTACCCCCAACTGAGCCCAAGCCGCACACGCACCTCCGACACCTTCTCTGAGTTAGCCATGGAAAAAACCCGAGGAGCTAAGTCCTCATCTCCTTCAAGCCGCCTCAGAGCTACAAGAGAGGCCCCTGAGCCTCCATAGCCACTGGCCGTCCCACCTTCAGTAGAGGGTGCACCCTTGAGTTCTCCTTCGAGGCGATATGAGACGAGGAGACCACCCACCACACCCGGGACAAGCTCATCTCATGCCAAAAAGTCAAGTAGTCGTCCCCCTAAGAAGAAAGCAAGGGTATAAGCACTACTTGAGCCATCAGAGCCTGCATCAGAGCCTCAGCCGCCTCAGCCACCTGCCACAGAGTCTCAGATTCCCTCTTGGATGACTCCTGAGGTGGTTATCAGGCGTCCCATGGTTACTCAGCCACCCATTGAGGGTAACTTGGATTGCAGGGCTAGGCCATTTCACTCCGAGCTTTGCTTTGACAGAGCTACCTTCAGGCTTCAGCCAGAACTCAAAGATTCCTTCCATCTGCTGCAGGAGGTACCATATGGAGCACTTGATGACTCCTAGGGATTTCTTCTATCCCCGTGTAGCATTAGACTTTTATCAGTCTATGACTACGCATCACGTCCGGGATCCTACTGTCATCCACTTCACCATTGACGGACGCCATGGTATCTTGGGAGCCAAACATATAGCAGAGGCCCGCGCATTCCCTACGAGCCAGCACGTCCAGAGGATTATCGAGTCTGGGGTCATCCTTCCTAGAGTGACATGGTTCATATACTGTTCAGAGGGGCATCCACACACTCCTATATGTTGAGGAAGGAACTCCCTCCTAGCATGTTCTTTATAGATGCACTCCTACGCCATAATATCTATCTGATTCAGCATATGGTGCAGAGGAGATGAGCTTTTCTAGAGGCGCTGTTCAGGATATCCGAGGGATTTTTCTTTAGCCTCATCATCTCATTATGGTCGTTCTTCTGTACTTTGAAGAGAAGGTCCATAGGAAAAAGCTACTCAGAGTGGATGCTATTCCACTTCTATTCCCGAGGTTGCTATGTCAGATCTTGGAGCACTTAGGATATCCTTCTCAGCCTCAGCTTGAGCGTAGACGCATTTGCCGAGAGATATTCACTCTCGACAAATGGACTAGTATGACAACCTATGATGCAGAGCCAGGATCCCTAACTGGACCAGAGCATCCAGAGATTCCACATCCAGAGCATCTAAAGAAGCCACAGTCGGTTGAGATACCAGCTGACATGAGAGCAACTGCCCCTGCAGTGCCCTCTACAGAACCTATGCCTGAGGTTGCACCCTCTGCTCCTCCTGCCGCACCAGGGACTCTACCTGTTATACCATCTACATCAGAGCCTCCTCCTCTATCTAAGTCTAGGATCGCCATATCCATTTCCGAGTTCAGAGGCCTATGTCACACTTTGCAGACATTGACCACTTCTCAGAGCATCCTGACTCAACAGATGACAACTCTTTGTGCCCATCAGGAGCAGATTATCGCCACCCAGACCCAGCATACTGCCATCCTTAGGCAGATACAACAGCACCTGGGTATTCTATCGACTCCTGAGCACGCTATTCCTATCCCATCAAATCCTACAGATACATCATAGGGCCCTCCTCTCGCAGAGCAAACTATGCCCCCTGAGGAGCCATCTACAGGAGAGATTTAGGCATCCATCCCGAGCATTCCAACCTCTATAGCCGAGCCATCATCTCCACATGATCCTTCTACCACTATCTGATCATTTGCATAGTTTCCTTTCTGTATTTCTTTACTAGTATAGAACTTATAATCCCATGTTTTTTATGTTTTATATATTGGGATTGGTTGTATTACTTGTTTTGCTCTATAGTGTACTTTCTTGAAGTAATACAAATCTATCAATTTTTTTAGTATTCTTGGCATAATTTTATTTTAATTCTTCTACTCATATCTTTTATTGTTTTTGAAACATGTGGTTTCTCCTATTCTACTCAAACTTCATATCACTCAGGAGGCATCACTTCCTCCCTGTTTTTCAATCGCTCATGCCACATTGAGGACAATGTTCAGCTTGGTTGGGGGGAGAGTTGAGGAAGGAAGTTTTATTATTAATGCTAAGTTATTTTGATAATTTAGTTGCTTTTTGCTTAATTTTAAATTTTTTAAAAAAGTTTTTATTCCACTCTCCATGGTTATTAAGGAAAAATTCTCAAAAAAAAAAAAAAATGAGAGAAATCGAATTTTTGTTTTTCACTGGACTTAAAGTTTGTTTTATACTTACTAAAGTTGATGAATTGTTGAAACTTCTATTGAATTCAACCTTAGTTCTTCCACTTTAAGCTATTCACACACTGTGCACAATAGGTTCTGAGTATAAGATGAAAAACTATTTCCCTCTTGACTTAGGAAAATTTTAGACTTGGTACCTTTGACCTCATTTAATAGTGTTGGGACACCTTATAAAAGGCCAATGAGCCTTTGAAAAAAAAAATGTTTGCTTGCCTTGAAACCCAAGCAAGGTCTGAGGGGTATATGGTGAAAATCTTTAAAACCTGGTGCCCTAAGCCTTCATTGGTTGGGAGTCACCGACCTCAATGCTCATTACAAGGGTGGATAGGTGGAGTTTAACATACTGTAGGTGCTTGGGTATTAAAATTCATTTTCAAAAGTCTGGGGTAAAATCAAGGAGTTAGTGGTTGAAAGATCCTTAAAGCTTGATGCCCTAAACCTTAATTGGTTGGGAGTCATCGATGGACCCCCGTTACATGGACAATTTAGAAAAGAATACCTTTAAGCCTTGTACTCCTACAATGAAAAAAATTGTGAAACAAAAGGGTGCGTTCTTAGCCTATTAAATTTTGTCAGTTTGCTAAGTGTTGAAAAAAAAACTAGGTTGGGGGGAGAGATTAGTTCAACATACTATATTCGGAAGCTATCAAGTAACACTTAGATTTTTGTGGAAGAGTAAGGTTTGGACCTTTGGAAGTGGAAATGATTTTAAAGCTTCAATTTGCATAATGTCTACTCTTTATGAATTGTGATTAGAAAAAGTTTTTGATAACTCTTGTTGAAATTTGGGTTTTATATCTTTAATGTTCCATGTGAGAGTAAGATCATCATGCCACTTAAAATTTTTTGAAGTGATCAACATGATTTTGTAAATTATATTACTGTTTATTTTACTTTTTCTCTCCTTCATTGCTAAGGGACTAGCAATATGTTAGTTGGGGGGAGTGATTACTACTAAAAAAGTGTTATTTTGTACCTTGTAATTAACTCTTTTAAACACTTTTGAGTAGTAGTTATTAATTTTTAACCCAATTAGCATATTAAGGACCTTTGCAATCAGTTCTAATCAAATTGTGTTAAGTTTTGGTGTTTTTGATAGTATTTTGATCACCAAAGCAATCCAAGATTGAGGAGAGTTCTATGGAATCCATGGAAAAAAAATTGGAAGCTCATTAACATGAAGAACCTAAGCCTTGAAGCTTTATAGTCCTTTTCCAAAAGCAAATCATGAATGCAAGGAGGGAAAGCAAAGAGAGAAATCTAACATGAAGAATTCAAGAGGGCAGAAACTGTTGGACACTTTTGGAGCATTTCCTGGAGTCCATTTCATGCATACTATATGTCGTTTCGAAGTTTGGGAAGTCATAAATCCAATGCTTCAAACGGTGCACGAATCAGAGTTGAAATGAAGAAGTTATAGTCATTGGAAGCCAATCACACCAAGTTGAAGGCCAATTTCGCAGCTGCGAAATTAGCCTTTGGCTGCGAAATGGAGACCTTCAACTTGCGAAATTTTGCAGCCCATCTTGCATGCCTGTGAAATCCTCCTGAGTGCTTCCAGATATTTGCGACCAACACTTTTAGATTTTTTTTTCAGATATTTGTTGTTTAAATCCTCATTTTCTCCTTGTAATCCACCAATCATAGGATTCCTTAGTTAATAAGTAAGAACAAATGGTGAATAACCTCATATATGTTTGTAATTTTCTTTACACATACATCATCTCGGGAGCTTGTTCTCAGAGACAACTTTTTGTATAGTTTTGAAGGAAGTAATATACAAAGTTTTGCTCTGCCTTACCTACTCATTTTGATTGTATTTTTCTTACTAGCCAAACAAGCTCTGAAGATGTTTCCTCAAAGAATGAGTGGCTAGGTTTTTTGTCTCTTGGAGCTAAGGTAGCTGGGTAAGGTGCTGAGTGCAAGAATTGGTAGTTTTGTTTTTTCAGCTATTAATGAAGAGAAAGTGTGACCAGTTATTGGTTTCTATGTTTTTAGTTAACTTAAAACACCTTTAAATCACCTGGGCCAATACTTGGTAAGGCAAGTGATCTCTATCCACTGAGATGCACTAGTTTACCTCTTGCAAGCCTTTGAGAGGTGATTTGAAGGTAGGATTTTCTAGAATTGCCAACACTTAGTAAGCTTTTGGACTCTAAGGAGACATCCATTAATTATCTCTTGCGAGCTTGAGAAAGGAAATCCAAGGTTAAGAATCACCTTGAATGGAAAATGCTAGGTGAGAGACACGAGCCATTGCAAGATGAATCAGTGAAAGGGATTTAGTGTTTGAATCCATAAAAGGGAAGCATCTGTACCGCACTGGTTAGAGAATTAACTATATGTTAATTCTCTAATGCGAGGAAAAGATTCAAGTGACCGGAACTCTATTTTTGTATGAGGAGCCTGACCCCAGTGACCCTAAAACTCCAAGAAACTCTTTTCTTTATTAGTAATTTCAATTACTCTTAGTTTTGGTTAGCTTAAAACCAATCCTTTTTCAACCAAAGATTATGTTTTCTTTTAAAGCTAACCTTGAAATGAAAAAACATCAATTCAACTTTGAATTAATGTTAATAGTAAGTTGAAAACACTTCACAGTGAACGATCCTAGAGCCACTATGCTATGTTAGTTAAGGCTATCCTAGTACATGGTGATATAGGTTATAAATTTTGTTGATTACTCTTGTCTGAGGACCAAAATCAAGGTACACCAGCTAGGCACGCAATCACCTATGCAATGATTTTAAGCTTAAACAACAAATGAAATCTGAACAAAAGGTCTACAAAAATGATTTTAGCACGTTTTATGGTCAGTTTGGATTCAATCAAAAGGAAACTAAGCTCCATTCTAAGCAATGCAAAAAAAAGACAAGTAGTAAGAAAACCCAATAGGGAAAACCTTTATCATAATGAGAGGGGAACTCATGGAAAATATAAGATGAATGAAATAAGAAGTTAAGACACATCCAAAGAATAATGAGTAGATGACATCATGAGAAGATAGAAACCCCTTCACACTCCAATCTAGTTTGTTTTAAGTGTGGAAAAGTAGGACACTTTAAGAAAGATTGTAAGGTTAAGAAGAAAATTAATAACTTGAATGTTTCAGATGGGTTAAAAGACATGCTATGTGAACTAATGTTAAACACCTCTAAATCTAAATCTATGACCGGTTCAAATAACCAAGATGACATAAACCAACTTCAAAACACTGAAGAAACTTCAAGTCAATCATCTAGTGATCAACAAGAATACATTAAGGATAGTTGTGATTGCCAACCTAAGACTATAAATCTCAGCCAAGAACAAGAGTTAATTCTAGATCTATTAAAGAAGGTAAAAGATTCGTCAGTCAAACAAGAACTTTATGAAGTCTTTAAGAAATTTGTTCACAAACTAGAAAATAAGAAAATAGTAAGTCCATACAATCTAAATGAAATCTTAACAAGATTCAATCAGAAATCTCTCAAAGATGTAACTATTAAGGATCTTCAGGAAGAAATAAGACAATATAAGATGAAAGTACAAAAATTAAGACAGTTCACAAACTTAGGTTTAACAGACCTCCAAGATCAAATTAATAAGATTTTAAACAAAGCATAGGGGTGCAAACGGAAGAACCCTAAATGCATGAATAAAAACTCTAAATTGGCAGTTATAGGGTTTGAATATCAAAGCCAAAGAGAAAGAATTAATAGAACACATTGTCCCTAAGGCATTATAGAAAAACCCTAGAAAGTATAAAAAAATGAAGCACTAAACCAAAGTGTAGGCAAAACCCAAAAAACTAACTTGAGAAATTTGAAGAAACGGTGACAACCTTCGATAATAGATGGCAAAATAGTAGCGAAATGCGTAGAGAGGAGCAAAAAAGCATAGGAATGGTAGAAAGTGAAAATTGAGAAAGAAAATAGGTTTAAATAAGAAATAGGAGGAACGACGATCGAGACACCCTCTATGAAGCACCACTTGATAGTGGGTATAATCATTATCCACTATAATAAGACCATTCGGGTCTTAAGCCATCGACACACATCTAATAGGCATCAACTCCCATTTTTTTTTTTTTTTTAATTTCATCATCTTAAGCAATGTACATTGTGGGCCTATGAGGTTGTGATGCGACCAAGCTGATTTTTCTCAACGAAGCCCATTTCATCCAAAACATGAGTGGCCTTAGATGAGAAAGGTGGGCATTGTGGGCCTATGAGGTTGTTTGGATCTAGTAGATGGAATCGCTTGCTTAGTGGGAAACCATACCAAGGAACATAACTCCTTATTGGGTAGTAGGAATATAAATATAGTAGTTACACGTCATTAAAGACCAATGATCATCACATTAATCGCCAACTGTTTATAATAATTAAGTGGTTGGCCATTACACATTAATGTGCATTAAAGAAATAATGAATATAAATCATAAAAGTGCGAGTAAAGTTTTGGACCTTGCATTTATAAAAAGCACCAACACTTGAAATCAAGGTCCACAAAGAAAACCTTTTCAAATTGTGCTAGA
This sequence comes from Vitis riparia, assembly GCF_004353265.1. Lineage (NCBI taxonomy): Eukaryota > Viridiplantae > Streptophyta > Magnoliopsida > Vitales > Vitaceae > Vitis > Vitis riparia. The sequence goes on along the minus strand of NC_048438.1, from coordinate 5,849,062 downwards.
AATTTCCTCAAGCTAACTTAGCCATTGGAGGGGTGTGCTCGGAAAAACCATCTAGTCACTCATTTTTGCAAGTCCATGTAACAACTAAGTGGAGAGGGTTGCCTAAGACAAACAATAGTTTGTCATGCACCAACATATATATAATGCACCAATTAAATGTAGAAAAATATAACACATACATAGGAAAAATCAAGTTATTTTGATGTAAAAAATAAAGTTGAAATGAAAAAAAAAAAAAAAGAATGTGGTGTTGGAAATTCCAATAAAGATATTTGAAATAAATGTAATGATGAGCCTATTTGTAGGAAATAAAATACCTTTTATTCTTTTTGGATTGGGAAAGTTAGGATATGTTTTAGAGAACTAATTTTTAGAATAGTTTTTTATTTTCTAGAATAAAAAATACGGAAAATATGTTTGAGAATCAAAAAACTGTTTTTTGTTCTTAAAAATAGAAAACAATATGTTTTCAGATAACATTTTTTAATTGTTTTCTATTGTTTTCTTAGGATTATACAAACATATAAAATTATTAAAAATAAAATACTAGATATAAAAATTATTTTTAAAACATATTTAAAAATATTAAAAATAGGTTAAAAACATTTTAGGTTTCAAGCATATTTTTGTTCTATAAAAATTAGAGAACAAATTTTTAAAACTATTTTTCAAAATTGTTTTCAAAAATAGTTACCAAACAGGTCGTTGGTCGCATTTCTTCATATATTTTCATATAATTAGACATTATCCTATTTTTTTTCCTAATATTTTTCAACTAACATATATAAATTTTATATCACTCCTACATTTAAATTAAAAGTTGGATCTTACACAACTTTTTATATTTTTTTCATTTTTTTTTATTTTACCCTTTAAGTGAAGCTCTATCATGGAAATGGTGATATTAATACCATTTATAATATAATTTTTATATATACCTAATAAGAAATCAATTTATATTTAAAAAAAAATTATTAAAAAGAAAAAAATTGTCACCCTAAGAATGCAACTATTTGAGTTGAAAAATTGTAAATCATATTTTGGGCTTTTACTCATGCTTTTTTCACTTGCATAAATTCAAACACTAAACAAATCTTTTGCACAAAATTTACAATTTTGTTGGACCCTATTTATTTTTATTATTGCTAGCAGCTAAGTTAGGAAAAAACTTTTGCAAAAATAAAATAATAATAGAAAAATTTTCAAATCTATTACCAGTAATAATCATAAAATAAGGAAATTTATGAAAGAGTAGGGGTATAATCTCTCAATTATTGCATAGCTCATAGCTCTACCAAATCCATCAAACCATTAAACTATGTTTAGTTTACAGATAATAAAAAATATTTGTTTTATATTTGAATATCATTAAAAATGGCAAGGAAAATATATTAACAAAAAAAGAGAAGAAAATATTAAAAATAAGTTTCTCCTCATTTTCCTTATAAATTTTTTAATTTTCTAAATTAGTTTTCATTTAACCTTTTTTTTTTTAATGAACCTCCAAAAAAGAAAAAAATAAAAAAGAAAAAAGAAAAATATAATATTTCGAGTGCATTTGAGAGTGATTTTAGAAAGCGTTTTTAGCATTTCTAACATTTGAATGATAAAAATTTTCAAGCATTAAGAATATTCGAAGTGCTTTTTAGAATTACTACCAAACGAGCTCTTCTTCATCCCTTCTTTTTTATCTCAATTTTCTTTCCAAACCAAAGTTAACGGCATGTAAAAATTAGATGAGTCATGGTCTTTAAACATGTGAATACAAAAATATTAAATTCTATAGGAATAAAATCTTCTCGTTCGCTTCATTAATGCATATAATAATAATTTTTATTTTTTAGTTTAGAAATCCTTAAAGCCACAAGAAAATATAAATTAATAATTAATTAAAAATATATATTAAAAAAAAGCAAACAAAAAATTCATAACGTAATTTTTTACAATTTCTATTCTTTCAATTTATTTCTTTCTCAAAATATATATATATATAATTATGTCTTTTCTTTATATATAAATTGAACTCAACCTCTTTTTTCTTTACATCTAAACTGAACTCAACCTCAATGTTAAATTTGCTTGGATATGTAGATATGTTATAGATTAGCTTTTTATCTCTAGGAAAAAACAATAGAAAGTTTTTCTAACTATGATAGAAAATAAAAAGAAAATAAGATTATGTTTGGTAATTGTTTTTGAAAATTATTATATCATTTTTGTATAATAAAGTCTATTTGAAAGCCTAAAATATTTTTAACATATTTTTAAATATATTTTTAAAATAATTTTTATATCTAGTGTTTTATTTTTAATTATTTTACATGTTTCCATAATTAATTTTTAAAACAATCCTAAAAAACAAGTAAAAATAATAAAAAAACAACTAAAAAGATGTTTTATGAAATCATCATATTTTTTGTTTTTAAGAACAGAAAATAAAAAATAGTTTTTGATTATTGAACGTTTTGTTTTTGTTTTTATTTCGGAGAACAAAAGACTATTTTAAAAAATAGTCCAAGCAGGCCCTAAAAACCTAAAGAAGATTAAAAAAAAAAAAAAAGGAAACTTGTGTTTTCAACCTATGATTAGGAAAATATATGGTTTTGGAATCGTACAGAAGTGAAATATGAGATTTCCATGTTAATGAGAAAATATTATATTTCTCGTGCACTATATACTGTTTAGGTATGAATTTCCAAAATTGCCCTTTAATGTTTCCCTGTCAGCAGCCACCAGTGTCCATGTCAACAGGAAGGTGCGCAATTTAATAAGCACCAAAATTTGAAACTTGAAGTTATCAAATCTGAAACCCACAAAACACCTGACCCAAGAAACATTTGAAATTTGGGAAACTCTCTCTGTCATTTTCTCTCATTTTGCCCTAACTCGACCTCATAAAATTCTCATTTTCATAGCTCATTTGATACACGAAGATAGGCAGTCGATCTATTTATTGACGTCCTGACCAGGCAATGGATACCCATTTTCCCAGAGCCGTCTTCGTCTCATTTCGGCATAACCCTAGTGTGCCTCTCTTCAAGAATTGGCCACCCAAACCCAGTAGGCATCTTCCGAAAACCTTCAATGAAGCCAAAGTCGAGGCATATCTTCATATTTCTTCATCAAAGGTGCAATTTTTTTAAGGTTTCTGGAAACTGAAGTGGAGCTTCCTCTTGTTGTGGATTAATAAATCATAGGTGAGTTCTCCATTTAAGGATTCGTTTGGTTGTTGAGAAAATATTGGGGCCAAAGGTCTTATATTTTGGGGTTTTTTGTATTTTGATTCATTTTCGCATCAATGAAATAGGCGGAAAATTTGTTTTGGTTAAAGAAATTTTTAGATGGAGTTAATTTTAGAAACGAGAATGGTTGTTTTCCGTTGTTAAGGACCCTGTGATTTAGAAGATTTGGGATTTTTTTTTTTGTTATATATTAAATTTTTATGTTTACATGGACGGCTGTTTGTGGGGAATTGTTTAGGAAAATTTTTTTGAGAACCACACACATCATAAATTTGTTGTATGTTCCTTTTTAGTTTTGAAAATGGAAGATATTTTTTTAATGTGAATGAAAGCCTTAGCTTAATAGGTTATGTGTAATAGAGGAAGGAGACTGTGTTGAAATAGTGAAAAAAATGTTTATGGGTTATGTACTTTCAAGAATCATATACAATTAACAATGTAACTAAGTAGTTTGATTCAAAAATAGCTTGCTATAGGACTTTATTGTTCTTATTAGACATTTTTTTTTGGTAACCTGTAATCTATTTATCATTAGCTCATGGATGTTACATACTATAGAGGATTTAAACCAAGGGAGTTGTGGATGAGTGGCAAAGTTTGAACTCTTTGAAATTTTATTTTTTTTATCCCATGGAGAGAAAACTATTTAGGTGTTGACATTTTAAATGCAAGTAAGTGGTATAGGCCTGATGGGTGAAAATAGGTGGATTAAGTTTATCAATACTACAATCAAATTCTCTATAGTGAAAAAATAAGATTCTCCTTTTGGTTTTTCACCAATCTTACTAGTTTTGAGACAAGGCAATCCTTTTTCCTCATATTTGTTTATGTACTCATAGAAGTCTCAAGTTATATGGTTTAAAGAGCCATCAATAATGGTTTCCTTCAAGGCTTTATGACCAGTGAAATAATATTGAAGGGTTATAATTTTTTCATTTATTCTTTAGTAAGGGTTGTATTCTTTCCTTTGATAGGAAATGGTAATGACTAATTGTTAGTTTTGGGGTGAACCTTCTTTTCTTTATGGTGGTTCTTTGAATGAATAGAAAATTTTATTTCCGAAGTAGAATGTCAGAACATGGAATTAGTACTTTCAATTGTTGGTTAAAGGGTAGGGCGTTTGACATTTATATACTTAGGCTTACCTTTAGATGTTCCTTTTAGATTGATGTTATTAGGGATTTAGTAGAAAAAATGATCATAAGAAATTAACTTATTAAAGAAGACAATATTTATCTAAGGCTAGAGACCAACTTTGATTAAAAGTTACCCTTACTAACTTCTCAATTTATTTCATATATATATATTTTTTGTCTTGAAGTAGACAATTCTTTGGAGAATAAGGTTTATCTTACAAAGTGTCTACCATTTGTTTAGGGAAATAAGTAGGAGTTTTTAAAGTTAGGAGTCTTTTAATACTAAACAAGTTGTTGGAAAGTAGGTTTTGTGATTGCATGGTTGTAATTTCTAAATTAATTCTCATCCTGAAATTGGCATTATGTACAAAAATTGTAATTTATTTGATGATGTGGTAAAACATTTAGGTTAATTCAAACATAGGGTAGTTGACTTAATGTTGATCACTTGTTAAAGAGGTTTAATGGTTACATGTTTCGTAGAGTTTTCTTATCTTGATCAAATTAGCATAGCAATGATTACTGACTAGCCTGATGCTTATAAAATATTATCCTATGCTTGTCTGAACTGGCTAGATTAATTCATGAAAACCCTTCAAAAATCAGGATTTATCGTTGTGTACGCATTTACTGACATTTGGAGGTTTGCTAGGTTCTTTTTTATACAACTAACTTATTGGAAAAGAACATAGATCCTCTTCACTCTGATTTGATCCAACTCCTCTTATCATGCAGATGCAAGCTTCCTCGGTTGTTTGCCTCCAATTTGCTCGACCATTCCCAGAAGCAAGCTAGTCCTTTATCCTTAGGTGCATTTGATTCGCAGAAGCAAAGTGTTGCGACAAAGTTTGAGGTGAATATGTTTGTTTCCTGGAACTGCATATACTGTGAATCTAGCTAGAAATTATTTTTCAATTACAAGCCACCGAATATGAAATGTGGAACAGTACTGCAGTATGTGAAGTAATACTATGTAAAACCTACTCTCTTTTGATAATTTAATTGATTTAAAATTGTAAATAGTATTTGCATAAGTACATGTTAATGTGGTTATTTGGATTATTGACTGCATATATGGTAGTTTGGAAATCATAATGTGTTTCTTTTGTTGTTTGATGAAGGTCTTTTATGCGTCTGTGATGAGATGAATATCAATTGTTCACCCCCATTGTGTTTTATGTAATGCTAGGTTTTTTAACTAGTTTGTGTATAAATGTTATTTAATTTATAACAAATTACAAGTTTAGCAAACTTGTCATAGAAAACATGTTTAATGGTCATGAAAATTTAAATATTCAAAATGTTTTCTTGTTCCTATATATTTTTTCATAAAACAAACATAGATATGAATACGTAAAAATAAATTTTAGGTCTACAGAAAAGGTTAAGCATGCAATTAGAATGAGATATATTTGGTTTTTCTTAAATGTAGTATTGTCAGGAGTTGTCTTAATTAGTTGTCACTGTGAATTAGAAGCTTAATAGTTGATGTAAAAAATATTTAAGGTTGGTATATGTGGTCATCTCACTCTTGAAGAGCTTTTCCCCTTTCCAATTATGGCATGAATCCAAGGACTTCAAAAGCTAGTCCAACACTCCTCTACTCACTTTGATCCATCTCTAATAACCTTTGCCTTTTTCCATTATATATACACTCCTCTACCCCTTGACTCATCCAACTCTAAGCTCAAAACACCTGGACTCAATAAGGACCAACCTTGAATTTTGTACACCCCTTGGATCCATCTATCTTCTATCTATATTCCTCATTACTTCTAGACATGCAACACTAGCTAGCTACCTATGTCTAGTATTCATTGATACAAACACAAACACTTATTTATTATTTATTTATTTTGATGAATTTGATACAAACACAAACACATGCAACCACAAACATATCTAGGTATACCTCATGTTAAGGATAGTAGTGGATGTGTTGATATGGGTGGAAAAAAGAAAGAAATAAATAGGTTTGAAATGCAAAACAACCCTGCTATGAGCTTTTCAAGAGTAGAGTGCACATCACAAAACACAATTTTCTTTTGGAGAAAAAGGACACGGTTCTTATACATGTCCACATTGGCAGAAACATTTAAACAAACTGATTGCCTCACTAAAAGAGAAAAGATTAGACTTGCCATAATGTTTCTTGGAACTGAATTTCCAATAAGGTTGGTTGCACAAATGCCCTTACTTTTGTCTAAACTATGTTCAAGCTAATGAGTCTGTTGCATAAAATTTTCAAAGAATTTCTTGTTTTCTGAACAATAAAAACCTAAGATGATCTCTTGATGAAGCCTTTCTTGGCCATCACCCAATAAAGGAGAATCTAAACCTGTGATGCCACCATATGTGCAAAATGGCAATGTAAAAAACTAGCATGTGTTAAAGGTGAACCAATTGTGGAGGAGAGTTGTAGAATATATGATATAGCTAAATTGAAACCCTATTTCAATTTGTAATCGGGTTAAGTTCACAGGGTAATTTGATGGCACATATGCTTGAACAGTTTATGGACTTATTCTCACCCATGTATATACTAGGTCACTAAGAATCACGAGTCTTTCTAACTTCCCAACAAATAAAAAAAAAATGTTATAACAATCTGATCTACGTCAGGTTTGTATTTTAAGACTGCTTTCTGCATCAATTATGTTTCAAGTAGTGATAAAAAAAAAAAATACTTAACAATATTATGGATTGGACTTCAATGTTGGGATTGATTTTTTTTGGGCAAATGAGATATGGATATATTTAAATTATTCAAAATTGGCACTTGATCTTGATTTTTTATTCAAAATTATTGTGGAAAAATTAAAATCTCTATGGATATTTTCTGTGATACAATTCAATGGTATTACATTTGTGTAGTTCTCTTGCCACTTACTATTCTAGTTTGAAGTATATTGTCCAAATTTGGATGCTTATATTTGCACTAACTTTTGTTTCCAACTCACTTTTCATAAGTTAAGGCGTACTTAGAATCATCAAGACAATCAACTTCCCAGTCATCAGAAGATGGGCCGGTATCATTACAACTGTTTTATACAATTTTCTGTTGATTTCTATCTATTGGATGCTAGATTGGCTATTGCAAATAGAAATGTGCAAGTGGATTGTTCTGACATTCATTTTTATAACAACAGTTGAAGGGGCAAAATTCTTTAGCTGAAGGGTCTAGAAGGGAAATTGAGATTCAAGGATTTAACTAACATGGTATGCTATCCACTCATGAAGTTCATTTGTATAATTTTTCTGTTGGCTAAACATGATTTTTTTTTCAAGTTGATAACTTGATATTATGAAATTTCTGAATCCATTTTAGTTGGAAATTAATTATTTCATTTGGGTAGTCTATTGGAGCCTACCTAATAGCCTTATAAAGTGCTAAAAATACTATAAAAAAAAAATAAAAGAATAAAAAACTAGTGTCTGCACATTTGTTATGTTTGGTGTTTTGCACAAATGAACACAATTCAATAGGAAAATAGTTGACTAAATGGAACACTAATTTTAGAAGATGCTTAATGCTTGAGGCTTTTAAATCTAAAAATTGTCACACTTAGATGGCAACATTTTTTTTGGTTTTTTCGATTAAGCAAATTGAGCTGATCCTCAACACTATAAAATCAACTGCTTGGTTTCCAGCTCATTGAAAGCTAGCCAATCATTGATTGTTCATACACCATAATTCTTTATATTTTGTAGATGTTGGATGTAACAGAAAATTTCGTACTTATTGCATGTAGAAACAGAGTTTAACCCATTTTTCTGTTTTCCCCACTTGGAGGCCAAACCCACCTCCTAAGGAATGGCCCCAACACACACATTGTTGCTTCCATAGCTGTGTGCAACTGATTTTAATGCTTCAAAAGCTCATTTGAATATGACAGAACCCTTTAAGCTTTCCCAAGCCAGAAAGCGGAGATCATCCTCAATGTCTCTTCTAATTGTTGGGCTCTTGAGTAATGTTCTTATTGCTAGAACAACCCTAGGCGCGTCACTGGGTCTGATGAGGATTATTTATTAGATGTAGCAGCCCAATTAGATCATCCTCAATGTACTTGTTTTAGTCATGGCAAAGGCATGACTAAAACAAGTACTTCAATAAAAGAGCAACTGCAATTTGTTGAATGAAAAATGTTGTCACAAGTCACATGCTTCAAAGATTAAGTTGGAATGCATTATTGCCCAAAAAAGAGGAACTAAAAGAAAGAAAAAGACAACTATAATTTTACAAATATTCAGTTAGATATTTTACCCATATGTGGAGCTTTTGAAAAGCTCATTTCCAGCATTGAGAAATAGGCATAAAACATTGACCACTTTATGAGTAGAATACCATAAATGTGACAAAGGCAAATTAGAACTTGTCTCTTGGAATAAATTTTTCTTCTTCCAGTTTGTGTAAGGATCTTCTGTATTATATGTTGTTCTATGGATATATCAGATCTTGGGTTAAGGGATGGGTCCCAATCTGGAAAATTAACCATGAAATCTGTGTTATGATCCCGCAACAATTAACAAACCATATTTTATTGTTTACGCAAAATGCTTACATCAACTAGGTGATGCTTTCTAGTTATCAATACACAAATAGGAGTTGGAAAATATGCATTATTGCAATTAAACTATATTTAGTAAAGCAAATTTATAATTTTACATCGTTAGAGTCTACTTCAAACGAACATGGTAAGAAATGATCAAGGACTCTGACCTAGCTCAAAGGCTATTCCACATTTTTTTTCCTGAATTAAACATTAAAAAAATTAAAAAATTGTTTGGTCCTTTACGAGTTCCTCGAAAATTCATATCCATAAGTATTAGTTTAATCTAAATACACTGGATAAACAACCATAAGGAGTATTCCCCAATTGAGGAGAAATTCTCAAACACTTGAAAACTTTGGGATCCTCTCATCCTTCTTTACAAGTGAATGACTAAAAATTTATAGGAAGAAATGATGAAGTATCACCCAAAAATTGAGTGCCTTTTTGGTGCTCAATTCACTCAACTGAACTTGTGAGAATGAGAGATTTTTTAGATTATCTTTCCTTGCAATTGGAATATACTAATATTCTTAAGAATAGGGTGAATCTACACAATCAAGGCATGACAACAATACCATGGATATATGAATCATTCCATAGAATATGACTGATGTTTCATAAGATAATCTTCCAAAAGGGAAATAAAAAAATTGTGACTATAACATGGCCAATTGATTTATCCCAAAAACATACATCAATTCCATTTGTACAATTGTAAATTGTTCGATAAAGAATTTCCCATGCTGCTTCAACATGATGAACTGTTTTACCATAGCGTCTATAGGAGTAGGTTTCTAGTCATTCCTACAAGAGAAATAAGTTAAAATCACGATTATAAAACGCCAAATGTCATCAATTATCAACAAAAATTCTGACCATTGTTCTGCAGGCTTGATATCAATCATGTCATGCACTTGGAAATTTATAATTCTAATATTTAAAATCAAGCATGCAACTCATAAAGGATGGGGGCAGGAGGAAGACACCATAATTACATATAACAATGCTAAAACAGATTGTATAGCATGCCAGATCCTTGTCCTGTTCATAGCACACATACAATCACACAATCGCAATCAAGTAAAATAAATCCACCCTAGGAGAATAAATGAAAGTGGCAATTTTTTGGCCTATGCTTACACAAAAGCACCATTCAATATTAATATTGCCACCAAACTTCAGCCTATTAATTCCAGATTGAAAAAATAATCATGGATCATTTATTGGAGGGCTTTCTAGTTCTCATAAGGTTAGAAAATAAAAGTACAATTAGAGAATTAGGTTATTGAAGCTCTAGAGAATATGAAAATGGAGAAAGTGGGATTTTGAATTTAGAAAAGCTCTACAGAAGATGAATATAGGAAAGACCATAGGAGACAGGGTGATGAAGTTGGACAAAGACTTCAAAAAATTCATGCAGGGCCCACTAGTGACCAAGGGGACCACCATGAGTTTCACATGACAGGATATCATTTCTTGTGGAGTATGGTTGAACCTCCATGGTTCTAGCCTCATATATTGAAAAAAAAAAATCTAAAAGTTTGATCTTAGAGGGTGTTTTGGAAATTTAAGATCATGAGGCTTTTTGGTATTCGACTACAAGAGAAAGAGCTAGGGGAAAATTCATTTTTCCCACCAAACCAAAGGACACATGATAATCAATCCTATGGGTCTCTATAGGAAGCCTTTATAACTTATCTCACCTTATTTATTTCATCTAGTTTGTACTCCTGAGCAAAAACACCTACTTGCATCCAACAAGTTTCTTTCACTAACCCTAAGTAGATAGTTAATCCTACGGGTCTTTGTAAGAAGCCTTTAGATGCTAATCACACCTTATCTGTTTCATTTAGTTTGTACTCCTAAGCAAAAACACCCACTTGCATCCAACAAGTTTCTTCCACTAACCCTAATTAGATAAAAGAGCAATATGGAATTTAAAACTGGAAAATAGAAAATGAACTCTTATGCATTGTCTTATAATATCCTTGGACATAATATTCTTCCATTTTGGCTCCGACAATGCATTTTTTTCAAATTTCAAGGCACAAACAATCACTAGATGGGGCTGCAAATGCACGATAGGAAGTCAAAGAAGCTGATTAAAAATTAAATAAAGACAAGACTTTTGAGAACATAAGAGATCTCCTAGAAAAATTATCAACCATCAATACGGTAGAAACAACATTAGATTATTGTGTTAATCACCTCAATGATATGTGGTTTGGGCATGAACCTATCTGACTGTGACTATTTATTTATTTTTATTAGAACATGACTAAAATATGGATCCTTTTAGACGCAAATACCCATGTCTAAGAGTAAAAGACTGGCGAACAAAAGAGAAAAAAAGAAAATTTTCCAATCATTATTGACTCAAGTAAAAATTCTTTAAGTATAGAATAACATTTTTTTTTTTGTATTCAATAGCAATTAGGGCAGTTAAATTACCATGCCATTAGGGAGTTAAATTACCACAAGTTGAACATTTTCACTACGAAATGCCATTTCAGACATCGGCTCATAAACAACTGGGTTTTGCTCAATTCCTTCCATGCACATGCCAACACCAACCTATGGGAAACATCAATAATTAGTGAGCCATGTCAATAACCTCCTCAAGAACATAGGAGGTGAAATGATATACTGGAATATAAACATCCAAAAGTTTAGTAAATCTCTATTTTATGAAGATGACAAATCAAACAGAAGGAGGAAACCAATGTAGGTTCGAATGGAAGCTTTCATATAGCTATGTACTAATCTTTGTTTTGTCTATACAAAATGACTACAAAATATAGCATCTATTATCTATTTGGTTCCTTGTCATTATATATTCATGGTCACTGATTAATATCTTAAAGTATTGGCTACTAAGTTTAACAAATAGTTTGATGAAGCCAACATGTCTCAAATCCTATTATGTTGTCTGCTTCTACTTTGATAATTAAATCTTATAATGTGCTCACTCAAATTAAATCTTATAATTAAATCTCATCCTCGTTTTATGCTCATACACATTTTTTTATCTGCATCATGGAACCTTCTACATCTAACAAAAATGTAATTGGGCTTCAATAGTTGCATCTAAAGTTTTTTTTTCTCAATTTATTTATTTATTTTTTCCCCCTCATGACTAGAACTTGGAACCTCCTACAAACCCATCCCATCTCTTTATCACTTGAGCTATGCCTCAAGGACTAAGTTTCTATTAATAATTTTTCTTGCACTTGAAAGGCTCTGTGAAAATCATAACTTAAAAAAAAATGGAGATTGCTAAGGGACTTATTGAATTTTACTATAGGTCTATTTTTAGCTCATAGTTTAGTTGGCATAAAAATTAAATTAATCTTTATTTATGTTGGTGTGTTTTGCAGATGCATTTTAGGAGCAACTAAAGGTGGCTGCAGAGAGGAAGGTGTGGTTTTTGTTATATTTTGCGTACTTTGAACCACTTACAACATTCAATTCTATGGTCATGATTAAGCTAGCAAATACACATTATTGCTTAAGGGCTTTTAATTGATAGGCTATGTTTATGCTATGCCTCTTTTTCTTTGTTCTTTAAAACTTTTATGACGTGGTTGAATGTCCCATTAAGCATAAATCACTGAAGTATGTTGTTCATTAACATATGAAATCAACTCACATTGTTATTTGAGTAGCCTTATTTTTAATTTCCATGGCATACTGTCTTTCAATTTTTCTTTCCCTATTGAATTTCTTGATCACTCCATTATTTGTGTTTGCTACATCTTTAGATGGATTTTTCGATTTTAAATATATGAAAATGACATTGCATTGCTTCATTTTACTGGATAACACACTGTGCTTATTCTCTACATGAATTTCTATATATATATTCTAAGAATATCAAGGTTGAGTGGGTTGCATGTACCTTAGTTTGTGTTTAAGTGGCAAACATTTCAATGTTACCCTCGCATCGTCAAGATTAGGTTATTATGCCCATTAGGTTTCGAATATGGGTTAAGGTGCCTCATTATTGTACTTGACAAGAGCATCTCCCTTATCTTATGAGATGTCAAGGTTTTGGGGAAGGATGAAATTTATTAATATTACCTTATAATGTAAATTGCCTATCATAGTGAAACTCAAGTTTCTCGAACTAACTATCAACCTTATCTGCTTACCAAACCTTAGGTACTTCCATACTCAACCTTAGGTAGTACTTTAGTTAAGTGCAAAACTAAATGCCAAAATGAGTCAATAACGATATTTAATCCAACATCATTATAATTATAAAGTGGTCCTTAATACAAAGAAATCTTATATTCATACATAATCCCTAGTTACTTTTGTTGTCGTTTTGTTTGTGACAAGTTTTTATGTGATTAAGGAGATGGAAAGGGACATGTTTTGCTACATTCATGAAGGCGGTGAGCTAGTTAAGTGTGTTGGTGGGTCTATAGAATATTAGGATGGTCGGACTGAATGCATTATTGTTAGCTCGCATATGTCACATAGTGATTTTGTTTCAAAATTGTGTGATGAACTGAACATTGACCGAAATTTAATCAAATTGGAATTCACAGTCAAGTTTAACCCATCATGTCTACTACTGTTGCATGATGACGCAGCCATATTGAAGATGTTCAGATTCAACGAAATGTTTTGTCGTGTCTATGTTTCCCTATCAAGTTAAGTTGTTGCAGCTTGTATCGCATCGACTAGGTGTATATGGCTTTACCAACATCACATTCACTTTGTCTAATAACTTTTGAAAGATATGTAGATGGATGAAGAATTTGTTTTTATGTTTTATTTGTAGTGCCCCAACCCCTATTGTTGGTTCGAATTCGATACAAGTAGTTTCCTTCAGTGGTGATCCCCCAATGGATATCTATAATGCTTTCTTACAATTGAGTCATATGGGTTTTCCTAAAGATGTGTTGAATCAAATATACTTGAATGTGACTCAAGACGGTTCAAAAATTCCATTATGGGTAGTTGACATACCTTCCCCAATGCTGTTGAGTTTCAGGATGTTGTGTATTTGATGTCAATTGCTGGTAGATTTCGTTATTGCTTCAAGAGGAAGAGTATAAAACACATGACAGTAGTCTGCATAGTTAATGAATGTCCTTGGAAAGTCACTACTCATGTAGTAAGGGATTCGAACATTGTTTAGGTTCACACATTTCAAAACCTCCATAATCATAGTTTGGAAAATATTGTCTCATCCCAACCTTTAATGAGATCCAATTGTGCCTCATTGCTTATTGATGATGTCCTACGGTCTACTCCTGATTACCAACCCCGCCAAATTTGTTAGGACTTCCAAAGGCAACATGGGATGCAATTGACATATCTTCAAGCATGGAATATCAAGGAGAAGGCAAATGAGCGCATTTATGGAGAGCCCAAATATTATTACAAATTGTTGCCTTGGATGTGTGAGAAAATGGTTGCAACAAATCCGGGAAGCATTGTTGAGTTGAGTCATTCGAGTGATGGGCATTTTGAGCAACTCTTTGTTACTCATTCGGTATCTATCCAAGGGTTTGCAATGGGGTGTCGACCAATCATAACTATTGACTCAACCCATATGAGTGGCCCATATAGGGGTGCCTTATTTTCGGCCACCGCATACTAAGAAAATAAAGGCTAATTTTAAATGAGGAAAACACCCAAAAGGAAGAGTGAATTGGTTTTTAAAAAATTATTATTGAACACAACAAATTTAAGCACAATAGAAGCAAATATAAAAAGATAGAGTTAGAGAAATCAAACTCATATTTTATAGTAGTTCAACACTTTCTTGCCTACGTCCACTGTCCTAAAGCTCCTAACCGAGTGAGGATTCCACTAACTTGAAGCTTCAACCAAACTTCTAATCTCCTTTACACTTGGATTCCGGCTCCAATGGGCTCTTACACAATCTCTTCAAGATTCAACTCACTTGAAGGCTTTAACACTCAATTTTTCAAGAATGAATCCCTCAACCTAGCTCAATAATAGCTCAAATACAAATCAAAGCTAGGATGAATAAAAAAGGTGCACTAAAGGATATGCAAGTGAAGATTTAATGCACCAAGAAAGAAATGAGAGCTTTTAAGGCAAGAACAAGTGGGTAGACAAATAAATGCAGGTGCTCTCTTCTTCATAAATGAAGTGAACCTCTCTATTTATAGGTTTCTAAACTCAGGAGCCAAGAAAATCAAAAAGCATCCTTAACCGATCGAGTTGGGGGTCGACCGGTTCACTAGCCATTGGAGCATTTAATGCTTTGAAAGGTTATCGTTGCTCCAACCAGGCCTCTACCGGAGGTCGACCAGGAAGGAAGATACCTCGACCGGGAAGGAAGATACCTCGATCGGGAAGGAAAGGCTACTGGAAAAGCGAGAGTATTTTTTACACTCCTCAATTAGACCTCGACCAAGCAAAGGGTACCGGTCAATCGGTTCCCTGGCCGGTTGAGCCGATTGGCCAATGCCTCGACCGGTTCACCATTTTGGGCCCGAAAACCTATTTTTTTCAGTTTGTTTCTCTTCTAACACTTAGGCAAGGTTTTTAGGTAAATTAATATGCCAATTTTGAAATGTTTTGCCTAAGGTATATTTGATAAAATTCGGGTTTTAATGAAATTGTAACTTTACAGAATAAACCGAGTTTTTCAAAGATGCATGAAATGATATGTAAAATCTAAGTGCACCTATGCATTCATCTTACATTTGTTTCCTATTATTAAAGGTCTTCCAAACGTCTTGATCTTATATCCACTAGGTCCTTTGATGAATTTCCAAATTAATACCTGAGATTCTTTACAATTCAAACCAATTAGTAACTTAACCATGGTTTGTTATCATCAAAACCTGAGGAGAACCCTTGGGTTAACAATCTCCCCCTTTTTATGATGAAAAACCTTGGTTATCTAGGAAAAGAAGAATCTCCCCCTCAAACCAATCATGGATCAATCAATCAAAATTTATGAAGTTAAAACCAAGATAATCAAGACATGCTAGAGAGAGAATGAATTTTCAATAAGAAATCGTGTAAGTCATGAAATATATAAGCATATCATATATAAGTCAAATGTACATGAAACATATAAGCATATCATATATATGATCCAAACAAATGATATGACAATGATATGCATGTAAGTCTCCTAGATCCTAAATATCTCCCCCTTTTGGCAACATAAAAAATGAACAAAAGGGGTCTCTATGAAATCAAGGCTAAGGAGGTGGAGGTGGAAACACAGAGCGTAGGTAAGCCATCATCTCCTCATGCTGACTCTGCAAGAGATCCTCAATGCGCTCAATCCTCTACTATAGATACTCAAACTGAAAGGTGAAACCAACTTGCTATTGATCCATGCGATTCTCAAGACGCTCAAATCAAGAGGTGAAGTTAGCCTGATACTAATCCATGTGATCCTCCATGGAGTAGAACCGAGTATCACTTACTACAACAAGCTCCTCCATGCGAGTGCTTAGAGAGCTAATCTAAGCATATAGATCCATCCAAGGTGCATGATCAGGAGGGTGAGGTGCCTGATGAGGTGGTATCTTTGTGTGAGGAGGCTCAATGAATGATGGCTGAGAAGATGGTCCCGCTATATAAGTTGGCTCAGACATCATCGACCCAGAAAATGTGGCCTCAAACTGAACACCCTTTGACTAGAGTGGAGGAATGTCAAGCTCGGGCTCTCTCTATTGATAGCCACTCTGGGGGTCTACTCCACTCTCCATCTCTCGTATCTTGACCTCCTCCTCTACTTCAGGATGTGTCTATCCCTATCCTCAGGCATATGCTGGTGGTCTCTCTGCTCGCCTAACCCAAGAACCATCGGGGGCCTTCTCAAATTTCATCCGCCCCATTGACAGATCATCATACGTGTCATAAATGTTGGGGGCCTCAAAATCCGTCTCTCTACTCAAATCAACCCCGACATCCTTGAACACTCTGGTAAGGAAGTGACCATAGAGGAGTACGCAAGTCGTGCTCTCACAAAATGAGATCATGTACATCATCATCAAGTACCCCAAGTGGATCCGTCTCCCTTTCAAAATAGAATCCATGAGGAATGCCTCATAATAGGAGACCTCATCTCGATGTCCGCCCCATGGTAGTAGGATACAGCAAATCATGTGGTGTAGTACTCTGTTGATCACGATTAAGCTGTGGACCGAGAGTTTGCCCATCCCTTGGGCTTCTACAAGTCCGTAGATCCTCTGAACGACCTCTCTAGGCTCGAATCCTGGCACAGTGGGCCAAATCTTGGACTCGTACACCCTAAGTCCAATCGAAGCAATATCGAAAATGCGACAAATGCTCTTCGGGTCCAGGCGGATCTCGACTCCTCTAACAGTGGAAATAATTGGGCCACCAATGCCATAAGTAGCCCTCAAATAAAATGCTTGCACCAGAGTCAGGAAAATCGGCTCTGAAACTGTCACCATAGGAAGCCAACCCATCCTATTGAAAATGCCCTCAAACCTGAAATGTTGGAGTTGGGAGAAATTGATATTTCTCTCTAGAACTACTTTCCTTTGAGTAGACTTTTGCTTGTATCGCTGGTAGTCCTCCACGGAACTGAATAGGGCAATGTCAAATCTTGCCTTTCGGCGAGCCTCCGACTAACAAGCTCAATTGGGCACTTGCCCTATGCCCTAGAGGCAACTGACTCTTTCCTAGGAGCCATGAGAAAAAGCAAAACACTGGAGAAGGGGCTGGTAGAGAGAGAAATGAGCACAACCAAAACCCTAGGTGTGCAAAAATGAAGTAGAACTTGACTGTGACGCGCAGAAGGAAGAAAATGCAGTCCAAAACCGAAACCCTAGCCTCCAATCTTGTCGAAAATTCAATCCAAAGCCTTCAATCTGTCCAAACCTCACTCAAAATAGTCTCTAGAAGCCAAAATGTGAAAAATCCCTGAAGAAATGGTGGAGAAACTAAAGCGTAGGAGTCACTTAAAAACCTTAATCCCGACGAACCAATCAACCAGTCCTGGTCCTGTTGACCGCCTACTCAACGCGGTCAACGACTTGACTTTTCCAAATTTTCACGTATTTTCTCATTTTGTGATCCTCTCCCTTCCCTTTTCAATCGAAATCCCCAATTTTTTATACCCAATGCCAAGGGAATTTTGATTTTTGGTCAAAATTTGACCATTTATCTAAGTATATGTCTATGTGATGCATATGACATGAAATTCATGCAATCAAAAGATACATTCATAAAAAATTCATAAAGTAATCATTAGATCATAAAGAATTCACCCCTAATTGTCTTCTAATATCAACAAATTTTTCTTCACTTAGAGGTTTTGTAAAGATATCTGCAAGTTGATATTTTATGCTTACAAATTCAAGTGTTATGTCACACTTTTGTGCATGGTCTCTAAGAAAATGATGTCTAATCTCTATGTGCTTAGTCCTAGAGTGTTGCACGTGATTTTTTTTATATAGTTATGGCACTAGTATTATCACATTTAATAGGAATATGCTCAAAAGATAAATCAAAATCACAAAGTGTTTGTTTCACCCAAAGAATTTGTGCACAACATAAATCGGTTGCTATGTATTCGGCTTCCGTTGTTAACAAAGTTACCAAATTTTGCTTCTTACTATGCCATGAAACAAGTGAGTGTCCTAGGAAATGACAAGTGCCACTAGTGCTTTTTCTTTCAATTGTACAACCGACAAAATTGGCATTCGAAAATCCAATTAATTCAAAGTTATCACTCTTAAGATACCATAAGCCTATGTCCATTGTCCTTTTCAAATATCTGAGAATTTTTTTTATGGAACTTAAGTGAGATTCTTTAGGACAAGATTGAAATCTAGAACACAAGCATACACTATACACAATGTCGGGTCTACTAGCAGTCAAATATAGCAAAGAACCTATCATGCCTCTATACATAGTAGAGTAAATGGATTTACCTTTCTCATCCTTATCAAGCTTGATGGATGAGCTCATTGGAGTCTTCATTGTTTTGGCTTCTTCCATGTTGAACCTTTTGAGAAGATCTCTTATATACTTTGCTTGATTGATGAAGGTTCCTTCTTTTAGTTGCTTGATTTGAAGTCCAAGGAAGAAGTTGAGTTCTCCCATTATGCTCATTTCAAACTCACTATACATGCACTTAGAAAATTCTTCACAAAGAGGGACATTGGTAGCACCAAAAATAATATCATTAACATATATTTGAACTAAGAGCATATCATTTTCTTTGGTTTTTATGAAAAGAGTTGTGTCAATTTTTCCTATTTTAAAACCCTTTTTCAAAATGAATTTACTCAATCTTTCATACCAAGCTCTAGGTGCTTGTTTCAAACCATAAAGTGCCTTTTTAAGTTTAAAAGCATGGTTAGGAAAGTTAAAACTTTGAAAACCGGGTGGTTGTTTAACATATACTTCTTCATTTATAAAGCCATTTAAAAAATCACTTTTCACATCCATTTGATATAAAACAAAGTCTTAAAACATGCAAAGGCAAGTAGCATCCTAATGGCTTCCAACCTAGGTACGGGAGCAAAGGTTTCTTCATAATCTATCCCTTCTTCTTGATTTAAACCTTGAGCTACCAATCTTGCTTTATTTCTAACAATTATGTCATTTTCATCCATTTTATTTCTAAAAACCCATATAGTTCCAATAACACTTTGATTTGAAGGTCTTGGTACTAATTCCCATACTTCACTTCTTTCAAATTGATTTGACTCTTCTTGCATAGCAATCATCCGATTTTCATAATCTAAAACATCATTTATATTTTTAGGCTCAATTTGAGAGATAAAAGCTAGATTATTGAAAATGTTTCTAAGAGAGGATCTATTTCTTACCCCACTAGATGGATTACCTATAATTTGATCTTGTGGGTGATTGATGACAAACTTCCAATCCTTAGGAAGGTCTTGGCTTGATTCACCTTGCACTTATTGAGGAGGGAGTAATGCCAATGGTGATTCTTCTTTCTTGGGATCTTATCCAATTACTTTTTGTTGCCTTCTATCTTCAATTTGTAATCTTCCCATGAAAGTATCCAAACCTAAATCATCATCAAAACTCTCTCTTTCTTGGAGAGAATTGTTAGATTCATAAAAAGTAACATGGATGGACTCCTCTACAACAATGGTTCTTTTGTTAAAAACTCTAAAATCTTTACTTGAAGTTGAGTAACTAAGGAAAATTCCAACATCCGATTTTGCATCAAATTTTCCAAGATTGTCTTTGGTGTTTAATATAAAACATTTGCACCCAAAGACTTTGAAATAGCTAATGTTGGGTTTCTTGTTTTTCCAAAGCTCATAGGGAGTTTTCTTAAGAATGGGCCTCAATAATATTCTATTTAAAACATAACAAAAAGTGTTAACCACTTCAGCCCAAAAATATTTTGGTAAATTGTTTTCATTTAGTATGGTTCTAGCCATTTCTTGAAGAGTTCTATTTTTCCTTTCAACTACCCCATTTTGTTGAGGAGTTTTAGGAGCTGAAAAATTGTGGTTAATTCCATGCTCATTGCAATAATCTTCAAAATCAATATTTTCAAATTCTCTCCCATGATCACTTCTTATACAAGTAATTGTAAAACATTTTTCATTTTGAACCTTAATGCAAAACTTTGAAAACTCATAAAAGGCTTCATTCTTTTGACTTAAAAACAAGACCTATTTGTATCTAGAAAAGTCATCCACAATAACATATGTATAAGACTTTCCTCCAAGACTTGGTGTCCTAGAGGGACCAAATAAATCCATATGCAACAACTCAAGTGGCCTAGATGTGGAAATGAGGTTCTTATTTTTGAAAGAGTTTTTGATTTGCTTTCCTACTTGACAAGCTTCACAACTTTATCTTTTTGAAAATTTATTTTAGGAAGGCCTCTAACAAGTTCATCTTTGTTGAGTTGGGAAATAAGGTCCATGTTAGCATGTCCCAACCTCCTATGCCACAACCAACTTTGATCATGCATGCTTGAAAAACATCTATCATGATCATCATATTTTGAAATATTTGTAGCGTAAACATTATCACATCTATGACCATGGTTTTATCATTTTAAATATCCTTGATGATGTAATGAGATGCTTCAAAAATCACTTTAAAACCTTTGTCACAAAGTTGACTAATGCTTAAAAGGTTATGTTTTGAATCATCTACTAATAAAACACTTTCAATAAGAGAGGATGTGTCATTACCAATGTTGCCTTGACCAATGATTCTTCCTTTTACATTGTCTCCAAAGGTAACATATCCTCCATTTTTCTTTGTAAGGAAAGCAAACTTGGATTCATATCCGGTCATGTGTCTTGAGCATCCACTATCCAAGAATCACTTATCCTTCTTTGAACCCTGTAATATAAAACTCAAGTTGATTTAGGTACCCATATCTTTTTGGGTCCTTGAGGGTTACTGACCTTGGATTTTTCAAACCAAACTTTTTTAGCTTTTGCATTTGAATTCTTTTGAGAACCATTTCTTAAAGGACATGTACTACTAATGTGCCCTCCTCTTCCACAAAAGTTGCAAGTAGTGGAAGGACTTGCACTTGTGGATTCTTTTACAAAATAGTTTTTAAAATACTTTTGATTTTTTGAAGATTTGAATCATAACCCTTGTTTGTCAAAAACACATTTTTGGCTAGCTAAAATCATTTCAAAAGATTTTTGTCCACAAGAAAATATTGAAAACGAGAAGGTCAACCATTCATTTTTCTTTCTCAAAATCTCATTTTCTTTTTCAAGAGAAATTTCAACATTTGAAAAATTTTCTTTTACTTCTCCAAGTTATTTTTCAAGTTGTTGAATTTTCTTTTTAAGAGAAATATTTTTCAAACTAAGTTTTTCAAAATCCTCGTACAATTATTCAAAAACATCATGTATATACTAAGGTCAGAGTTTACCTCATCAAGTTCATCTATTGCCATGAAGCATATGTTTGCCACTTCTTTCTCCTTTCCTTCTTCGAAGGATTCTTCACTTTCACTCCAAGTGGCCATCATTGCTTTCTTCATTCTCCTAATGGCTTCACTTTTGTAGAGAGGATAATCATATTTAATGTGTCCCATTTTCTTGCATTTGAAACACACAAAATCACTTTTCTCTTCCTATTTCTCCTTGTCACCATGAGATGAAGATTCCTTTTTAGAAAGGTCTCTTCTAGAGGTGAACCTTCTTCCTCTAAACCTTTCACCTCTTATGTATTTGTTGAGCTTTCTTGTGATGAGGGTTAAATCATTATCTTCTTCTTTAGTTGTAGCTTTGAGAGCTATGCTCTTTTTTTTTTTTCTTTTTTTTGTCTTCACCTTCTTGTAGCTTCTTTGCTAAATTGATCTCATACGTCATTAATGACCCTATGAGCTTCACCATAGGTAGCTTGGTCAAGTCTTTGACTTCTTGAATTGCGGTGACCTTTGTATGTCACTTTGATGGGAGTGACCTCAAGATCTTCATTAGCAAAAAAACATGGATAACAAATAGAGGAAATGAAAAAACCATGTTCCACCAAGATCTGTTCTGGTAAAACATTATATAGTTCTTTCACAAATTTTTATAACTCTGAACTTTTAGGCATAACTCAAATATTGCGACATCTTTGTAATATTTTTTTCTTATTTCATGTTGTAGGTTAAGTTACCGAAATCCCGATTCTTGGGAAAGAGTTTCCTGACAGTCATTGAGACACTCCCAATAGAGAAAAAAAATGTCATAGTTGATATGGGATTCGTAGGTTTGCTGCAACTAGGTTGCAAAGAGTTGCGGTATGAACTAATCACGTGGATAATCGCCAATTACGATATAGGCTATCACCGATTATGTATGCGGACAAATGTTGTTGTCCCAGTTACTCCCAAAGATGTTAGAGAGGTGATAGGCATCCCAGACAATGGTGTGGACATTGTCATTTATAATAGGTGCAACATACCCAATCGCACATATAACATTCAGTTATTGGAAGATAATCTGCGTAATCTACCACTTGGCAACAAATTCAAGAAATCCTTCCTCATATTTGCATGTGCCACTATCCTTGCCCCCAACTCAAAACTTGTAGGACACAATTTGGGATAGTGATGTGGCTGTCCACAAAATTTGGGCAAAGTTTGTGCTACAATTTGTAAATGATGGAATAAGGGACTATCGTAATAGTCACCCGACATACATTAGAGGTTGTATGTTGTTCCTTCAAGTAGTGCGTTATTACTCTCTTCACACGAATGTCATATACGTCTTTCATATTAATTTGTGAAGTTATTGATCTTTAAAAGGCTCCTCTAACTCACTTATATTTTCTTCCCATTGCACAACTTTTCTATATCACCAAGTTCTACATGTCGTCTGTTCAAGTTGAAGTGTGAACCCCACTATGTGCTGCGTGGATAGATGACCAAATTAAGCGGCGTTTAACAGTAGAAACTCAGACTTATGGAAAGTATGATCATGTCTAGGTATGCTCAAATTTAGCAACCCCATAAATGTAGATTGGTGAAATCATTAATTTTGTTTCGAACATAATCATCAATGTTTGTTTGTTGTATGGACAGGTTCGACAGCCAAAACAACCAGCTACACATATGGATGCACCTCCACACGAAGCAACATGCTCACATTCCGATGACCCCACCAAGGTACTCCATGGCTCTATAACTTTAGAAATGCACACACAAACATGAGCACCATGATTATTATAGTTGACATTGTTAATTGATACTCCATGTCCCTATCTATTACACCATTAAAGCACGAATGATTCGAAAATCAGAACAGTTTATGAGCCTCGCTTCATCTTTGGCAAAAGACATTGCTACACTACGTTCACAGTCCAGTGGAGGACAAACTGGTTGTGCAATCCCCCCACCACAAGCACCAGTAAATGTCAAAGCAAACAAAAAGGAGGCAAGAACCAACATTCATCCTTGTAATGATCAATTTATAAGAAATTGTACTGGTTCAGCAAGGACACATTCTTTGTTGGAAAAGGACACCACTGCAACAGTAGATGTTTCCCCATTGATTGGTTAACAATCATGTCCACCTTCTAATTATGGTGCTAAATTTGATTCATTTGAAGCGGTGGAAATTGGTTTTGAAGAAGGCAGTGGCAGCAAACCGGTTATCCCTACCTTTAGGCGGAGATAGAAATGGACAGCGAAAAGGCTTGTCAAGCCTACAACCATTTGCAAATCCCCCTTCGTGTCTCAATGTCTTACATAATTTCCTAAAATCACCTATCAAGAAAGGTTGGTTATTGATTTTGCATTGGCGGAAGACGGTGACCCGAGGTATTTCACATTAGTTCACCATATATTATTCATGCGACCATCATTTGTTCAACTTTCGACTATTGAGTTAAGGCATTTTGTACATTGCAGTGAGATATTGTGCGAATTCATGGAGCATACATCACACAGGATAAGCTTTTTTCGTTAAATGGAGGTCGTTGGGCTAATAGTGTGGTATGTGTTAAATGTTTCTACTTGATCTATGAAGGTTAAATACGAATCACATAATTTTGTTTTATGCTTATTAACATGTGTACATATAACATTATGTGGGCATTCTGACTATGAGCTGCCCAAATTTTTTATGTTGGTTAATATTTATCCAAATCCAGTCACCGTAGGCAATCTATGTTTGTTAATAAGGGGAACATAATTTTTTAAGTTGAAAAGAATTCCTATCATTTTATTGTCCATGATTAAATTATAGATGCGGAAAAATTCTTAGCCCTTTTTCTTTCTTTTTATAATTTTTAATTACATTGATTTTGCATTATCCAAATATAATTTCTATAAAAAAAACATAATTTAAATAATTAGAAATTTATTTTAGCTTATATTGACAAAATTTGTACATATGAGCTTTAATTTAAATTTGAAAAATGCTAAAATTTAATTTCCCTAGATATAGTTGTTAGCTTTACATTTCAACTAAAATTTATTCCAAAGCTTATGATGTATCAAAAATTCTCAATTTCTCTTATGTTGTGACCTTTAATAAACAAATTGTCTTATGCTCCAAACATTTGAGTGAACATTTTCAATTTAACAAAGTTGATAATAATAATCACATAGTACCTATGAACACTGCGACAAATACATTATTAGACATTGATATTCACAACATATTTACATAACCTATGTTAAACTAGATATTACACTAAGCAAAACACATGCTACAAAGAAGCCAACAAAGAAACTGATTACATATGTATATGAAATATTTTGCAAGGAATGCTGATCATCAACTACAAGTTCAAACTTTGGTTTGGCCAGTTGATGAACATTCATCACTTCTCTTCCATCTTGGTGCATAGAACACCCAAGCTCGAATAGTTTCCTCTCTAGAAGTATATGATTTGTAAACACTCCCCTCATAAAGGAGCACATTGTTTTGACATTCAGTCTAAGAATTGTACACTCCATGTCTACGACCCACTAACACTACATAGTATGTTTGCTTGTTCGTCATCTGATGACATAATTATTGTTGGTTAATTTTTTATAATCAATCAAGTAATAACTATTGAAAAATATAGTACGAAACGTATATAATTCACACATGTGTACCACATTTTAGGATAACAACACTGATGATTAACTAAAATTTTTTAAATATAACAAGTAATGTTCAGGATTCAAGGTTCAAGGCTTCGGATAGGTAGAACCCAACTTTAACTAAGGTAGTACCTAAGGTAGATTAAGGTGGTACCTAAGGGCTATTGAGGTAGTACCTAAGGTACAGTCAGAAAAAAACCAAAGGTGAACCACTTGACCACACAAAATAATCACGTAATGGCATGCTCTATGGGTCACAAATGAAGGTCTGAGGCTTCGGATAAGTAATACCTAACTTTAACTAAGGTAGTACCTAAGGTCGGTTAAGATAGTACCTAAGGTAGATTAAGGTGGTACCTTACAATTCACAAAAAACCAAAGGTGAACCACTTGACCACACAAAATAATCACGTAATGGCATGCTCTAGGGGTCACAAATGAAGGTCCGAGGCTTCGGATAAGTAATACCTAACTTTAACTAAGGTAGTACCTAAGGTCGGTTAAGATAGTACCTAAGGTAGATTAAAGTGGTACCTAAGGGCTATTAAGGTAGTACCTAAGGTACAATTCACAAAAAACCAAAGGTGAACCACTTGATCACATAAAAGAATCACATAATGGCATGCTCTAAGGCTCACAAAGGAAAGTCCGAGGCTTCAGATAGGTAGAACCCAAATTTAACTAAGGTAGTACCTAAGGTAGATTAAGGTAGTACCTAAGGTATAACCCGCAAAAAACCAATGGTGAACCACTTGACCACACAAAATAATCACATAATGACATGCTCTAAGGGTCACAAATGAAGGTTCGAGGCTTCGGATAGGTAGTATCCAACTTTAACTAAGGTAGTACCTAAGGTCGCTTAAGGTAGTACCTAAGGTAGATTAAGGTGGTACCTAAGGGCTATTAAGGTAGTACCTATGATACAATCCCCATAAAAACAATGCGGCTTACAACCAGATATGCTGTAAGTTCCATCTGGTTTCAATACGACTTATGGGTCATATGGTTATTTAGGAATAATATGGTTCCCACAACCCAACACAAAAGTTCAAGTCCACTAGCGACTCCAAAATTGTTGATGTGCTCTATTTCAAATAAATGAACTAAAGAACAATAAATGAAAATTATTTACCTTCAGATTTCAGTTTGGGGTTAGGGCAAAATGCCATTCAATGATAGGAAGAGATATCTTGTTCACGAAGCCAATATTTTGGATTCCACCTTTCCGTTCTAGTACGCGCTGCTGTGGTAGATTCACAATCACAGATGCGCCTCTTGAAGTCCTATTTTAACTAGACATTCTTAGGATGGCATGCTCCATTTTGTTGCACTTTTATGTGGACAAGAGAGAAACACATAGGTTGGAGTTTTGGATTAATTGTTTTTTTTTCTTAAATGAGACAATTTTTGGGAAATTTTACATGGGTCTCGAGATTGTGTGGGTGATGAAGCCAAGAGAGAGAGAGAGAGAGAGAGAGAGAAATGCTCCCAAATCAGAGAGAAGAAAGGTTTCATATTAGGGAAATAACAGCTGATTACTACTCAAAAAGTGCTATTTGATAGCTTCTAATTAATCCTTTTAAGCACTTTTGAGTAGTAGTTAGTGCCTTTTAACCCAATTAGCATGTTAAGGCCCCTTTCAATCAATACTAATCAAATTGTGTAAGTTTTGGTGTTTTTGTTAGTATTTTGATCACCAAAGCATTATGAGATTGAGGAGAGTTATTTGGAATCATTGGTAAGCAATAGGAAGCTCAGAGGCATGAAGAATCAGAGCCTTGAAGCTCTTATGCCATAAGCAAAGTGGAAATGCAAAGGGGAAGCAAAGAGGATTCAACCATGGAGCACTCTTGATGACAGTCACTGCAGCTAGTTTTGGAGCACTTCCTGATGTTCAATTTATGCATACAATATGTCATTTGAAAGCTTGGGAAGTCAACAATCCAATGCCTCAAACCGTGTGCAATTTGGATCTGAAATGAGGAAGCTACAGCCGTTGGAAGATAACTACTCCAAGCTGAAGGAAGGAAGACTTCAGTAAAGTGCTGCGAAATCACCATTCTTGTTGCGGAATGGTTTCGCAGCCTTTTTGCACAGTGCTATGGAGTTCCCCTGAAGCTTCACGCCGCGATGGAAGCCAAACACCTCAAGTTGGAAGTCCACTTTGCAAAGGTGTTGAAGCAGCTGGCTGCTATGAAGAAATTTCGCAGCTCCTCTTGAGTACCTGCGAAATTTCGCAGACCTCATCTTTCACCTGCGAAGTGGTCCTTAGTGCTTCCTGATATTTGTAACCGACTCTTGGAGATATTTTTCATTAGATTTTTGTTGCCTAAATGCCTAAATTCTCCTTGTAAGTCACCAATGATAGTTTTCCTTAGCTTTTAAGTTAGGAATTTAGCAAAATACCATGGGATAGCTGTAATTGGGATTTTTGGTATAAAAGGGAGCCCGAGGAGCCTGTTCGAGGCGTGCTGGTTGTTGAACCTTTTGTAAGTTAACAAGAAAGAAATACAAAGAGCTTTAGCTCTTGACTACCTTACCTTCTCACTTCGTATTTTAATATTTTCACTAAGTTATGCACTCTCTGAGGAGTTTTCCCCAGAAAATGAGTAGCTAAACCTCTTAGTTCCTTGGAGTTAAGGTTGCCGGGAAAGGTTCCAAGTGCAAGAATCAGAAGCTTTGTGGTTTCAGCTATGAATGAAGAGTAAGTGTGTCCCGTGAATGGTTTCTAATGTTTTTAGTTAACTTAAAACACCTTGGAGTCACCTGGGCCAACACTTGGTAAGGCAAGTGATCTTCACCATGGAGATGCACTAGTTTACCCCTTGCGAGCCTCTGGTAGGTGACTTGAAGGTAGGATTTTCTAGAATAGCCAACACTTGGTAAGCTTTTGGACTCTTAGGAGACATCCATTAGTTACCTCTTGCGAGCTTTTGACGGGTAATCCAAGGTTAAAGATCACCTTGAATGGTAAAGGCTAGTGAGAGGCTCAAACCATTACAAGTTGCATCAGTGAGAGAATTAAAGCTGAAATCCAATTGAGGGATGCATTTATGCAGCACCTGTTAGAGAATTGACTTTATGTTAATTCTCTAATGTGAGGAATTGAACCAAGTGACCGGAGCTATGCTTTTGCATGAGGAACCTCCCCTGTATACCTGAATCTCCAAGGAATGCTTTTTTCTTAAGTTATTTTCATCACTTGTTGTGTTGTTAATCTAAGTCCAAACCTTTTTCAACCAAAGTTTGTGTTTTATTTCTTAAGCTAATCTTGAAATGAAACAGCACCAATTCACTTTGAATTGGTATCATTTTCAATCTTGAGTACCCTTCCCAGTGGAACGATCCTAGAGCCACTATGCTATAGTAGCTTTGTATTTGCTACCCTAGTTCATGGTGTTATAGGTTAAAAATTTTGTTGATTACACCTGCCATCAAGGAGCACCAGCTGGACATACATCAGCTGAGACACCAATTAGGCATGAATCAAATGGCGCCGTTGCCGGGGAAGGTGTCAAGAATCAGTGATACTATTTCAGTGTACTTGTGATTTTCATCACAAGTGTGGTAAAGTTTCTTTAGCTTTATTAATTCTCATTATTTTCGTTTTACTAACTCATAATCTAAAGTTAGTTTTTAAATTCAGCTTAGTTTTATTTTGTTTTGGTAGCTTTGTTTTCTTTTTGTTGTCCTCTGTTTTCATTTTAGTTTCAAATAGTTGCTAGTTGTGTATGCCAAAGTGGATACGAGGTAGTAGAGGAAGGCTTGTTAGAATTGAATCACCTCATACTAAGGAATTGGAATTGAGCTTGAATATCATGGAAACTACTCCTGAAGAGCAGCATAGTCACCAAGTTCGTCAAGACAATCTCAATGAATTTAGATCAATGAGGGACCGTATGCATCCACCTCGTATGAGTGCACCATCATGTATAATACCCCCTACAGAGCAGCTAGTTATTAGACCATATATTGTTCCACTTCTACCAACTTTCCATGGAATGGAAAGTGAGAATCCCTATGCACATATTAAGGAATTTGAGGAAGTTTGTAATACATTCCAAGAGGGAGGAGCTTCAATTGATTTGATGAGGCTTAAGCTATTTCCTTTTACTTTAAAGGATAAAGCCAAAATTTGGCTTAATTCTTTAAGGCCAAGGAGTATCCGTACTTGGACTGACTTACAAGCTGAATTCCTTAAGAAATTTTTTCCCACTCATAGAACAAATGGCTTGAAAAGGCAAATTTCAAATTTCTCAGCTAAGGAGAATGAGAAATTCTATGAGTGTTGGGAAAGATATATGGAAGCCATAAATGCATGTCCTCACCATGGTTTTGATACTTGGCTATTAGTGAGCTATTTTTATGATGGGATGTCATCCTCAATGAAGCAACTCCTGGAGACAATGTGTGGAGGAGATTTCATGAGCAAAAATCCAGAGGAAGCTATGGATTTCCTGAATTATGTAGCTGAAGTTTCAAGGGGATGGGATGAGCCAACCAAAGGAGAAGTGGGAAAGATGAAGTCTCAACTGAATGTTTTCAATGCTAAGGCTGGGATGTATGCTTTGAAAGAAGAGGATGATACAAAAGCAAAGTTTGCAGCTGTGACAAGAAGATTGGAGGAGCTGGAACTGAAAAAAATGCATGAAGTGCAAGTGGTTGCTGAATCACCAGTGCAAGTGAAGCTTTGTCCTAATTGTCAATCCTATGAACATTTGGTGGAGGAATGCCCTATAGTTTCAGCTGAAAGGGAAATGTTTGGAGATCAGGCAAATGTTGTTGGACAATTTAAGCCCAATAACAATGCACCCTATGGAAATACTTACAACTCAAGTTGGAGAAATCATCCAAATTTTTCATGGAAGACTAGAGCACCTCAGTACCAACAGCCGGATCAACCATCTCAGCAATCTTCAAGTCTTGAACAAGCCATTGGGAATCTCAGCAAGGTAGTGGGAGACTTTGTTGGAGAACAAAAAGCCATCAATAATCAGCTTAATCAAAGAATTGACAGAGTAGAGAATATTCTGAACAAAAGGATGGATGGAATGCAAAATGATATGACTCAAAGATTTGATAATCTCCAGTACTCAATATCAAGGCTTACAAATTTGAATACAGTGCAAGAAAAGGGAAGATTTCCTTCTCAACCCCACCAAAATCCCAAGGGTGTCCAAGAAGTGGAAAGCCATGAGGGGGAATCATCACAGATGAAAGATGTCAAAGCCTTGATCACTCTAAGGAGTGGTAAGAAAATTGAGCAGCCACCACCTAAGCCACCTGTTGAAGAAGAAGAGACAATGAAGGACCAGGAAATGAAAGATAAAGAAGGAGAGATCAGTGAAAAGAAAGAGGACTCTGAGTCAACAATGAATGCAAATCCAGAGAAGGAACTTCTGAAGGAAGAAATGCTGAAGAAATCAACTTCTCCACCTTTTCCTCAAGCATTGCATGGGAAGAAGGGGGTTAGAAATGCAGTTGAAATTCTTGAAGTATTGAGACAAGTTAAAGTCAATATCCCACTGTTGGATATGATTAAGCAAGTTCCAACATATGCAAAATTCCTAAAGGACTTATGTACTATCAAAAGAGGGTTGACTGTAAATAAGAAAGCCTTCTTGACTGAGCAAGTAAGTGCAATCTTACAGTGTAAGTCTCCTTTGAAGTACAAAGATCCGGGAAGTCCTACCATTTCAGTCATGATTGGAGGGAAGGTAGTGGAAAAAGCTTTATTAGACTTGGGAGCTAGTGTGAATTTGCTTCCATATACTGTCTATAAGCAATTGGGGCTTGGTGAGTTGAAGCCAACAGCAATCACTCTATCTCTAGCAGATAGATCAGTAAAAATTCCCAGAGGAGTGATTGAAGATGTCTTGGTTCAAGTTGATAATTTCTACTATCCAGTGGATTTTATTGTTCTTGATACGGATCCTACTGTTAAGGAAGCTAATTTAGTTCCTATCATCTTGGGAAGGCCATTCCTTGCTACTTCAAATGCAATCATCAACTGTAGGAATGGGCTCATGCAACTCACTTTTGGCAATATGACACTTGATCTCAATATCTTTTATATGTCTAAAAAGCAAATCATTCCGGAAGAAGAAGAGGGTCCAGAGGAAGTGTGTATTATTGACACTCTGGTAGAGGAGCACTGCAATCAGAATGTGCAAGATAAGCTAAATGAAAGTTTTGTGGATTGTGAGGAAGGTTTGTCTGAACCCCCTAATGTGCTTGCTACTCTACAAAGTTGGAGAAGGATAGAAGAGATTCTACCTTTGTTCAATAAAGAAGAAGGAGCAGATAATGAACAAAGAGAACCACAGAGGATAGTCATCAAGAAAGAATTGATGAAGAAACGTATGCCTCTACTTTTCCTCCAAGCGTTGTATGGAAAAAAGGGAATTGGTTTCGTTGCCATCATACACACAAGCCTCAAATGAAGGATACTAACTTCATATGGGATCCGGGCAAGCTAAATTAGGATCAAATTCTTTGATGGACTTAGTCTTTTTAAAGACTAACTAGTCCATAGCTTTTTGTTTTACTTATTACTTGTTTTAATTTTGATTTCAATGTTTTAATTTTGATTTCAATGCTTTAATTTTGATTTTAATGCTTTAATTTTACTTTGTTTTGATGTAATATAGGTTTTTGGATGATCAAAATCAGGAGAAAATGCAAAGGAAAAAATCGGGAAGAAATCGGAGCGAAAACAAAGTAAAAACAGAGCAAAAACAGGGGAGGAAAAGAGCTCTGCGAGATTTCGCAGCCAAGGAGGATTTCTCTGCGAAAATGGTTTTTGCTGCGAATCCACTTCGCAACACTTTTAAACCCTCTGCGAACGATTTCGCAGCTGCGAAACCGATCTTTGGCACACGAGTGCCACTCCGCAGCACAGGAACCCCCATTTCGCAGCTGCGAAGTGCTCTGCGAACCACTGAAGCGTAAAAAAGCCCCATTCCGCAGCGATTCCTCAGCAATTTCTCCATTCCGCGGGGTGTTTCGCAGCTGCGAAGTCACCTTTTGGCACACGAGTGCCATTTCGCGGTACAGTGACCCCAATTTCGCAGCTGCGAAACGGCTGCGAACCACCAAAGCATGAAAGATCCCATTTCCGCAGGGAAAGCTCCATTTCGCAGAAGATTTCGAAGCTGCAAAACCAACTTTTGGCACACGAGTGCCATTTTTGCAGCACGGTGACCCTTATTTCGCAGCTGCGAAACGGTTGTGAAGCATAAAAACTCCCAATTTCGCAGCCAAAGTCCCAATTTCGTAGGGTATTTAAAAGCTGCAAAATGGCTGCGAACGTAAAAACTTTCAATTTCGCAGCCAAAGCTCCATTTTGCAGGGCACTTTTGGGCTGCAAAATCACCTCCAAGCTTCGAAATGGTTATGAAATGATCTCCAAGCTTCGAAGTGGCTACCAAATCATCTCAAAGCTTCGAAATGGCCTTCAAATTGTGAAATTAACTTGCAAAATGGAGGGAAGTTTGCAAAAACACCTTGCAAAGCTAAGGGAAGTTGCTAAAATGCCAACAAAGCCCCACGACCATGCATATAAAGATGAGAGCTCCACACACCAGCTGAGTACCCTCTGGAACTCATGAACAACTACCTCTCCATTTCAGCCATGACCAAGACTAGAGGAAAGCCCCGTGTACCCTGAGATCACACACATGAAGCCTCTCATTCCATTTCTTACCTCCTTAAACCATCAAATCCCATAGCTACCAACTGAGAGCTCCAGTTGAGAAGACTATGCCACCTAAGGAGACTACCAGAACAGAGGTTGAAGTTTTGATCCAACCCACTCAAGAGGCCACCACAGATGCATCAGCTCCACAGGACTCTACCATTACTTGATCATCTTTTTATTTTTTGTCTTTACATATTATATTAGTATACATAATTCCATGTTTTGATGTCTTATATTCTGGGATTGGATGTATTACTGATGATATATCATATATAGACATCAATTTTTTGTTTAAACTTGGCATTTTTCTATTTTCTCTACTCACTAACTCTTTTGTTTTTTTTGAAACATGTGGTTTCTCCTATACGACTCAGACTCTATGTCACTAAGGAGGTACCACTTCCTCCCTTTATTTTTTAATCGCTCTTGAAACATTGAGGACAATGTTCAGCTCGGTTGGGGGGTAGAAGAATGAGGAAGGAAGTAGGCTAAGTTGAAGGAAGTATGCTAAGTTATTTTGATAATTCAGTTGTGCCTAGTAATTTAGTTGTAGTTTTTTTTGCTTGTTACTATAATCTCTATGGATTTTGAGGAAAAATTTTCAAATTAAAATAGGAGAAACTGAACTGTTGCTTTTCATCTAACTTAGAGTTTGGATTATGCTTGCTAAAGTGGTTCAATTGTTGAAACTTCTATTGAAATCAAGTTTAGTCCTTCCACTTTAAGCTATCCACATATTGTGCACAATAGATTCCTTTTATAAAATGAGAAACTATTTCCCCCTTGACTTAGAAAAATTTTGGGACTTGGTACCTTTGACCTCATTTTAATGATATTGAGACACTATATGAAAGGCCAATGAGCCTTTGAAAAAAAAGAAAAGAAAGCAAAGTGTTTGCTTGCCTTGAAACCCGAGCAAGGTCTAAAAGGGTATATGGTGAAAACCTTTTAAACCTGGTGCCCTAAACCTTAATTGGTTGGGAGTCACCGGCCTCAATGCTCGTTACAAGGGTGAATAGGTGGAGTTAGCATATGGTAGGCAAAAAGGGTATATGAAAAAGTCTGGGGCAAAATCCGAGGAGTTAGTGGTTGAAAAATCCTTAAAGCTTGATGCCCTAAACCTTAATTGGTTGGGAGTCATCGATGGACCCCCATTACATGGACAAAACAGAAAAGAATGCCCCTTAAGCCTGTTGACTAAAAAAAAAAAAAAAAAAAAGTGTGTTCTCTGCTTATTGAATTGGTCAGTTTACTAAAGTGTTGAAAAGAGATAGGTTGGGGGGAGAGATTAGTTTAGCATGCTATATTTGGAATCTATCATATTACACTTAGATTTTTGTGGAAGATTAAAGTTTGGTTCTTTGGAAGTGAAAATGGTTTTAAAACTTCAATTTGCATAATGCATTCCCTTGATCAGTGGTATTTAGCAAGGTTGCTGATTTCTCTTGTTGAAATATTGAAGTTATAGTTCTTTAATGATCCATGAGAGAGTTTTTCAGTCATGCCTCTTAAATTTTTTTTTTGGAAGTGATTAGCATGATTTGTAAATTATGGTAATTTTGTTTTGTTTTTCTCTCCTTCATTGCTAAGGGACTAGCAATATGTCGGTTGGGGGGAGTGATTACTACTCAAAAAGTGCTATTTGATAGCTTCTAATTAATCCTTTTAAGCACTTTTGAGTAGTAGTTAGTGCCTTTTAACCCAATTAGCATGTTAAGGCCCCTTTCAATCAATACTAATCAAATTGTGTAAGTTTTGGTGTTTTTGTTAGTATTTTGATCACCAAAGCATTATGAGATTGAGGAGAGTTATTTGGAATCATTGGTAAGCAATAGGAAGCTCAGAGGCATGAAGAATCAGAGCCTTGAAGCTCTTATGCCATAAGCAAAGTGGAAATGCAAAGGGGAAGCAAAGAGGATTCAACCATGGAGCACTCTTGATGACAGTCACTGCAGCTAGTTTTGGAGCACTTCCTGATGTTCAATTTATGCATACAATATGTCATTTGAAAGCTTGGGAAGTCAACAATCCAATGCCTCAAACCGTGTGCAATTTGGATCTGAAATGAGGAAGCTACAGCCGTTGGAAGATAACTACTCCAAGCTGAAGGAAGGAAGACTTCAGTAAAGTGCTGCGAAATCACCATTCTTGTTGCGGAATGGTTTCGCAGCCTTTTTGCACAGTGCTATGGAGTTCCCCTGAAGCTTCACGCCGCGATGGAAGCCAAACACCTCAAGTTGGAAGTCCACTTTGCAAAGGTGTTGAAGCAGCTGGCTGCTATGAAGAAATTTCGCAGCTCCTCTTGAGTACCTGCGAAATTTCGCAGACCTCATCTTTCACCTGCGAAGTGGTCCTTAGTGCTTCCTGATATTTGTAACCGACTCTTGGAGATATTTTTCATTAGATTTTTGTTGCCTAAATGCCTAAATTCTCCTTGTAAGTCACCAATGATAGTTTTCCTTAGCTTTTAAGTTAGGAATTTAGCAAAATACCATGGGATAGCTGTAATTGGGATTTTTGGTATAAAAGGGAGCCCGAGAAGCCTGTTCGGAGGGCGTGCTGGTTGTTGAACCTTTTGTAAGTTAACAAGAAAGAAATACAAAGAGCTTTAGCTCTTGACTACCTTACCTTCTCACTTCGTATTTTAATATTTTCACTAAGTTATGCACTCTCTGAGGAGTTTTCCCCAGAAAATGAGTAGCTAAACCTCTTAGTTCCTTGGAGTTAAGGTTGCCGGGAAAGGTTCCAAGTGCAAGAATCAGAAGCTTTGTGGTTTCAGCTATGAATGAAGAGTAAGTGTGTCCCGTGAATGGTTTCTAATGTTTTTAGTTAACTTAAAACACCTTGGAGTCACCTGGGCCAACACTTGGTAAGGCAAGTGATCTTCACCCATGGAGATGCACTAGTTTACCCCTTGCGAGCCTCTGGTAGGTGACTTGAAGGTAGGATTTTCTAGAATAGCCAACACTTGGTAAGCTTTTGGACTCTTAGGAGACATCCATTAGTTACCTCTTGCGAGCTTTTGACGGGTAATCCAAGGTTAAAGATCACCTTGAATGGTAAAGGCTAGTGAGAGGCTCAAACCATTACAAGTTGCATCAGTGAGAGAATTAAAGCTGAAATCCAATTGAGGGATGCATTTATGCAGCACCTGTTAGAGAATTGACTTTATGTTAATTCTCTAATGTGAGGAATTGAACCAAGTGACCGGAGCTATGCTTTTGCATGAGGAACCTCCCCTGTATACCTAAATCTCCAAGGAATGCTTCTTTTCTTAAGTTATTTTCATCACTTGTTGTGTTGTTAATCTAAGTCCAAACCTTTTTCAAACCAAAGTTTGTGTTTTATTTCTTAAGCTAATCTTGAAATGAAACAGCACCAATTCACTTTGAATTGGTATCATTTTCAATCTTGAGTACCCTTCCCAGTGGAACGATCCTAGAGCCACTATGCTATAGTAGCTTTGTATTTGCTACCCTAGTTCATGGTGTTATAGGTTAAAAATTTTGTTGATTACACCTGCCATCAAGGAGCACCAGCTGGACATACATCAGCTGAGACACCAATTAGGCATGAATCAACAGCCGATTGTTTGGTCGGGTGATTTTTCATAGGTTTCAAATTCAAATTTTTCTATTTTATAAATTTTCAATCTCTCATGTGACATGGAGGGTTTCCTGCTAATATGGAGATAGGGTTACAACTGACATGGAGGCATGGAGGGGCAATCTAAGAACATAAAATGGAGTCAGCAAAGAGTGCATGAGAAAGATCATATTTTGCCATTTCACAGTCAAATCTCATATTTCAGTTCATTGCAATTTGATTGTTATAATGCTTTCAAATAATTGGCTGCAAACACAACTT
This sequence comes from Vitis riparia, assembly GCF_004353265.1. Taxonomy (NCBI): domain Eukaryota; kingdom Viridiplantae; phylum Streptophyta; class Magnoliopsida; order Vitales; family Vitaceae; genus Vitis; species Vitis riparia. The sequence goes on along the minus strand of NC_048438.1, from coordinate 5,812,034 downwards.
TCTCAAAAAAATAAATAAATTAGAACTCATTTAAAATAACAACTTTTGATAATTTCGTTGGAAATAGGATGTGAAGATAAATTTCAAATGGATCATGTGGGTCCCAAAACTTGTGGTTTATTTAAATACAATTTTGTTTTGCTTTTTCTTTCCGGGTGGCTCGAAGGTGTGAAAAAGAAAATATTTTTAACAAATATAGATCATATAATTCTCTAGAGAATATTCCTCCATCTTGAGGATTTTTTACGATTGTTTGTCCTGATACTTTTGTCTATGCGCGCAAAAGTCGTGTCCAATGTTGGTTTTTCTAAGAAATCAATATCAATATCAATCAAAGACCATTTAACAATTGAAATTTGTAGTTAAATAATTAAATGATATGGAATTGAAAAAGTCTGAATTTTTGCAATGATAAAAGTAAAAATGATTTTCAAAATTTGCATCACCATTTTTATTCAATGAGATAAACATTGAATCCAACTGCACATCCATCAATGATTCAACTACCCCCCATATTCACTAATGCCAAATGGGACCGTAGAAAAAAGTCTTCAAAAATAACAAATAAAATAATACATGTACTATATGGTGCATCTCGGTGTAAGATAAAAAATCTGGACTTCAATCAATCCTACGGGCTACGCCTGAGTAGGTGGAGGTGGTGGAGGTGGAGATGTGCTACTGGTGTTCCCGCTACTGCTGCTGCCGTTGTTCTCCCAAGGCCGCACGGTGAAGAGCACAATCAACAAGATAATCACAATCAAGATGATAATACCGTAACAGGTCCACTTGCGGCTGCTGATCTGGTGCTTACGCGCCGTTTGGAGTTGCTGTGTTCCGCCTCTAACGAACGAATTGGCTCTTGCCACCTGGCTCTCGATGTCGTCGATTTGCTCTCCCTGAGCTTGGACCAGGACAGCCATGTCGAGGAACACCTGGTGGAGTTCCTTGAGGTTCCTCTCCAGTTCTTTGACGGACTCGTGGCGCTCGCGAATCTCGGAGATGGTGTCCAGAACTCTACCTCTGCCTTGCTCTTGGATCGCCTTCTGAAGGAAGGTTTCGCTCTCGCCGGTGGAGATGAGCAGATCTACGGTTTTTTCGTCGGGATTTTCGCCGGTGACGGTGAAGTAGCGGCGCTGGACGGTTTCGCGATACTCGGAGGTGATTTGGTTGCGGATGGAGTTGAAGGCGTCCATGGAGTCCCTGAGCTTCTTGCGAAGGCCGTTGACGACGGATGTGCGGGTGCGGTCGGAGGAAGAACCGGGGCCGCATCCGGGGAGACTGCGGTTGGCGGCGTTGGAGCGATCGAGGGCTTCGAGGCGGAGCTTGATGAGCTTGGCCTTCTTGAGAGCGAGGGAGACGTGAGAGTCCATCCGCGATCGGAGCTCCTTGACGGAGTTGGCGTTGTGGAGAGTCTTGCTCTGCTCGTGAGCGTCGTGGAGCTTCTGCTGCAGGGACTCCATCTCTCGGAGTTCCTCCTTGATGGATTCGACATCTTCGAAGAACTTGTCGAGATTGACACCGGCGGTGGCAGAGGAGGTCATCTCGACAGACGGAGGCGGCTCTTCGCTGCGGAAGCGGGAGAAGGAACCGGAGAAGAGATCGTTCATGATTAGCCGGGTGGTGTTCTTGGGAGGAGAATGGTGGGATTTTGGGGTAGTTTTATTGGGGTAAGAAATGGAGGTATTCTTTGTTGGCTGCTATGGGGTTCAACTACTACTCTATTCTATTTATCTGGATGATTAAATTGAGGGGGGAGAGAAGAGGGAGGGGGTCAACCGTGGACTGTTGATCTTTCTTTCTGCCTGTTTTTTCTTTAATATGGAAGTATCGGAGAAAGGGGCGGGATATAAGAAATCGATTAAAAACGCGTTTTTGGATCTTTTGGGCGAAGCTGACTGGGTATAGGCGTCTTTTGCTTCTGGACTTATTCTCATTTATTTTGGTACACGTCGTAAGTAAAGTCATGTAAACCACCCACCACCCAAGCAGCCATTTCTAAGGAGTACCCGGACCCAAGGTTTCCCGTGTCAGACCTCCTTTTTAAACCTCATTTTTTTAAACTCCATCCTCTCTATTCGGATGTACCCAATGCTTAATCCAACCTTAGTTTTTTAAACTTACATTAAATTTGTAATGACCATTAGACTTCTCATATTGAATTCACATTGAGCATTATACTCAAACAAAGATGAAAATATTGGTAATTACAGATATAGATTTAAAATTATTAAAAATTCATGAAAATGTAAGAAAAATCTCATAATAATATAATTAGAAATATAATAGACATTTTAAAGTTATTTTATTAAAAAATTTGATATATGCATAACATGATTTATCATATTTGAAAATAATATCGTATGCATCGATAAAAATATGAATTTTATAAATGTATATTATTATAAAATTATATCTAATATTATGATATTTGATTATAATATGTCTAATTTTAAAATATATATTAATATTAAAATTATGATCCATTTATCACTGGACGTCCAATTCAACAAATAAGATGCTCAACAAACTTCCAATGATAATAAACAACCAAAAAGGGAATGAGAAACAAGGAGGCATAGGCTTGAGTTTAGTCATGATTCAGATATCTCGAGACCGAAATAAGCCGCCAGGGTAATGAATTTATGACATTTTCTTTGCTTTTATTTTTCTAAGAACAAAGAGGAATTCAATCTCGGTTTCTGTCTTAACTAAACTTTGTCACCATTCCCTACTGTTACCAAAAAAATAAAAAATAAAAAACAAAACATTGAAACACAATAATTTACAAGCAAAAAGGTACAAAAATTACTACATCCAAGATCCTGTGCCCTTTTTCTTCATCCCTTTTCTAGCCCAAGGTCACGTGTCTAAAACTTTGTAGGAAGGAATCAAATATATATATTCTAGATAGAGATTCTCAAGCAGATTGCAGCACAGTGAGATAATAGGGGCTCCCTGGGCATTTCCCATGACTTCCTTCATCCTTGGATGACAGGAGATTCCAATGCAAAGCATAATTTGATAGATCATATGTACCTGGGGAGAATACACATATCTGGAGAGGTACTACAGCTGTGGACATTGGCTCAACTTCAACTTTAGTAGAGCTTGACCCAGACCAAATGAATTGGGAGACACTATCCAGTGATGGTGGCTTTCCAACTTTCATTCCAAGTACGTCGGATGTGACCTTAATATCATTCAACAGAGAGGTATCATACCACCCTGCTTGGTTTCCAGGAGAACCTGCCATTACCTCACTTAATTGACTGGTGCTGGGGATAGAATCAAGAGTATGAATGAAAATTGATGCTGACAAATCTGATGAGTTGTAGAGAGTCAACTTTAGTTTCACTTCACAGAAAGAAGCAGAAAAGTTATGATGTATGGTCCGAGGCCCTTCCATTAACCACCATATCGGGCTTGTGCTCTCAATCCTATTATAAACAACAAAATGTTCTACACAGTGAAACACCAGTATTTACATGAAATCCATATAAAAGTCATTCTTTTTCATGTTGAATCTTACCTGCAATGACATACATGATGAGAAAAGAGATGTGGAGGAGGATTGGGTAGCCCGGTATTGATACTATCATTTGATGGCTGAGAGATCAAGATGAAGTCGACAGAATTTGGATGTTCCTGTGCCAAGCAGAGAGAAAAAGATCGAGTTAATGGTAAGACAGCAAACTAGAAAATTTATTCTTCTACTAAATCCACAATACATGCACCTGACTACTAATGAATAATATTTTTTACATTCCCAAGACATTGCTTCTAATAAAAATAATATTTCCAAAAAGGAAATATAAGATGATCAATAGCCATATCCAAACTAACCAACTCTTGAGTGTAGATGACTTTAATGTGCCTAAGGAATCACTTGCTCAACTTGCATCATTTGATAGTACAAATGCAACATGTGTGAGAACATTAACAAGAACCTTTTCAAAATCTGCATGTTAATTGAATGAGAATATGACCCTTTTCAGCAGAAAAAAATGTTCCAAGTCTTCCTCTATACCAGCATCACTCCCTTTCTGATTTCAGCATTTGTAGGGTTCAAATGGATCCATAGTAAATGTTAAAATCAGAGCGGAGGTACTATATAGATCTTTCTGTATTATCAGGAAATTATAAAAATAACATTTAGATAAACCAAATCCCAGGTGGGCAGTGGTGATGGTGGTGTAGCATTATCTATATTAAGTGATTATATAGCAAGACAAAAATTAACCTGATGTGATCCTTCCTGGTGGATTCTTTCGCAAATGTGGAAATCAGCCAGAGGTGAGCTACATATGTCAAACAGAATTTCATTGCTAGCCTCACTGCCCAATTTTACATCACTTCCCTCTTGAGGAGCAAGCAAAGACACCTTGTCTTCAGGAGTTGTCAATTTCCTGACATTCTGAAGCAAGAAGATAATTAACAGAAAGGAAAAAGAAATAAAATTAGGTCATCCTCGAAAATAACGAAAACTAATTGACCGACTTAAGATGGCAAGTATATTGGTAACAAACTTAAACAAGGACAAGTGTGTTGTGGAGGACACAATGCAAAAGAGTGGCTACACACATAAAGAAAGGCAAGAAATAACTCTTTAGCCCCAGTGCTTGAGCATTAAGCTCTAAGGTCTGTAATGTGAAAATATGTCACAGCAATCAGCACAACAATGTATTGACAAAATCAATCCCAGAAACACATCCTTGTTAATGGGTTAGTAGTCAGTGTGAGAGAGTAATGATGAAAATCAAGGAAGCATATTAGTGGAAGAAAACAGAATACAATGAAATACTTTAAGATCAAAATTGAAATCATTGCAAAAAAAGCAATGGACAAAAAATGCAACTTCTTCTACCAACCTCAAGCTTGAAGAAACGTGACAAAGCTTGGCCAGGCATCAACTCTGAAGGAAGCATGGTCTCAACAGGTTGAAGCAATGAGATCTTCCACTGACGCCCAACAGATGATAACTGATGAATCTGGAAAATCTCTGAACTGGTCTTGTTGACAGCATCCATGCGCACAAGGAACTCTTTCAATCTTGATGGACAAGGGCTGATTTGGAACGACAAATCCAATGATGGTAACACCTATAAGAAAAATGTAACGGATCACCAAACAATAACAGTTCACAAATAGGTCGAAGCCAAATGGTAATACCTATAGAAGATCAATCTAATGGATTACAGAACAATTATAGTTAACAAATAAGCAGAAGTTAATAAACATAAAAATAGTCATAGTAATGAAACAGATGGAGTTCTCATTTAATTGGAATCAATATGGTTAAATGTGGTCATATACATGACCAGTAGAAGAATCAAAAGCTTAGAAATGAACACAATGATAACATTGCCACAACTTCAAAATGCAACTCAATAGGTATAATAGTATATTTGTTCTTACTATTAGCAGAACATTTGTTCTCCAGGAGATTAATTTCTAATCAAGCCATCACGAGAACTATAAGAAGCATATAATATATATATAGCCCTTGAGGCCTGGCGCAAGTGGTAAAGGGATGGGGAGGGTTTGTGGGAGGTTGTAGGTTCAAATATATATATATATATATATATATATATATATATATATATTACACACACACACACACACACACACATATGTAACATATATAACAAATCAAATTAAGAAATTAGAATTTCTCATATTCAAGTGCATACCTGTAAGTTATGATACATACGTAGAATTCGGTATCTCATGATGTTAGATATGTCTCCCATCTCATAGTATATTGTTATATACAAGGGAATGTTTCCAGGAACAGCAGCCCGAAGCCAAAGGGGCCACAGGAATGGTGTTCCCCCTTGAATTAATGTGTCCTGAAAAACATAAACAAATGAAAAGAATCAAACCCAAAAGATAGCCTGATAAAGACTTTGCATAAATTATCCAAAAAAAAACTGACCTCTGGAAACAGAAACACGGTATGAGACTCTTTGTTATGGTTAGCCTGTACTCTTTGTTCAGGATCTGTCTTCTTTTCTAAGCAAGCAGGGAATTCTGTGTTCAAAATTTCCCAGCTCCCAACATTTAGAAATCTAGGACTGCTGATCTTCATCTTCATATTCTGCCAAGAAATTTTACAACCAACTTTAAGGACTGAACAAGACCAGCACACATTTGCATGCATACTTTTGTAGGAAAATGTAGATCAACCTAATGCATGGCCAAGCTTGCCTATATGTGTTTCTCATTTGGAGACACATTATATGTGTGCCCATGTTAAGCTTATGCCGAAATACAAACTGCAAAGTTCTGAGCATTTGAACTCCGAGATAAGCAATGATGCACAAGTCAACTAGAGTCGACATGCAGAATGATCAAGAGGTAGAATTTTTTTTTTCTTTTTTGAAGATGCTAAATGAGAAATCCTTTGAAAATTACAAAGCTAATAAAAAAAAAGAGAAGTGTGATGATAATGCTTCACAAGAAAGCATGACAAACTTTATAAGTTAACATGCAAAGCTATATCAATTACTATTTAATGGACAGTAGAAGAACAAAATCCATACCTTCACAGGATATTCTGACTGGTTCCTCAACTCCAAAACAAGACGCCGCAGGTCTCCCGCATATACTTTTTCGGGTAAGTGATGAATAGAGCCCTCAAGCTTGGGAAGACTCTGCATAATGAGAAATTCAATACAAAATAGAAGTCTCCCGCCTAGTTTAATTGGCAGTCTAGAATTAAAGAAAGGGGAAGAAACAAGAAAGAGCGTGAACCTTGATCACTAAAAACTTCAGATTATCACTAGGAGAATGCTTGGCTTTCCTTCTTCCCTTCGCAATTTTCTTCTTTACAAGATTAGACTCAAAGTTATGAAAACCAACCACAGAGTCTGACAAGTTCCACCTCACACCAACTACTTTTAGGATGCCTTCTATTCTGGGAGTGACTGTAAGTTGTACCTGAAAATGAATAGCGATTGCAAGTTTACAGAATTCCTCAAGATAAAAATAACAGATGCACAAATTTGTCTTTAAAATAAAATCAGGAATCAAGGCAAAGAAGGGAAGGAATGTCAACACTTACCCCTATACAATAGTAATAGCCAATTAGGTAGAAAACAAGGTGGAGACATGTGGATTTCCAATTTAATTCCTAACTTTTAGGAATTAGTTTCCTAGTATTTTGGGATTAGATTCTGATTTTATTTCCTATTTTAAATAAAGATATAAAGATGATTGTATCTGAAATCTCTATTCTAATTCAATCAGCATATATCCTTTATTTTGAGGGACTGTTTGCTACTTGAATTATGGGGATTCAGATAAGCTTGTTGTCATGCTTCTCGTATATATTCTAGCTTCTTCTACTGTTTATTTAATAAGAACAATCAAAGTTTTCCTCTCTGGATTTCATTATGGTGTCAGAACCACATCTGTACCTCACTATCCAAATGGTGAAATACGGAATGACTACTCTAGACACAACCTCTAACTTGGATTTGATCTCCATCCAAGAGGTTACTTCTTCCAACATCAATAGCGGATCAGAAAGTTTGGTTATGTCGATTACTAGGCATAAGCTGAGTGAAAATAATTACCTCCAATGAAGCCATTCAGTTATGCTTTTCATCTGTGGGAAAGGAAAAGATGATTTTTTTCACCAAGGCAACCACCACTCCGCCAATAGAGGATCCGAAGTACAAGGCCTGGAAATCTGAAAACAACATGATGATGCCATGGTTTATCAATTTCATGACCTATTCCTTATCTAGCTGAAAACCAACTTCGCAAACTTCTTCCATGAAGGGGCATTCCAACCAAACAACGCTCTCTTTAGAAATGGGAGATCAATCCAACTCTTCTATCATCCATGAGTCTCCAGGTGGTCTAGAATACAAATTTCTAAAAATTTGACTATTTCTTCCAATATAACTAGTGTTGCCCTAATCATTTTGATGTACACAAATAGATTTGCCTTTTTGGACTAGTATACACTTATCCACCTTTTTGTACTAGTATACACTTATCCGCCTTATTGTTACACTTTGTATAGACAATTTTGTATTCTTAAAGGACTTCTCATCCTTCTTTGTACTTACCTTTTCAATGCAACTAATTCGTTGTTTTCTGATTGAAAAAAAAAATGAAAAAATAAAATCTTGGGCATGGGATTTAGTACCAAATGAGTGTCTAGACTCCAAATCAAAAGTGATACTTAGAAAATTCTTCTAGGAACTAGACATTGAGAAATCACTAATTGTGTGAAATGAAATTTCCTCTTAGATCTCCTTAAGCCCATGCAAAACATTGAGAAATGATAGAGAGGGATTCCAGATTGTACTCAAAACAGTCCATTGTGTTTATGAATCAGACCTTAAGGAATTTTGGAGTAACTTATTAAGCCCTTCTTTTCCAATTAATGAAAATGCTTATCCTCCCAAAACTTTTCTCCCTAAGCTATAGCTTTCAAATACAACATAGGGTGGAGTGATGATGATAGGGGTCAAGACAAGAATGTATACCAAGTTGACTTGATATGCATTATTGACTTGGTAGGTTAACATAGTACCAAAGCCTTGGTTAACAAGAGGTCAAGGGTTCAAATTTTCTTGATGTTTATTTTCTTCGTTTATTAAGCTCACATGCAAGTTCAAAGAAGATTGCCTATAAGGTGGGGTGTCAGGGATTTAGCTCAAGTTGACTTGATATACATTGTTGGCTCATCATTTAGTAGCTTAAATTGTGGGGTCAATTTGTAGCTTAATAATAGAGAACAAAAAATTTTATAAGTAGAGAGTAAATATAAAAATAAGGATTAAAGATCCTTCTCAAAAAAAGAAACAAAAAATAATACTAAATTCCCACCCCTACATACAACATCAAACATACAATTCCAACGAAGCTTCACCTAGCATACTACTACCAAAATAGCTCTTTCTTGGGATGGGAGAGCAAACTGTGCCCTTACTCCAAAGAGGTCAACTCTAAATAAAGATTAAAGATCCTTCTCAAAAAAATAAACAAACAATAATACTAAATTCCCTCCCCTACATACAGCATCAAACATAGAATTCCAAAGAAGCTCCACCTAGCACACTACTACCAAAAAAGCTCTTTCTTGGGATGGGAGAGCAAACTGTCCCCTTAATCCAAAGAGGTCAAATCAAAAGCAATCCTAAAAAATGCTTTAAACATCAAGAGCGATAGAGAAGATACAAGGAGCATACTGGAGAGTTTTGAGATGAGGATGAGGAGTAGGTTAGGGAAATCTATTAGTGTGTCTCACCTATTATATGATGACAATGATATGGTAGTTTATGGGCCAAAGCAGCTGAAATTGAGATACCTTGGCAATTTCCATGAAGCAGTGTCTGGTATCAGGACAAATTTCAACAGAAGTATTGTTACTTTTTTAATAGGTTCAGTCCTCAACAGCATGAGAATTTAAGATGCAGTTTTGTTTCACTGTCTACAACATGCCTGACACTCCCTTTGGGGCCTCTTTTGTTTAAGTCATTGTGGGATGCAGTGGTGATTCTGGTGTAGTGTTTCAAGCAAAGGCCACTTGAAGGAGCAACATTTCTCAAAGGGGGTAGGTTAACTTCAATCAAGAGCGCTTTGGCTACTCCGCCTGCATATTTAATATCATTTTTCACAGTCCCTTGAATAGCACTGCTGCAAAAGAAATTTCAAGGAGGAACCCTACTATGAAGGTTCAAGAGGGAACCAACGCTTCATCTGTTTGCATGGGAAAAATGTGCAAACCACCTGGAAGGGGGGGAATAAAGTTTCATCGATTCAAGTTGTAAAAAATGTCATCTGTTTTGGTTTTCAAAATCTCCCTCTGTTCGATAAAGCCCTTGCAGGAAGCAACCATGAAGGTATGCTCTAAGAAATGACAAGCTGCAGAAGATGGTATAAAGTATACCTGAAAGGTATGTGTGGGGGGGATGAACAATCAGGACCTCAGGGCAGCTGACTAGGTTGGTTTGTGTAAAGGAATAAGGAATTGTTTGTGTAAAGGATTCAGAATAAGCAGGGTTCTGCAGAGGGGGAAAGGATTTTGTAATATTTCTTCAAACATTAAAATATGAATATTGAAGTAACATTGTTTGTGAAATCTTAAGAGTTAATCCTTTGCCATAGAATGATAATTGTTCGATGATCCTCCGCATCTCTCCCAAAGACTCATCACAGACGCTCACCATGGAGACACCAGAGAACCCCAAGTCAATCGATTGAAGGGAGCGCTGCAACGTGTCTCCAAGCAGCTGACATACATGTAAAACTACACAGGAATGCAAAGGAAAATCCGAAATTTTTGAGAATATGTTAAGGACGTTGAAGGTCTCTATGGAGAGGAAGACCTTCTTGGTTAGGTTGGAAGGCGAGAACGGAGGAAATTGGTGTTCGATCACAGAGCACAGCAAAGGCTCTGTTTATGTCTTAGGATTTGAAAAGGAAGAAGTTGGGTGGTTGATTGAACATTTGACGAAAGCCATCGAAATGAAGAGTAACTTGGGGTTCAACAGAAAGTTCAGGGGAAAATTTTGTGTCCATTTGTTGGAAGTTTGCTTCAGCAACCACGGAAGGTTCATAAGGATTTCAGAGTTCGCTACCAACAGAAAACCAATTTTTCTAGTTATTCCTGAGGGCAAGAAGGGCAGAGGATGGGAGATTCTAAAAAGTGCGTTGTCTTCAATGTCGGTGGTCCCCCCATTGAATGCATATGAAAAAGGAAGACATTACAATGTGGAAAGGGTTACCCACAATCACGTGGGTCCTCTGTACCGGTCTTTTGCGAACGTAGTCAAAGACAAAGGACCAAGGAGAGGCGGACTTGTTCCTGTTGGGAGATGGGCGTGAGCCATGGTGTGTGAATGCAATGCAGATAGCGTTAAATGGGTTGAGGTTGGCCGAGTTGTGGCGAGAAGCTTAAGGAAGAAAGGAGTGGCTACGATTGTGCAATTCTTAGGCCAAAAAGGAGTTTTTTTTGTAGAAACGATAGAGGAAGCTCTCTTTCTCCAGGATTTAAGGTTTATTAAGATTGAGGGAGGGAATTCAATTCAGTTGAGAAGGTGGTCGCCAAAGGAAAATTCGGAAGTTGAGGGGAAGTTCAGAGGAGGTTGGATTGAGCTACGGGGTTTGCCATTTCATCTTTGGTCTGAGGTACATCTGAAGAAAATAGTGGAGCAGTGGGGGACAATGACTAAAATTGATTGGCGAACGTTGAAATTGTTTGATCTTAGCAAGGCAAGGATAAGAATTGCAATGAAGGATCGGTCAGTTCTTCCAGCTTTGATTGAGATAGACGGGGATTGGGTGTTCACTATTTCTATCGCAGTGATCGGAGATGAAGAGGTCAGGAAAGGCAGAGCAATAGGTGAGTCGACTCGGGTGGTTCTTGAATCTCACTCGGGGACAGGTGGTGGAAGGCTCAGAGACTTAGATCAACGGTTGGAGGTAGTTTCCGTGTTGGGAAAGTTGGCAGAAAGAAGAAGGGAGAAGAAAGGAGGTCGGCTGATGTTCTTCCAGTGGGGACATGTGCTAAGAGTGGTCAGGCTATGGGGAATAGTCGGTTCAGTTCAAATTCAAAAAAACTGAACTTTGGGCCTGTTGGGACAGAGATGGCGAGCATAGCTACGGTCGACGGGGACGAGGCCTTCTCAGACGAGAATGGTCGGGCCTTCGAGAGAGAGGCCCAATCTCTCCCCAATTTCAGCCCACTAAATGTTGCAAAATTGGGTTGTAATTTAAAAGGCCCGTTGAGGCTGGGCCAAGGAGAAGGAGAAAAGAAGACCTCTGAGAAGCAGGTTCCACCACGAAGAGAAGAAGTCGCTGTAGGGGGAAAGGGGAAAGGGAAAAAGAGTTTCAGACGATCATGATGAGCAGACGAGAGGATCCGCGAAAAAGGAAGTAAAGTTTGGTTCAAAGAAGCTGTGGAATACCCTATTTCCTTCAAGCTTCGATTGCCGACAAGGTTCTCGTAGTCGCAGCGAGCCTCTTTTGCTCGGGAAGCCTTCGTCAGATAGCGAAGAATTTCCAAAGGAGGGGGCTTTCAGGGAAGAAGCCCAGTGGGAACGAGGATTTAGTGCGAGTCCTATCTTCTTTTGCTGATCGCCAAGGATTCGATGTTTGGGGAAGGGGCTTTGTCATCTAGAGACGAAGAGGCTATGCATGATCTGCAGGTGCGCAAACCTTTTTTTGAAGAAGGCAGAGAAGGACTCTTGGGCCGAGTGGGGTCCGATCTTCGTGGTTCTTCAGTCACGTTATTGCCTTCTAATCCAAAAATCAGAGGTAAAGGGCTCAACTTTTCGGTGATTTGTGGAATGTTGGTAGCGAAAAACTTGGAGGTAAACTCGTCCTCTCTTTCTTAGTCACTCTTGTCTTCTTTTCCCACTTCTTCTGAGTTGGCAATTCCATTTGTGAGCCCTTCTGCTCCCGATCTCCCTAATCCAATCATTCAATCTCAATTTCCTATGAAAAATCGAGTATTTTCTGAAATTTTTTCCAAAAAAAGACGACGTGGGTTCTTTATGTCAAAATTGTGTTGGCAATCCTAACCATGTTGCGGTGGGGTCCCAATTTGTTTGTTCAAACCAGTTGCCCGAGACTTTCAACTCCATTAAGACTAAACCCGTTTTGCCTAGTGAGGTGTCCAACCGGGTTATAGGTAGCCAAGGTGATGATGGGGTCTCCTCATTAGGCGAGTTCCAAATTGAAGGTTTGTCTCCCAGGAAAAGGGCTAAAGTGCGTGAGGTTTTATGCTCTCTGGATATTAAGGTATATTCCAGAAGGAAGAGCAGACGCTCTACAGGTTTGTGAGACCTATTGGAACTGGTTGGGGGCTTAGGGTTTGTGTTGTTTTTCCATGAAAATAATTAGTTGGAATACCAGAGGTTTGGGATCAAGGAAAAAGCGAAGGGTGGTTAAAGATTTTCTGAGGTTAGAGAATCCGGATGTAGTGATGATCCAGGAAACAAAAAAAGGTGGAGTGTGACAGAAGGTTTGTGGGTAATATCTGGTCGATCAAAAATAAGGATTGAGCTGCTCTTCCGGCGTGCGGGACTTTAGGTAGGATTTTGATTATTTGGGACTCTAATAAATTGCATAGTGAAAAGGTGGTAATAGGATCCTTTTCGGTCTCAGTCAAGTTTGCTTTGGATGGTTGTGGGCCTCTTTGGCTGTTCGTGGTTTATGGCCCTAATAGCCCCTTACTTAGGAAGGATTTTTGGGTGGAATTGTTAAGACATTTTTGGACTATCTTTTCTGTTATGGTGTGTGGGTGGTGATTTTAATGTAATAAGGGGAAGCTCAGAAAAATTGGAAGGATCTAGTCTAACTTCAAGCATAAAGGACTTTGATGGTTTTATAAAAGAATGTGAATTGTTTGATCCATCTTTACGGAACGCACCATTCACTTAGCCAAACATGCAAGAGTCTCTCGTGTGTAAAAGATTGGACCGATTTCTTTACTCAAATAAGTGGGAGCATCACTTTCCTCAAAGCCTTCAAGAAGTTCTTCCTAGAAGGACATCGGATCATTGGCCGATGGTTTTGGAAACCAACCCGTTCAAGTGGGGCCCAACTCCTTTTAGGTTTGAGAATATGTGGCTGCAACATCCTAGTTTCAAGGAGTGCTTTAAAAGTTGGTGGAGAGGTTTTCAAGGAACTGGGTGGGAAGGTCACAAGTTCATGAGGAAATTACAATTTGTTAAGGCCAATTTGAAAGAGTGGAACAAGGTTTCTTTTGGAGTGCTAAACGAAAGGAAAAAAAGCATCCTGAATGAAATAGCTAACTTTGATGCCATTGAGCAAGGAGGGGGTCTCACTTCTGAACTTTTAGTTCAAAGAGCTCTAAGAAAAGGGGAGTTAGAGGAATTAATTTTGAGGGAAAAAATTCATTGGAGACAAAAAGATAGGGTGAAATGGGTGAAGGAAGAGGATTGTAACTCAAAGATTTTTTCATAAAGCGGCTAATGGTAGGCGAAATAGGAAATTTATCAAGATGTTGGAGAATGAATGAGGAATAGTGTTGAATAATTCAGAGAGCATCACAAAGGAGATTTTACATTACTTTGAAAAGCTCTACTCGGGTCCTATTGGAGAGTCCTGGAGAGTTGAAGGCTTAAATTGGTCCCCTATATCTGAAGAGAATGCGTCTAGGTTGGACTCCCCTTTTACTGAAGAAGAGATTTATAAGGCCATTTTTCAGTTGGATAGGGATAAGGCGCACCGGGTCCTGATGGCTTTACCATTGCAGTGTTTCAAGATTGCTGGGATGTGATCAAGGAGGATTTAGTGAGAGTATTTGCAGAGTTTCACAATAACGGGATTATCAATCAAAGCGCTAATGCCTCCTTCATAGTTCTGTTGCCCAAAAAAAGCATGACAAAGAAAATCTCAGACTTTAGACCTATTAGCTTGATCACTAGTCTTTACAAGATTATAGCCAAAGTGTTATCAGGGCGTCTAAGAGGGGTACTTCATGAAACTATTCATTCTACTCAAGACGCGTTTGTTCAAGGGAGACAAATATTGGATGCAATTCTCATAGCCAATGAGATAGTGGATGAGAAAAGGCGTTCAGGGGAGGAAGGAGTTGTATTCAAAATCGACTTTGAAAAGGCTTACGACCATGTGAGTTGGGATTTTTTGGATCATGTGTTGGAAAATAAGGGATTTAGTCCTAGCTGGAGGAAATGGATAAGAGGTTGTTTGTCCACGGTATCTTTTGCAATCTTAGTAAATGGAAACGCTAAAGGGTGGGTCAAGGCATCTAGAGGCTTAAGACAAGGCAACCCTTTGTCTCCCTTGTTGTTTACTTTAGTCGTAGATGTACTGAGCAGGATGTTATTGAGAGCAGAGGAAAGAAATCCGTTGGAAGGTTTCAAGGTGGGTAGGAACAATACAAAGGTGTCCCATTTGCAATTTGCAAATGATACCATTTTCTTTTCTAACACTAGTGAGGAAGATTTGCAGACTCTCAAGAGTTTATTGCTAGTATTTAGGCATATTTCGGGGCTTAAGGTTAATCTTGACAAGAGTAATATTTATGGCATCAATCTTGAACAGAATCATCTTTCTAGGTTGGCCGAGTTGCTAGATTGCAAGGCTTCTGGTTGGCCTATACCCTACTTGGGTCTTCCTTTGGGAGGGAATCCCAAAGCTTGTGGCTTTTGAGATCCAGTGATTGAGATGATCTCGAGAAGATTAGATGGGTGGCAAAAGGCTTATTTATCTTTTGGAGGTAGGATAATTTTTATCCAATCTTGTCTCACCCACATGCCTTGCTACTTCCTTTCCTTGTTTAAGATACCTGCTTCAGTGGCTGCAAAAATTGAGAGATTACGAAGGGATTTTTTATGGTCAGGAGTTGGGGAAGGTAAAAGAGATCATCTTGTCAGTTGGGATGTAGTGTGTAAGTCGAAGGCAAGAGGGGGTTTGGGATTTGGAAAGATTGTTCTAAGGAATGTCACTCTCTTAGGGAAATTGTTGTGGAGGTACCCTAGGGAGGGTTCAACTCTATGGCATCAGGTTATTTTAAGCATTTATGAATCACACTCTAATCGTTGGGATGCCAACACCATAGTCAGATGGTCACATCGTTGTCCTTGGAAGGCTATTGCACAATTCTTTCAGGAGTTTTCCAAGTTTACTCGGTTTGTGGTAGGAGATGGGGAAAGAATTCGGTTCTGGGAAGACTTGTGGTGGGGAGACCAACTTTGGGATCCCAATATCCAAGACTATTTAGAGTAGTCACGAATAAAAATATTCCTATTTCTTCAATTCTCGAATCTACTTGTCCCTTATCTTGGAACTTTAATTTTCGCCGCAACCTATCCAATTCTGAGATAGAAGATTTAGAAAGTCTCATGCAGTCACTGGATTGTTTGCAGTTGTCATCTTTAGTTTCAGATGCAAGATCCTAGTCTTTATCTTCTTCAGGGCTTTTTACAGTCAAATCTTTCTTTCTTGCCTTATCCCAATGTTCTGGATCTTCTCCAGTTTTCCTTACTAAGTTTGTTTGGAATTCTCAAATCCCTTTCAAAGTCAAGTCCTTTGTCTGGTTGGTGGCACACAAGAAGGTAAATACTAATGACTTGCTACAATCGATAAGACCCTACAAAGCTCTTAGTCCAGATATTTGTAAGTTGTGCATGAGGCACGGAGAATCAACAGATCATCTTTTGCTACATTGTTCTTTGACGATGGAGTTATAACACACATTATTTCAGTTAGCCAAGACGGATTGGGTTCCCTCGAGGAGCATTTCCGACATGTTGTCCATCAATTACAATGGTTTTGGTTTATCTAAGAAAGGGACAGTTTTGTGGCAAGCTACGTGCATAGTTATAATTTGGGTTGTGTGGCGGGAAAGAAACGTGAGGATCTTTGAGAATAAAGCAAGGAATTCAGAGAATCTTTGGGATTCTATTCATTTCCTTGCTTCTCTTTAGGCTTTTTGTTCCAAGGTCTTTAAGGGGACTCCCC
Source organism: Vitis riparia (assembly GCF_004353265.1). Classification (NCBI taxonomy): domain Eukaryota; kingdom Viridiplantae; phylum Streptophyta; class Magnoliopsida; order Vitales; family Vitaceae; genus Vitis; species Vitis riparia. The sequence goes on along the minus strand of NC_048438.1, from coordinate 5,795,558 downwards.
TTATTGTGTTACAACTTGATTGGCTAGCGGCAAGTAATTCCTTTGGGTTGGTCTAGTCTAGAGTGTTTGTTCGTTATTACATTGTATTTCTTTGTTTTCGTATTCTTGTAGTTTAGTTTTCTTTGGTGGGAGGATTCCTCATCCTTCTCTTATACTTCTTTTTTCTATTAATATATTCCTTTGTCGTTTCCTATAAAAAAAATATATATATATATATATTTCTTCAAACATTCAACAAGCTCCTCAAAACTAGCATATAGATTTTAACAGAAATTAGATCTTTGTGGATTTATTCACCTATTCTTCTGCAATACTTACCATAATTCTTTCACCTCCTCCAAGTGAAAAATCAGCCTCGGACAATGTAAATGAACTATTAGAGGTCTGCTCCCTACAATCATGAAGCAAATACATTAATTAGCACTTGTAAGAATGTCAAAAATAGATATAGAGACTAGTATCAGAAATTTGTTCCACCAAATAGAACAGATCTTTGAGGGGGAAAATTAACACTCGAAAAATTCAAACACACACCTACTAATGGTTAATTTTCCAGATTCCTCATCATTCTGAAGCTCAGAGGTTGAGCTATTAGCATCTGCCACATTGATACACTTGTCAGCTCTCTTTGATGACAGAATTTACCAATCTCAGACACTAAGAAGAAAAGGGGAAAAACAGAAAAGAAAATGTGAACAGGCACTGGTACGAACTTACCACAGTCCATTTCCTCAGAACTAGCTGAAAGCTCACATATTAAGGAAACACTGGAGATGGAAATTGTGATTTGAAGAGGATTTTTGAATTCGACATCCACCTTTATAGCTTCTGCAAGTTGAATAGTCAGTAAATATCGAGAAATTATATTGAAAGACCTATATAAGGCATCCCTCTGAGACCTTTCCATCAATCCATAATAATAGACCATTTGACAAATAAGTGAGATTATTTGAATTCAACTCCCTAATATTTTTCTCTATTTGCATAATTCAGTATTAGAACTGAAAAAATGTCTCATTCTTGAGTTGATGCCTTCTCAAGCTCCAAAGCACCTCTTATCCTTATTTTTTCCTTACTAATTTTCATGGCAATGGAAAGTTTGTTTCTAATGTTTCTAAGTAAATAATAACAATAATAATAATAATAATAATAATAATAATAATAATAATAATAATAATAATATTTTTACTTACTATTTTTCATGGCAATGGAATGTTTGTTTCATGGAAATATTTTCAATAATAATAATAATAATAATAACAATTCCCTTTTTCTTGCATAATTTGATATGCATTCTTCTTTTTTAACACCCTGCATGTTCTAAGGATCCAATGTTGCTATTAAATATAGTAAGAGGCCATTTGTCTCCCAGGCGGATAATAATAGTAATTATAATAATTCCCTTTTTCTTTCATAATTTGACTTGCATTCTTCTTTTTTAACACCCTGCATGCTCAAAGGATTCAATTTTACTATCAAATATAGTAAGAGGCCAGTTGTCTCTCAGGCGCTGGTATACTTTAAACCACCTTCTGATCATGTGCCTTAGTTCCAAGACCTGTAACTTTGATTGCCTAAACTAGGTTTTGTTCTTGAATATCATGAATTTACAAATGACCCTTAAGGAAAAGAAGAGGCTTGATAAGCCAGTTACAGCCAATTATAAGATGTTGAAGAGATGAATAGGAGAGTGGTTGGAGAAGTTGTAAAAAGGAGAAGGGTTCCCAGCTGTGAATGAGACATGAAATTGCCCAGTTAAATC